>NC_059333.1:139632777-139960833 GCF_018350155.1 Leopardus geoffroyi | reverse complement strand
AGGCTGACGAGGGGCTCATACTCACAAACCGCAAGATCATGACCTGAGCCAATGTTGGATGCTTAACCAACTGAGCCACCCAGGCGTCCAGGAAGTGTTACAATTTTGTTCTTGCCTTTACAGTTATATTTGTGTAATATCAAATTCTGATGCTTAGAAAGTTACATAATCTCTGAGGACTTCAGTTACTTCACTAAAATTGGTAGGGTAGGACTAACTAAAATCTAAGGTTCGAAACATCCCTTAAAATTCTAATAAAAAAGCATTAGAGAATGTATACAGAGACGTAGTTACAGTCCTACAAAATAAGATACAAAGCCTACAAAACTTCACAGAAAACACTAAAAAGAATACCTTGTGATTAGTTTCTAAGTGATTTCCCAGTCTAAAAAGCAGCACTTTGGTCCAGGAGAAATAACAGAAGCTATACCAGCTTCAAGTTTTACCAATCTCTAACTGGAGAACTCAGCTTAAGTTAAAACTAATCACTGTAAGAATGCTAACCCCACATAAATACATTTAGAGTTTTAAAAAGCTTTCAAGATATCTTGCTGGCCCTTTCAACTAACTGAGTAAAATTAAAAAAAAATTACAGCCCAGATGGTGACATTTACATCAAATAAATACCCATGAAAGAGATGTGCTATAATAAGTTCATTATGAAAAATTTCAGCTCCCAACAAAATGAAGACTTAGCTTACATAATTAGCTCATTAAATATTCCAGGAATAATTTTAGTTATTGAAATGAAATTTTATTAACATTCTTCTCTAATCATTTATCTTTAAATGTTTTCTTCAGTGTTTTGTGTGTAGGTGCAAAAAAAGGGCTATTAAATCAAATGAGGAATGATTTTAATCATTTTAACAAAGAGTTTTAAAACTTTTCAATGCTTGAATATGTTGAAAAATAACATCAGCACTAATGGAAATCATGTTTCTATGGCCTGTATTCCCTGAAGAGCTATATGCTGTTCCAATCTTCTGTCTGTCTCACTACCCTACCTCAAAGACAGTGCTTTAAAAATTATTCAAGGGGTTAGACTTTCTAGAATGGCCATATGAGGAGCTCAGAGAACTCCCCCAGCCCACCCCAACATTTATTAAACTTGCAAAAATCAGCAGAGACATTCACAGTCTCTGGAAATTGATCAAACAGCTTGCAACAAACTGCCAAGTATTACTAAATAAAATCTACAGACACTTGGTAATAATAGTGGAATGCCACAGCATTCCATCTAGAGCTTGCATGTGCCCCCAGCAACTCTGTGTTATAGAAGAGCTGTTCTAGTAGGTTCATCAACAGGAGTAGCAGTTCACATCTCCCACAGATACCTGGAGTGGAAGAGCCATTCCTAGAGGATGTGGCAGCTGGTAGACATGAGCAAGTATCATCTCCCACAGCACTAGGCTGCAGAAGATCTACAACAAGAAGGTGGGAGCTACAAGGCAGCACCTGTTTGTTACTACCAACTCCTATTACTAGATCTGGACCATGGATAATTGATGTTAAATGGCAGGATCACTTTCCAGCCTCTTACACACACACACACACACACACACACACACACACACACACACACACACAAACTTCTGCTCCACAGGGAAGATACAGGTGGACAGCTGATAAAGAGTAAACTCCTCATCACCCTCCAACTCCTGATCCACAGTACAAAAGTTAAGCCTAGAAGAGGGTCTAAACAAGCCTCAAAGACTGGCAGCACCCTACCTGGCCCAAGGAGCCTGACTTTCTTTGGATCAGAATGTGGAGAAATATATGTCCCAGAACATTACTGAAAACGAAAGAGCGCTCACCTTGTGTTAAGCTTTTGTCCTAACCAACTCCCATCTGTGAATGTCACCCCATTTGGAAACAGGGCCTTTGCAGAGGTAATCAAGTTGATGATAAGGTCATCAGAGTGGAACCCAATCCAATATGACTGGTGTCCTTATAAGAGAGAATTTGGACACACACACAGAGGAGAAGAGCAGGTCAAGACACAGACACATGAGAGAAGATGGCCATGTGAAGACACAGAGCTCGGAGTGATGCGTTTATAACCCATGGAATACCAACGTTTACTGGCAAACACAAGAAGCTAGCAAAGGCAAGGAGGATTTTCCCCTGCAGGTTTCAGAGGGAGCATGGCCTGGCTGATACCCTGAGTTTGGACTTGTGGACTTAAGAACTGTGAGACAATATACTTTGGTTGTCTCAAGCCATCCAGTTTGTGGTAATTTGTTATGGTAGCCCTAGGAAACTAATCACAGCCAGGAATTGGTGAAGGCCAACCGCTGGGCTGACACTGACAGAGGATAGTCAGAATCTTAGCAGGATATGGAGGGTGGAGGGGCAAAGAGAATACAACTAAAACCACAATAATCCCTGGTGGTCCTGAACACCATACACATATGCAAGGCTGTGCTTTATGAGGAACAACTCAAGAAGGACATTTTGTGGTAAAAGTCCCTGGGCTGAACACAGGGCTAACATGTAATCTCTATGAACACTGAGAACTTTATGTCAAGCAAAAGACTTCAGTCATAAAAAACACGTTTTAGGATTCCATTTATATGAAATGTCCAGAACAGACAAGACTCTTGAGTTGAAAAGTACATTAGCAGCTGCCCAGGTCTGGAGGTATGGGGAAATGAGTGACTGCTCATAAGTACAGAACTTCTCTTGGGGATGATAGCTTTTTTTTAAATTTTTTAATTTTTTTACATTTATTTTTTGAGAGACATAGACAGAGCACAAGTTGGGGAGGGGCAGAGAGAGGAGACACAGAATCGTGAACAGACTCCAGGCTCCGAGCTGTCAGCACAGAGCCTGACACTGGGCTCGAACTCACAAACCGTGAGATCATGACCTGAGCCGAAGTCGGACGCTTAACCGACTGAGCCACCCAGGGGCCCCAATAGTTGTACAATTCTAAATATTCTAACTGAATTGTATACTTTAAAAATGAGTGAATTGCATAGTAATGTGCATTATATCTCAATAAATCTGTTATTTAAAAAAAACTAGTAAAGCCTACAACTTGCAAAGAACTACGACAAAATAATGAAGAGATATGAAGAACAATGCAGGGCTATGAATGAAAACAGGTCAGACTGGAGATTAACACCTTGAACCTAGCCAATGGGCACAGAGAAGAGGGGACTAATGAAGGGAAACAATGTGTTGGTATAACAACAGTACTTAAGACCGGATGTGAGGAATTAAGGGGAGAAAGACGTGTGGGTGCCTGGGTGGCTCAGTCAGTTGAGTGTCCAACTTCGGCTCAGGTCACGATCTCGAGGTCTGTGAGTTCAAGCCCTGCGTCGGGCTCTGTGCTGACAGCTCAGAGCCTGGAGCCTGCTTCAGATTCTGTGTCTCCCTCTCCCTCTGCTCCTCAGCTGCTCACATGCTGTCTCTCAAAAATAAATAAAGATTAAAAAAATAAATAAAAAATTAAAAAAGGGGGAGAAAGATGTCTAGCACAACTTCCAGGTAGCTTTTTTAGGTACCTTTGTATTAGGCACTGTGACAACCCAGGCAAAACTTGGTTTTCCCCCAGGAGGGGGCTGCTGCTAAGGCTGTGTGACTGACATATTTGCTTCTTGAAAGAGGACTGCTCTCTGAACCCCCACTGGGTACAAACCACTCGTGCTGGCCAGACCTTGGAGATTTTAGCTAAGTTCTACAACCAGCTATCACACTTGATACCAAAAGAGAAGGACAATCTGTAAAAAGGGGAAGGGTAGTTTTTTTTTTTTTTTTTTTTTTTTTGCCACAGGCTTGTTTTGAGAATTAAATGTGCTAATATACATATAAGAGTTCAGAATAGTGTCTGGCATTGGTCAGCATCAGGTAAGTGTCAGCTATACAATGAAGAGAATTAGAGTGCATTACCAAGGTCAACATACAAACGCTTCTAGTAAGATAAAGATTACAACATTTGACCTATAACCATTCTCACCAAGAATGCAGGTTTGGGCAGAACAGCCAGGTTCATTTAGACCAAAGACATCATCAGGACTTAAGCAAGAAAAGAGCAACAAAACAATACACCCAGCTCCTTCCTCTTTACTTTGAAGATTACAAAGTTTATAAACCCAGGCTTTGATCAATTTTGGTTAACACGGTCAATGTAAACTAACTACAATATAAATTCGGTTTACAGTTTTGACAAGCAACCTCAGAGAGACCCCTAACCAGACAGCCTGGCAATGCTGCACTCAAATTCCTGACTCACAGAGATGATACAGTGTTTCTGTCACTACATCCTGGGGAAGTTCATTATGCAGCAATAAATAACTGATACATTTCTTCACCATTACAGCTCTAACACTAGCACAGTACTTATTACAGTTACCAATGCAATGAATGAATGAATGAGGCATTTGAAATAACACCTAGCACCTAAGCTATTAGAACTGTGTTCATTTTCCCAAACTATTCTCGTGATCTATCCAAATTATAATAAATTTTGAGAAACGGACAGATACCATTTGTGTCTAACAGGATTAACTGTCTTAAAATGATTAAAAACTCTTTTTTAAAAGTTCAAGGCATAGTTAAAATTTTTATGATTAAATGATGCAAAACCATTTTCATTACATTAACATTAGTATAAAAACAATATCATCTTTGTAAAAAGTCATCTTCTAATTTTATTGTTAATTCAGTTGAACAAAATATAGCACCACAATGGAATCTTCACACTGAAGGTTGATTATAGTAACATGAATAAATCACAGGAAAATGATGGGAAAATTAACATCTGTCATCCTAAAGAAAGAAAAACTAGAAAGCAGTCTTACAAGTGAAAGAAAGTAATATCTAAATTCCTGGCATTGCTCTAGGTACTGTGCATATTTCATCTCATTTAACCCTTACAACAATTCTAAAACAAAGGGCATTATTTCCATTTTGTCTTTCTTAAGTAGACACAGTTAACAAGTAATGGAGCTAGTATCTAATGCGAGGAATATCTGATTTCAAAATCTGCAAACATTCCATTATTCACCTCAAGGCCACTTGTTAAAGTATTTTGGGGAGTTTGTAAAATCTCAAGGCTCACATTCTTGAAACTCATTTCCCTAGAAGGTGCCTCTTGATTAGTATGTCTGAAGAAAAGTACACATATGCAAAACTAAGACTATTCAAAACCAAACTAATTCTGTGCTCCTCTAAATCTTCCCCATTTGTGAATTACTGCTTAAGTTGTAGAGCATTAAGAAGTCTACTTCCTTTTAACTTATGTAATGAGAACTACTTAATTCATTAAATAGATGTGTTTTTTTTAATAATTCATAAATTTAAAATCCTATAAACTTTTAATAAAAATAACACGTGATAATTCATAAGCAACATTACTGAAAACATGATTATTTTATGGTATCTGTACAATATGAACATAACTGCTAAAACAATTTTTTAAACTATTGTGTTGACTTTAGCGCTTACTTGCTGAACTCAACTTCTAGTTTAAAATAACAACAGTATAAATGTTTTCATTTAAATAAGCAAATATTAAAAAATGGAAATAGAACAAACACAATGACACCTGTTCCTTTTCAAAGCCATACTAAAATGACAGTATAAAACTTGTAAAAAAAAAAAAAAAAGAATAAATATATCAGTGTGAAGGTAAATGGAAAAGAAGTGATAAATTCTGAGAGCTGGAAAGCACATAACCAAGTAATAATGATTTAGGAGATTCGAGAAACTAACCCATAAATAAATATGTAAGAGTGTCCAAGAATTACTGGACATGAAAGAGTCAAAAAAGAGTAAATTAATGAAATACTATACAGAGGAAAAAATTAACTATTATTAATATGCTCAAAGAGATATTCACAACCATAAAACTGTAATCATACTACTTTTTAAAAAAATTCACAAAATGAAAAGAGGGCATAGGAAGTTCTATCTTATTTAGACAGCAAATTTTAATCAAATATGGGTACCACTTCTACTCAAAGTATCTCCAAATTAGTGTCCTGCGTTTAAATTTCTTTGAATTACAAAGATTGTACTATTCTAGATGTCAAGTTTCTCTGCTGCTTTTCTTGCGTTATAAAGCCTATAATGTCTTTATTATAAATAGAAGGATTCTTAACATACTGAGGAAATGTGTCAATCTTCCTTACTCAGTTTAGTCAATTGGTTAAGATTTGCTTGATTTACTTGCAGAATTCACATTTGATAACAGAATTTAGTTTTTAAAATATCTAAAAATGATCACACACATCTTTCTGGATTGGTAGAAAAATACTTAAAACTCTTCCATGTTATACACTAAGCAGTTGAGCCAGGTTCTAGACTCAATGTCCATGGTTCAATGGTGGTTCTTGCTCTGTAGGTATCCAATGGTTCATTTGCTTGTCATTCCAGATGGAATGATGGCACTATAAGAAAGCCAACTGGGAGTAGCAAAGTGAAAAAAATGTGAATGTGTCTGGCCATAAATCATAAATTGGTGCTACTAAGCAACAGCTACATTTGCAACGTATACGAAATGACAATTCATTCAACTCTTTATTTTGACTGAAATCTTACCGACATCTATAATCTGAACTGGAACATTTTAATATTTTTTAATAGATACAGTTGTTTAGCATTCATATACCACTCGTTTCTGAAAATACAATGATTACATGTCCTCAGAGGGCAGGGGGAGTGGATACTGAACTAACATGGCACTTTAGATCCAATCCACAAATAAAATACTGTTCTGTTAGTGGGCTTTAAGTTAAAGGATTCTGTTTCTTTCAACAGAAGTCTGCTTCAGTTCTTAGACATACTTCCCAGAATTATAGCAATGTCAGCTGTTAAGTGAATTCAGGCATAGATAGGTCAAATGACTTGCTCAGGATAACAGAATAATTACATTTTTAATTAGATTTGGGCACATAAGTGGCTAACTCTCAATCACTATTACAAAATGAAAAGACACATCAAAACTTAGTTTATTGTAACTACTTCATTGGGTAGTAGGTTTCTAGTACATGTTTTTCTAAACATTTTATTTTCAGGCTCTTGCTTTTTTAACTACCATTAATTTCTGAAGAGGGTTCATCCAAGAGTAATTGTTAATAAGGTCATGTTATCACTTAAAAACCCTATAACAAAAACCTGGTGTTAGAAAAATGAAGAATGGTTTCATAGTAATGTTCCTGGAGGATACCAAAGTAAATAAAATAGGTGATAAAGGAATGTTTATAATTTTATATTGTCAAAAGAAAAGGGAACATTAAATATTGTCTTCTAAAGGGTTACAAATGTACTTCTCAAAGTGTGGCACAAAAACTTCTGAGAATCCCAGAATTCTTATTTTCATAACAACACTACTTCATTTGCCTTTTCCACTGTGTTGACATTTGTACTAACTGTGCAAATGCAATAGTTGGTAAGACTTGGTGCCTTATGTCAAATTAATGAAATTGGACCAAACCACACTACCTGCAGTTAAAAAAAAGAGGCAGCTTCACTTGCTCTTGATAATTCAGTAAAAGTTACTAGTAGTATTAAATACTGACCCTTAAACATGCATAAAGCATTTTTACTGCATACCAAAATATGATGGCTGTGTTGAAGTAAAGCACTTGTATATGTGTTAGAGGTGCAAGCTAAGTTTGCTGCTTTTTTCATGTGCTTTTTCTTAAAAGAATAACTGACGGGCACCTGGGTGGCTCAGTTGGTTGAGCACCAACTTCAGCCCTGGTCATGATCTCTTGGTTCGTGGATTCGAGCCCCGTGTTGGGCTCTGTGCTGACAGCTCAGAGCCTGAAGCCTGCTTCAGATTCTGTGTGTCCCTCTCTCTCTGCTCCTCCCCCATTCATGCTCTGTCTCTTGCTGTCTCTCAAAAATGAACGTTAATTTTTTTTTTTAAAAAAAGAAAGAATGACAGATAAACTATTCTTACTCAGACTTGGGCATACAGCAGGTATTTTCTGAAAATAATAACTGAATGAACCTATTGTGTGTGTGTATATATATATGTATACATGTGTATATACATACATATGCATATAAACTGAAAGTATTTGTTGCCAACGATAAAAGTTGACCTCCCAAGCAAAGATCAAAATTTTGGAAAACCTGAATCTGCCACCAATACTTAAAAGATATTTGTCCAGAATATAAATTAATTTACAACAAATGAGCCAAAAATATACAATGGGGAAAGGACAGTTTCTTCAATTAATGACGCTGGGAAAACTGAACAGCCACATGCATAAGAATGCATAAGAATGCATAACTAGTACTATCTCACACCATACACAAAAAAGCAACTCAAAATGGATTAAAGACCGAATGTAAGACCTGAAACCTTAAAATTTCTAGAAGAAAACACAGGTGGTAAGTTCCATGACATCAGTCTTAGCAATGTATTTGTGGATCTGTTTCCAAAGGCAAAGGAAACAAAAGCAAAATTAAATAAGACTACCTCCAACTAAAAAGTTTCTGCACAGCGGAGGAAGCCATCAATAAAATGAAAACACAACTTGCGAATGAGATATTTGCAAATGATGTATCTGATAAGGGATTAATATTCAAAATGTATAAAGAATACATACCATTTAACACCAAAAAAGCAAACAACCCAATTAAAAAACGAGCAGAGGATATGAATAAATATTTTTGCAAAAAGACATATAGATGGCTAACAGACACATAAAAAGTTGATCAACTTCACTAACCGTAAGGGAAATGCAAACTGAAACCACAATGAAATATCACCTCACATCTGTTAGAATGGCTAGTGTCCAAAAGACAAAAAATAACAAGTGTTGGCAAGCATACAGAAAAAGGGGAACCCCTGTATACTGTCAGTGAAAATGTCAATTGGTGAAACACTGTGGAAAACAGTACAGAGATTCCACAAAAAATTAAAAGTAGAACTACCAAATGATCCATCAATTCTATTTCTGAGTATTTATGTGAAGAACAGGAAAACGCTAATCCGAAAAGAATTATGCTCATTGCAGCCTTATTTACAATAGCCCAGATGTGGAAACAACCTAAATGTCCACTGATGGATAAATGGATAAAGAAGATATGGTGTATATATATACACTGGAGTATTACTCAGCCATTAAAAAGAATGAGATCTTGCCATTTATGACAACAAGAAAGGACATAGAGGGTAATATGCTAAGTGAAATAAGCCAGACAGAGAAGACAAATACCATATGATTGCACATGTGGAATCTAAAAAATAAAACAAACCAACAAAACAGAAACAGACTCAAATACAGAGAACTGGTGGTTGCCAGGTTGGTGGGGGAAAGAATGACTGAAAATAGGTGAAAAGGTATTTAAAACTTCCAGTTATAAAATAAATAAGTCACAAATGAAAAGTACCACATACAGAATACAGTCATTAAGATTGTAATGATTTATGTGACACATGGTAACTATACTTAACATGGTGAGCACTGAATAATGTATAGAACTGTTGAATCATTATGTTGTACATCTGAAACTAATAACACTGTATGTCAACTATACTTCATTTTTTTTTTAAAAAAATGTGGTATGTATGTGTACACACACACACACACACACACACACACACACACACACAGGATTACTACTCAGGTATAAAAGAGAAGAAAAATTTTGCCATTTGCAACATGTATGGACCCTGAGGGTATTATGCTAAGTGAAATAAGTCAGGTGGGGAAAGATAAATACCATATGATTTTACTTACATGTGAAATGTAAAAACAAAACAAAACAAAAACTCATAGATACAAAGAACAAATTGGCAGTTACCAGAGAGGAAGAGGGTTGGGTGGTGAGTAAAATAGGTGAAGGGGCTCAAATGTATAGTGATGGATGAAACTAGACTCGTGGTGATGATCACTTTGTAATGTATACAAATATTAAATTATAATGTACACTTGAAATATAATATTATATACCGATTTGATCTCAATATGTTTTTTCTCATGAGATCAGGGGTGATATTTAAAAAATGGCATATGGGGCGCCTGGGTGGCGCAGTCGGTTAAGCGTCTGACTTCAGCCAGGTCACGATCTCGCAGTCCGTGAGTTCGAGCCCCGCGTCGGGCTCTGGGCTGATGGCTCAGAGCCTGGAGCCTGTTTCCGATTCTGTGTCTCCCTCTCTCTCTGCCCCTCCCCCGTTCATGCTCTGTCTCTCTCTGTCCCCAGAATAAATAAACGTTGAAAAAAAAAAAATTTAAAAAAAAAAAAAATGGCATATTGTTTGGATAGTACATAAGGAAATACATAAACATTTGGAAGGTTTACATATTTCCAAATGACCAATGCCTGATGTTATTATATCATGCACAGGTAAAAGATTCATTCAAAGAACAAGGGAAAAAACCAAAAAGTCAAACATGCACACACACACACACACACACACACACAGATCCAGACAGTAAGTGAATGAATGCATGCATGCAAAGTGTAATACAGACCAATGTATTTAAATGCAACAAAGTATGAAAAGTTCACTAATTAACTTACTTCACTGATACAATTACTAGTTGTCAACTTTTAGTATATTATCAAAAATACCCACAATCATCTGAAAAAGCTATTAAAACAAACCTCCCTTTTTCCAATTATATATGTGTGTCATATACTTCCAAAAACATATCATAAGAGACCAACAGAAAGAGAATTCAGCTGTGGTTTAATAAAGTCAGACATTAAAGAGGTTTGCAAAAATGTAAAACAACGTTCCTCCAAGAATTTTTCAGAATACAAACTAATGCGTATTTTTCATAACACATTTATGTTAACATAAAATGGGTTGTACTACTGCTGTTTTAATTAGGTAATCTCTCCACCCAACAAGGGGCTCAGACTCATAACAATGAGACCAAGAGTGGCATGCCCAAGTGCCCCTACTGCTATTATTTTAAACAAGTTAATTTGTAAATGTATTTCAAATTTTAATTGCTAACATAGAAAATATTGATAGATATAATCTAACAATTTTCAAGACACATGAAGGACTTGTGTCTTTTATAGATTATACTTTAAAGTGTCCTTAATACCTAAAAAGTAGTATTTATACCTCAACTGAAAAGACACATTACTGTATGACTTCTACAGTTGAATTAAATATGAAAATTTATACCTGATAATAAAAAATAAATTACACTTTCCTTCTTGATCTGATGATGCTTCTAAATTAAAGTTAGGGTGTTTTTTTTTTTTAATGTTTTGCTCTTTTAGATGCCTTAATTCTAAAACCAACACAAAAGGAGAAAAATATACTAGGACACTTACTAGTAATACTCTAGAATGGGTTGGCAAATGACTGCCCACAAGCCAAATCAGACCTGCACTTTGTTTTTGGTAAAGTTTTATTGGAATGCAGCCACATTCATTAGTTTAAGTATTATGTGGCTGCTTTCATACTACCTTGCCAAACTAAACAAGAAGTCTAGCTTGGGTCCTGCTATTAACTAATATGATCAAGGGCAAGTCATAAATTCACTATCATTTATAAAATGCACAGATGCATTCACTGATTTCTAAAATCCTTTCTATCTCTAAAAGTATCTAAGATTTCAGTGATTTAGAAACATATGCTCAATGTTTCTCTTTCCAATTTTCAAAGATCCCTTAATCTTGCCCTGAATCTATTCCCCACTATCCAACAGTTATTTTTCCAAATTAGGAAGATGCTTTATTACCATTTACATCTCCTATTTTTTGTTTCTTGCTGTTTCTCCACCACTAAAATCTCTCTTTTACTCTTCTAGCAAGGACCGCACACAACGTTAAGAGCTCAATTTCACACCTTTCGGGAACCTTCTCTGGTGACTCTAGCTCATAGTAATCAAAACCACTGAGTTGTTTGAAAAGAGAAGTAGAGTGGTCAGTATTTACAGCAGACTGGAAATGGTTGAAAGGGACACAGAGAGACTAGAGTCCTAGAGATATGCTAGAGAACAAACGTGGCTGCCAGGCCTCAGGAAGTGCTGCCTCAGAGGCCATGAGGACAGATGGACAAGAGTCAGCAACTTTTTACAAGTCAGAACTACCATGACCATGATTAAAGACTAAGAAAGGAACTAGACTGAGAATAAACATGATTTCAATGTGACATATGCTAATTTTAAGCTGGTAAAGAAAAGAACACAGAAGTAGCAAGGTGTTCCAGAGGTGGTTCAAAATATGAGAACTAGTGTGAGAAGTCACACAAGAAACATAGATCTAGAATAATCTGAATCATAAATTTTAGAAGTGGAAGGCCCTTGAGCTTCACTGACCCTATCATTTTGAGGTAGGTAAGTACTTGCTTTCAGTTCAAAGATCAGCTGACAGCCAAAGAACTGTGACTCCCAAATACTAGCTAAAACTTTTTTTGAAAAGGAACCAGAATTTAGTTCTCCACTTTCTATTTAGAAATGTTTGAAGTTATAAGACTGTATGAACTCTCCAAGATTCAGAGCAGAACCCACAAATAAAAAGTCCACAGTCATGTCTGTTTGAACTGTAATGTTTTTAAAGAAAAGAAGGAGAAAGGGATTAGCTTCCAACAGTTGTGGCAGGAAGAGTAGTTTGTGGGACATTTACTCCCATCATTTCCATCAACCTTTCCTCCATAGCACCCCAACCAATATATACTCAAATTACAAAATGTGCACTTGCTGTGAAAATGCAACTTTAAAGCAATTCCTAGGACCACTCCTTATGGTAGTACAAGCAGGACACATTATAATGTAGACTGTACACCCAAAGGCTGTGCAGTGGATAAACTACATAGACCCCCATCCAATCAGCAACCCCCTCTCATTTGGGCATTCCCAACTTCCAATGACTGCTAATACTCATAGTCTGGAATAACTCACAGAAAAATCTAGACTTCCCATACATCTCTTAATTAGAAGATCTGATTACAGTAACTTTTTTTCCCCCCACATGAAAGTGTTTCCTTTAGACAGGGATCTGATTAGTTATTACTTGTGTCCCTACTTGGCCCATTCATTCCTTCACATCACTTACAAGCCTCTTGAGGGGAATCTGCAACCCTAAAACAGATAGGAGAAGTCTAAGGCCTCACGTTTAGAAAATACTTAAAGCCATGAAAAGAAAGAAACCAGCAAAGGGACCAAGAAAGAAGAATCACAGAAAAGTACAGTACTACTGCAGAAATCAAGGAAGACAATTTCAGTGAGCAAAAGCAGACACCAGAATTTAGCAAGGACATTAATGACAGCCTCTGAGAGAAGATTCAGTAATGTGTAGAATCCCTTCCATAATGGATGAATTCAAGAAGGACTAGAGAAAGGGAAAATGGCAATAACAACAAAAAAGAAATGGATATTACAGGTAAAAAAGTTTATAAGATAGTTATTTTTTAATTGAAAATATCCACATATACTTGAATGGAAAACAGTAATACGAGGAGGAAACTGGGAAAAGTCTCAAGAAGATAGGAACAATGAAGTTTCAGCAGAGTGAATGACTTTAGAAAGTAATTTTTTAGAATCAAGAAATTAATTGCCTGCCTTATTATATTCTTGGTTATTACAAATTTGAACAGATTATCTTTAGAGAAAATAATGATGAAATAAAAAGATACAACAAATTGCCTATATTCTGAACTTGATACAAAGATGATAAGAGGCAAAGAAATCAGATAAGTCATTTCTCAATTTTCATTTCTGGTTGAGTAATCTAAGATAGTAATCAAGGAAGGTAGGAGATAACATCATAACAATTGGAAATCAAGATTTCTCTCCAATAAACCTACATAATTCTTATAAAACTAGTTGACCACATATACAAATTATATCAGGAAAAAGTCTACACTAAATATTAGTGCTTCACATCCTAGTTTAACCAGGCAATGATTTATCATTATAGCTCTGTAAGTACTGCTTTCTACCTATCTATACGCCATGGATAATTTAAGTACTATGAAGGACATTTAAATTTTTTCTTTTAAAAACATCTAGTTGAAAATGCTTTGCTCAGAAATCAGACCACTGCACATTTATTCTTGTGGAACTGTTAGTTTCTTGCATTTTTTATTCAGTGCCCTAATTATTCAAGGTAAACAAGACATGTTTCTACTTTACAAATTATGCTTATGATCATCCTCACTGCCTAAGAACTATTTCTTAATCCAAAAGCAGTATTACTACTGCATGGCTTCTCAAGTTGAACAAAAAAAGAAAATTTACACCAGAAAGTAAGAAAAATAAAAGTACATTTCCTACTTAATAAAAGGGAAGACTACTCTAAAGCCAAAATAAAGGGAAAGAAGATGCCATGACAGTTGTTAGTCTTACTCCAGAAATAAGATAAGTATTATGATTTTTATATGTTTATTTATTTATTTTGAGAGAGAAAGAGCGTGCACAAGCAGGGGAGGGACAGAGAGAGAAATCCAAGTAGGCTCCGTGCTGTAAGAAAGAGCCCAACGCAGGTCTTGAACTAAAGAATTGTGAGCCGAAATCGAGTCAGAAGCTTAACCAACTGAGCCACCCAGGTGCCCCTTTATTATGATTTTAATGTAGTTCATTCAAACTTTTTCTAATAAACCAGAGGAAAAATATTCACAGATGATTGACTTCTTATACTTCAGTGAATTTGCCATTAAGGTCTCTGAAACTTATCTAGTACAAATGTTTGCTCTTATTTTCTGTAAGTCTATGTTATCTCATAAAACTATAAGGTCTGACCACATATTCAAGGCACTATGTTAAAGCTTTAGACAAAATAAATAGGATCTCTACCCTTTCATATGTATGAATACATATAATCACTCCTTAACGGCTAACAGATCCAAGATGAAGTTCACTGTGAGAAGATCTTTATGGTACTGTATTAAATATAACACAGGGTAATCTCTTAAATATAAGAATCACCTAGAAAGCTCATCAAACGTAGCAGGACTTCAGGTGCCTGGTGGCTCAGTTGGTCAAGCATCTGACTTCAGTTCAGGTCATGATCTCACAGTTTGTGAATCTGAGTGCATGCCAACCTCTGTGCTGACAGCTGGGAGCCTGGAGCCTGTTTTGGATTCTGTGTCTCCCTCTCTCCCTGCCCCTCCCCTGCTAGCACTCTGTCTCTGTCCCTGTCTCTCTCTCTAAAAAATAAATAAACATGGAAAAAAAAACTCCAAGCATACCAGGACTGAAACAAACTTGAGGTGGGGGTGTTAATTTTTATTTACTTTAATCTGTTGTTTTCCTTCCAATAACTGAAATTAGGATGAGGACAATAAAGCAGCTGAGTGCTTATTATGTTGACTGTGCCACATCCATACAAAGGATGTACTTTTATCCTGATCTTAAAATATGAATAAAAAAGGCACAAATAGGTTACACAGCTTTGTCAAGGGTTACATAATGGCTATGCTGCCATTAAGTGATAGTGCACAGACGGTCTAATTCAAGTTCTTACCTGCCATGCTACTCTAACAAAAGATTATTGTGAAGGCCTGGATTTCTCCCAGGAGGAGGTGAATTTTCATGAAGTGATGCAAGAGTTTGGGTAACTATGAGGCACCCAGTAGCCAGATGAGAGGGTCTCTCAGGTAAAGGAAGTAAAAAGACTGTTACCATTTTATCTCCCTCCAAATTTTACCAGGATCCTTGTTGGTATTTCTCTTCTTTCTTAAAGACCAAGGGAGCTGTTTCTCACTTTGAAGAAAATAAGGTCAGAAACAAAAAGTAGCATGGGTATGCATGCCTGCACACAACCACACACACAAAAATATACCTCTATATATTACCCACGTTGTTTCACAAAGAGGATACTATAACACCCAAAAAAATAATAAAAGTCCCTTAAATAATATAAATTTATAAATATGAAAACCTTACTAACACTGCCAATTTCTTCTTATTTGCCTGATAACAAATATTGGGGAACCATTTCCCTACAAGTGGTAATCTGTGGATATGGCTATTTTTCAAGTTAAGATCATTAATAGTATGTTGCTTGTATATATTCTCTGCATTTTAGTTAGCCTGAGTATACAGCAAGATTTTTTTAAAGCATGAATATTAAAATCATAGAGAAAAATCCTATTATAAAAAGAGGGATTTCTTGTTTTGTTTATATACTTTTTGAGCAGTTGATTTTAACACTATAATAAGCATTTTAAATGTCTTTTCACATTGTTCTGTAACTTTATACTAAGAGGTTTAAAAAGGCAGAATCAACCAGTAATTTGTAAGTCTATGTATACTGCACAAAGGCTTCCAGCCTAGAGAGTAAGTGAGGGCTCAAGTTCAAGCCCTGTATGCAGGACTGCATTACTTAGGAAAGACATCTTTTCCTAACTCACAAAGGCCTCCCAACTGGCACCTCTTTCAAGGACCATTTGTATCTAGTCAGTAAAAAGTATTAGAGAGGTTATCAGCAGCCCTTGAAGCAAATAACATTTTTTAAACACAAGAAAAGACTAAAATTTGAAATATTTAAAACTCAGTGGAAATATGTTATCCCTAATCACATTTTATCCGAGATTTTAAATTCTAGCTCCCAACTACGACAATCCTTCGCTTTGCTGTTCAAATAGACACTGGAATCATCTGGGAACCTGTGAGAAATGCATTTTCTTAGGCCCCACACTACACCTACTAAAAAGAAAGTCTGCCTTTTTAACAAGATCTCCAGGTGATTCTTACATGCATTCCAGTCTGAGAAACAGTGACCTAGACTAGTAGAGACAGCAAGCCTTGGGCTCCACGTGGCCTGGATAGCTTCAGGAAATAACCCATAATCTAATTTAAGTGCTCCCACATTTACTGTACTGACCTATTAGATACAAGTGGCTGCTACTTTGTAGTCACCAATCTTAACTCTACGAGAGAGTAAATACATATTTGGGTTTTGTGGTGACAAATACTTCCTCTGCATATATTCTAAAACCAACCAGTCTTTCATACTTGGGGCGACTGGATGGCTCAGCTGGTTTTGAGTGTCCAACTTCAGCTCAGGTCACGATCTCATGATTTGTGAGATCAAGCCCCACATCGGGCTTGTTGCCGTCAGTGCAGAGCCTGCTTTGAATGCTCTGTCCCCTGCCCTGCTCTGCGCCTCCCCCACCCGTGATCTCTCAAAAATGAATAAACATTTTTTAAAAAGTTTAAAGAATGTTTTTTATATTCACTTGTTACTGAACTCAAGTTTTCCTTTAGAAACGTTTCAAATGAGTCCTCTTTAGTTTATTCTGAATACGCTCACACACACACACACATCACAAGAGAAATTAACAGTCTATCAATCAACTTTACCCAAAAGTGTAACAGCATTTTAAGGAAAAATTTTATTACATAAAGGAAAACCACTTTTACACAAGGTTTATATTCCTAAAATGGAAATATAAAACAACTTATTACAATTTGATAATGAAAGGCTGTAATTGTAATGTTATTGGCAGGTGTTGTTTCTTTTAGTCTCCTGAGTTTAACTAAATATTAAGAAATACTTGGACAGGGGCGCCTGGGTGGCGCAGTCGGTTAAGCGTCCGACTTCAGCCAGGTCACGATCTCGCGGTCCGTGAGTTCGAGCCCCGCGTCAGGCTCTGGGCTGATGGCTCAGAGCCTGGAGCCTGTTTCCGATGCTGTGTCTCCCTCTCTCTCTGCCCCTCCCCTGTTCATGCTCTGTCTCTCTCTGTCCCAAAAATAAAAAAAAAAAAAAAAAAAAAAAAAAAAAAGAAATACTTGGACATTTTAAAACTAAATAGCAAGCATTTGAAATACCACAGGGGTACCTGTGTGGCTCAACTGATTAAGCTTCCAACTCTTGATTGTGCCTCGGGTAATGATCTCATGGTCTGTGGGTTTGAGCCCCACACTGGGCTCTGGGCTGACAGCATGGAGCCTGCCTGGGATTCTCTCTCTCCCTCTCTCTCTCTCTGCCCCTGCCCCACTTGCGCTCTCTCTCAAAAATAAATAAGTAAGTCATAAAAAAAAAGTAAAATAAAATACCACAGTATTCAGCTAATGTGACTATTTAAAAAATAATCAAAAAGATCTTTTAAGTATGGGGTCTAAAAATGCACCCTCTTTTATCATTTATGGTAACATACTACAATACCTCTTTATTATTATAGTATAATATACATGCAATGCTAGATTAGTTTCAGGTGTACAACCTAGTGATTCAACAATGCTTTACATTACTCAAAGTTTACCACAATAAGTGTAGTTACTATCTGTCATATAATGTTAATACAATTTTATTGACTACACTCCCTATGCTGTTCTTTTCATCTCTATGATTTATTTATTTTGTAACTGAAAGTCTGTACCCCTTAATCTTCTTTATCTATATCACTGATCGTCCTCACCCACCTCCCCACAGGCAACCACCAGTTTGTTTTCTGTATTTATAACTCTGTTTGCTTTCTTTTGTTGTTGTTGTTCATTTGTTGTGGTTGTTATTTTTAGATTCCACATATAAGTACAATTATATAGTATTTGTCTTTCTCTGTCTGACTCATTTCACTAAGCATAATGAATACCTCTAGGTCCAACCATGTTGTTGCAACTGACAAAATTTCACTCATTTTCATAGCTTAGTTTGTGTCTACATGCATGCATTCATATACATACACACTACAACTTCTTTATCCATTCACCTACCAATGAACACTTGGGTGCTTCCATTCTTGGCTATTGTAAGCAAAGCTACAGTAAAGAGAGGGGTCCATTCTTCTTTTTGAAGTAGTGTTTTCATATTCTTTGGGTTTTCATTTTCCTTGAAATAGTGTTTTCATTTCTTTGGGTAAATTCCACTAGTGGAATTACTGGATCATATGGTATTCATATTTTTACTTTTTGAACAAACTCCACAATGGTTGTACTAATTTACCTTCCCACCAACAGTGTACAAGGTTCCCTTTTCTCCACATCCTCGCCAACACTTTTACTTGTCTTTTGGATACTATCCATTCTAACGTGTAAGGTGAGATCTCTGTGGCTTTGACTTGCATTTCCCTGATGATGAGTGATGTTGAGCATCTTTTCATATGTCTGTTGGCCATCTGTACATCTTCTTCGGGAAATATCTATTCAAGTCTTCTGCCAATTTTTAAATCAGATTATTTGTTTTGTCTGATATTCAGTTGCAGAAATTCTTCATATATTTTGGATATTAATCCCTTATTGGATATACCTTTTGCAAATACCTTGTCCCATTCCCTAGGTTGCTTTTTTTATGTTGATGTATAAAACTTTTTTTCAACAGTTTATTTTCGCTTTTGTTTCCCTTGTCTGAGGATACATATCCATAAATATGTTGCTAAGGCTGATGTCCAAGAGATTACTACCTGTTTTCTTCTAGGAGTTTTATGGTTTCAGTTCTCACATTCAGGTCTTTAATCCACTTTGGGTTTATTTTGGTGTATGGTGTAAGAAAGTGATCCAGTTTCATTCTTTTGCATGTAGCTGTCCAGTTTTCCCAACACCATTTATTGACAAGACTTTCTTTTCCCATTGTCTATTCTTGCCTCCTTTTTGGAGACTGACAATATAAAGATGGCTTTATTTCTGGCCCTCTACCCTCTTTCATTGATCTGTGTGTCTACTTTTATCTAAGTACCATACTGTTTTGATTACTATAGCTTTGTAGTATATATGTCTTGACATCTGGGATTGTGATACCTCCAGCTTCTTTCTTAAGATTGTTTTGGGTATTCAAGGTCTTCTGTGATTCCATACAAATTTTAGGACTATTTGTTCTAGTTCTGTGAAATGCTATTGGCATTTTGATAGAGACTGTTGAATCTGTAGATCCCCTTTGGTAGTATGGACATTTTGTATTAATTCTTCCAATCCATAAACATGGTCTACCTTCCCATTCGTCTGTGTCATCTTCAATTTCTTTCACCAACGTCTTGTTTTCAGAATATAGGTCTTTCACCGCCTTGGATGAATTTATTCCTAGGTATTTTATTCTTTTCAGTGTGACTGTAAATGGGACTCTTTTCTTAATTTCTCTTTCTACTATTTCATTATTAGTGTATAGAAATGCAAATGATTTCTATATATGTAAAAGCTTGGTTTGTAAGTATAATTCATTCTGGAAACACGCTTGTAATCCAAAGCACTCATACATAACAAAACAAATTTCAACCACCACTGGCTCAGCTGTGATCTTGTGACATTTGGTGTCACATACTACTTATACTGTAAGACATGACTCATTTATCAATTTATTAGAAATGTGTGCTCGTCTTGCAGAACACTCAAAGAACAAGTTACTGTTTTTTACTGTATTAATTTTGTATACTGCAACTTTGCTGAACTTATCAGTTCTGACAGTTTCTTGATGGAGTCTTTAGGATATTCTATATATGTACAGTATCATGTCATCTGCAAAGAGTGACAGTTTTACTTCTTCCTCACCAATCTAGATGCCTTTTATGTCTTAATTCTTCTAATCCATGAGCATGGTATATCTTTCCATTTGTGTCACCTTCAACTTCTTTTATCAATGTCTCATAGTTTCCAGAGTAAAGATCTTTCACCTCCTTGATTAAGTTTATTCCTAGGTACTTCATTCTTTTTGGTGCAAATGTAAATGATATTTTTTTAATACATTTTTTAATTGAAGTATAGTTGACACACATTACATAGTTTCAGGTGTGTTAACACAGTGATTCAACAAGTCTATACATTATGTTACGTTCACAAGAATAGCTACCATCAGTCACCATACAACACTATTATACCATTGACTATATTTCCTAAACTGTACCTTTTATGCCCATGACTTAGTCATTAAGTGGAAGCCTTTATCTCCCACTCTCCTTCACCCGTTTTGCCCATTCTCCTACCCTTTCCCCTCTGGCAACCATCAGATTGGTCTCTGTATTTATGGGTCTATTTCCGCTTTTTATTTATTCATTTGTTTTGTTTTGTTCAATGGAATTGTTTTCTTCATTTTTCTTTCTGCTACTTCATTATCAGTGCATAGAAATGTGACAAATTTTTATATATGAATTTTGTATCCATGGTATGGTATTTTAAAGTGACATTTTTCATAGTTTTTCTTCCTGATTTGCTTTTGTTATTTCCTAATTATACAACTGGAAATTTATATCTACCAATGGCAGTGTATCAAACGGCTTTTTGCTCAGGGAAGTTTTCTTTTGACACTATAAGGTATGTGTGCCAGGAATGTTAGCCAAAGAACCAAGCCTTCCTTGTGTGAGGAAGGTGCTGAGTTAACATCATTGTTAGTTTTTCTTCTTTCCAACCTTACACTTTAAAATATTAACAAGCAGAGGCACCTGGGTGGCACAGGCAGTTAAGCATCTGACTTAAGGTCAGGTCATGATCTCACAGTTCGTGGGTTCAAGCCCCACACTGGGCTCTGTGCTGACAGCTCAGAGCCTGGCGCCTGCTTCAGATTCTGTGTCTCCCTCTTTCTCTGCCCCTTGCCTACTCATTCTCCCTCTCTCTCAAAAATAAGTAAACACTAAGAAATTTAGGGGAAAAAAACATTACAAGCATGCTTTTAGAGAAAAAAATACATCCTTTAGTATACTCCTTATCTTGGTCTTCAGGCTGCTCTAACAAATACCACAAACTGGATAGTTTATTAACAACAGAAATTTAACTTTCACAGTTCTGGAGACCAAGAAGTTCAAGATGTAGGCACCAGGATGGTGGTGTTCTGGTGAATGCTCTCTTCCTAGGTCATTACTAGAACCTCACAGAGCCGCCATGGTGTTCTCCCCAGGTGGAAGGGGTTAGGAAGATCTGTGAGGTCTCTTTTATAAAAACATTAATCCCATTCATGAGGGCTCCATCCTCATTACCTAAGTACCTCCTAAAAGCCTTATCGCCCAATACCTTATATCAGGTATTAGGATTTCAACATATAAATGGGGAGGGTAAAGAAACAAACATTCAGACCCATGATTGACCATGTTACCCTTCTACCCCCATGTATTAACTCTCATTATCCCCATTCCAATTACTTTAGAGCAAATATGAGATGCATACTGAAATATTTACAGATGAAATTATGTATCTTCAAAAGACAAATAGTCCCCTATTAAACATACCCAAAGTATCATCCACTCTCTTACACATACACAAATGACTAATAATCTCTTAATACAATCAAATATCCAGTCAGTACAAAGATTCTTTACTGAAGCGCTGGGAGAGAATGAAATTACTTTATACTATTTAGCAAAATTTCTTGATTAAACTATCCAAAATTTTATAAGCACAAATAAGGCCAATAACAGATTAGTTACATCGTTAAAGTTACATATAGTTCATTAAAATTAGTTACTTCTCTTTTATTAAAAAAAATGGTCTCTTTCTTTGAATAATATAAATTTTATGTAGTTCTTACCCAAATTCTAACTCCCTGAACATAGTTAATTACGTCTAGAGTAGAAACATTAAGGCTGATAGCTATTTTAGCTTATTTTTTGAGTAGGCTCCACACTCAATGTGGGGCTTGAATTCATGATCCCAAGATCAAGAGTCAAGTGAGTGGTCTACTGGCTGAGCCAGACAGGCACCCCAATGGCTTTTTTTTTTTTAAATAGATAAATCAGATAGATCAAATTTGACCACATGTATTGTTTGGATTGTTTTTAAAAATTTTTTCCTACATGGGACTGAAAAGGAGGAAACTGTTGTTAATTCAGGTTGTACCTGAATTACAATCAACTAGTCACAAAATGAGTTTATCCCTAACACCACTCTAAGTAGGAAAAGCCCTACATTATACAGAACCCTTCTTATCTGTGTTAAGGTTCCAAACTGCAAAGATCCTAAGGCAGTGATTCTCAAACTCAGCTTGCATGAGAATTACCAGGAGGGCCTGTTAAAAGACTGCTGACTCCACTTCCAAAGTTTCTGTTTTAGTTACATTTGTAACAAGTTACCAAGTGACAATGCTGCTGGTCTGGAGACCACACTTTGACACTCACAGACCTAAATTTTTGAAAGCCTGCAAATTTGCATGATTTGGCATATGCTTTCAATCCTCACATAACAGGAAAGAACATGGGTTTTGGAATAAGATGGAGGTGGATTCAAGTCTCAGCTCTTCCCCCTTCCTAGTTACAAATTTTGGGAGTAAGTGACCATTTTCAAAGCCTGAGTTTCCTAAGTTCCAATTTTTCTAGTAAGAAAAAAAACTTTTTATTGGTTGCCCTAGGGGTAATTTGGAACATCACCTATCTATCTGCACTGAGGGGTGAGTGTCGAAGGGTGACATTTATTAACTTCTCTTTGCATAACAGTTTTAACGAGAAAAATCCGCCTGTCCTAGCTGTCCCAAAAAGTATGAAGCTATCTCTGGACTCCCTTGGCTTCTAACATTCAATCTGATGAAACATGAACTTTAGCCCTGTCCAAGTTCTGCCTCTTCTGATATACTTATATCACTGTTTTACAGCTCCTCCACATTCTTACTTATCTTGGCCTGAATCTTTTCTCTACAAATTAACCTAGCCCATTACCAAGTTAATTCACTGCTGCAATTTTTTTTATCATGGTTCCTACAAATGATAATGTAATATGTGTTTAGTATAAGTTGAACCCAGTTAATTTCACATTCCTTACTTGTGAAAGTATACTGACTGTACTTTTTAACTTCACTTTAAATCAATTTTGTTCACATATAAAGATATAATTTTTATCCTGAAAGAAGATAAAACTCTAGATTTCACACCGTAGAATACTAGTCTTGGGTTAATCAAATACAGTGTTACTGTCGAACATTCAAAGCGAATTTTATTTACAATTTAGATAAAGTGAACCCAAACTGCTAGAGTATTATCTCCCAAAATAGCCTATAAATTTATCAGCTATCAACATGAGATTTATTTATTTATTTATTTATTTATTTATTTATTTATTTATTTATATTTTAGAGAGGGGAGAAGAGACAGAGAGAGACAGAGAGGGAGGGAGGAAGGCAGAGGGAGAGAGAATGAATCTTGAGCAGTCTCCATGCGTGCAGCCTGATGCAGTGGTCAATCTCACAACTCTTGAGATCATGACCTGAGCCCAAATCAAGAATCAGATGCTCAACCAACTGAGCCACCCAAGGGCCTCCAACATGAGAATTATATTTATATGTGTTTGCTTTGTTTATATTAAATATATGGTGGGAGTCAAAGAAAATTGCTCACAACAGTACAGAAGATGATACATAATAACATTAGAAGGTAAGCCTGTGTCATTGTGTCATTAGACTAATGGTTTTACATACTTATTAATTCATTACATTGAACATTCATCTTCTAACATCTACACACGGATGACAGAAGGACCTAGATGAAAGCTCACAAAATGCAATGTAATAAAAAAATTTCTCAGAAGGACCAAAAATGATACTATTTTTTTTTCATTCACTGCAATGTAGTCATTTATATAGGACAACAGAAATTAAATACAGCTTAAGGGAAAGGGCTGAGCTTTGGAATAAGATGGAGACGGGTTCAAGCCTCAGCTCTTCTTCCTTGCCAGTCATACAACTTGGAGAACAAGTGGCCAAATCCCGAACCTGAGATTCATTTGCAAAATTTAAATAATTTCCCCAATCTTGTGAATCATCTGGAGAATGAATTAAAATTACATCCAAAGTTATCCGTGGTACAAAGAAATTACTCAGTAAATAGCAGCTAATATTTACTTCATGAAAAAACAATGAAGCTACTTTTGAAAATTTGGCCTATATTTCTTCAATAAAAATAATTCAAACTATCTGTACTTCAAAGATTTCTAAGGGATTTAGCAGATATCTAATATTACCCCTAATGGAATTTTCAGAAACAGAGTTTTCTATTCACAAGATTTTCTGGTTATTCTTATCATTAAAAATATAGGAAATTTAAGAAAATAGATGTTATTTCCTTATACATGTTTATTTTTATCAATGTTAGATCACAATTGTAATAATTGTAAAGACAAGATGGACACAGGAAGATATAGTTATTAGTATATCAAGAAAAAATATTCCTATAAGTAGATGTACCTAAATATGGATATATAGGTATACTTAAACATAAGTAGATATAAGTAACTATGAAAACTTAAAAATCATTCTTCTAAACAAAAATATAAACTTTTCATTAAAGTTTTAATTTTAACTTTCACAATACAAATATATATACTTTCTGCATTTTATATACCCCCCCATAAAAACTGTTTCTGAGTTAATGTATAAAT
This sequence comes from Leopardus geoffroyi, assembly GCF_018350155.1. Classification (NCBI taxonomy): domain Eukaryota; kingdom Metazoa; phylum Chordata; class Mammalia; order Carnivora; family Felidae; genus Leopardus; species Leopardus geoffroyi. The sequence goes on along the minus strand of NC_059333.1, from coordinate 139,935,682 downwards.
AGCACGTGTAGAAGATAAAATATATTTCTCCATTTAGGCTCTACCAACAGCTCTACCAACAGTCATCATTATAATCTCTGCCTACCCATGAGTGACTGATTCTTCAAGCTCTGGGTCTGGCAAGCCATTTACCCAAGCCACAGCCAATTAGAATAGAACTCCACACCCCAAGGAAAGGCAACCCTCTAAAGGTTGAAGGGAAGAGAAACTGGGGGTCTCAGTGATAACTGGTGTAAGAACTCTGCTTTCTGGTCACCCCAGACTGAATGGTCACTGACCAACTTGACCCACTATGGGAATTCTGAATGTGAAGTAAGAGAGAAGGTAACATGAATAAAAAAAAAAAAAAAAAGCAGATTCAGTAAACACAGAAAAGGACAGTAGGAAGCAAACATAGAAAAGTGGAGTCTCCAATATTCCCTACTGTATTCAACAAATATTCACTGAGCCCAAGCAGTGGGTTACATGTCAAACATGTGTTAGGACAATTATGGCAAGTGCCACTAAAAGAAGGCACCATTTCTGAGTGAATAAGACAAATGGGTAACCAGGGCTGCTCTTAGGTCTATAAGAGGCTTTCTAAGTAAACAACCTGAACACTTTCAACTTCCAAATACAGAAAGGAGAAAAAAAGTTCAAAATGTGAATTAAGATCAAAGAGGGGCACACATGGGTAGCTCAGTTGGTTAAGCATCCAACTTCAGCTCAGGTCATGATCTCATGGTTTGTGAGTTCCAGCCTGCGTTGGGCTCTGTGCTGACAGCTCAGGGCCTGGAGCCTGCTTCAGATTCTGTGTCTCCCTCTCTCTCTGCCCCTCCCCAGCTCACGCTTTCTCTCACAAACAAACATTTAGAAAAAAAAAATTTTTTTAAGGATCAAAGAGATTGCACGTTCATGCCTAGTCCCGTTCAAAATCCCTCAAAACTTCCCACTTAAAACTGAGACCAATGTGATTCTGACCCATAACAGGTCTTCACTGTAAGGGTAAGGGGGGCTATGGTATATGTACAACATTTATACTTCTCAAAGAATATTAGCACTATCAAAAATCTCCCCATAACAAAATACCTTCAGGGTGCAATTCTGAATACCAGAAAGAGCTGCAAATGACAGGGTTAATCAAAACACATCCCACAACTGTTAAGGGACTTAAACACGGGGACTGCATTGGCAAAATTTTAAAATAGGTTATGACAGGTTATTTATCTTTGGTACCCATAGCCCACCTTTGCTACAAGCTCCATCCTATCCCACTGTGTTCTCTTCTCTATCAAAGCCTCCTAAGAAAAGAGATTGGTATCAGTGATTTGAATCTTAATGTGGCAATAAGTCAAACATGTATCTTTCCCACACTTATTTGCATTTATGGCCTTCTAATAGGTGAGTGAAAGGCATTGCTCACTATAACTGATTTTAAGCATCAGTGAATGAGTGTTAACAGAGGTATCCAAGAGAAAAGGGTAAGTGTTTCCTTAAATTACCCCTCAACTACTGAACGGAATCTGTCACTTTATTACCTGAAAGTTAAAGACAGTATAATTTTTTTAAATGATAGTCGTTTTAAAACCATGTTTATAACAGAAAACAAGTTAAACAGTGTGCTCCTACCCTTTAAAAACTTACACAATGACTCAAAGTACATGTAAAGTCCAATAATACTAAAAATTGACAATTTAGTATAGTGAATGATTTATGATCCAAAAAAACCACAAAATGAGTATATGAATATGTTTTTAAATAAACTATCAGCAAGTCGTAGATCATATCTAATACTGCTGTGCTTGGTTCTATACAGCCAGAGTCTTGGCAATTTAGGTTTTAAGAGTACATTTAAACAAAATTCACTGCTGAATTCTGCCACAAATCAATTCTTTTTATTCTAAATTAGCTTCCAATTTCATAAATTAATACTGATCATGTGATTACTATTTACTATTTATTGTAGTTCAACAACTGCTCAATATCTTTTGGAAGCTACACCTAGGAAACATACATTTAATTCAATTCAACAAATGTTTCTGTGTACTTACAACATGTCTTAGACATATTTTACATTAAAATAAAGCTACAATGACAGCTAAATAGCCATGTTTATTATAAGCTTCCATTTATTGCACTTAAAACTCCTCAAAATAACTTCTCTTTGATCTGGAATATTTTTATTCTCATTCTCATCCATAAGATTACAGTTAAGGTTGAGTAAGTTCTCTAGTATCACATATTCAGGGACTTACCAAATGTTTAAAAGTTGTATGATCTTACAATAAGGACCTGTCAGGGGCCACTGTACCTTAAAAATGAAAGAAATTGCTTTTTTCCCTAAACTAAAAATATATTCAATTTTGGGGATTCAAACTAGTCATGACGCTGTACTAATTAAGTTTCTAATTGCTTAGAAATCTTAAGCAACATGAGAAATTGAATACATATTATTTCTCATACATGTATATAAATGATTATGTGTTAACATACAAGGCATCTAAGTACACTTTAATGCATGTTTTTTTTGGAAAACTGCTCTCTGAAATACAGTTAGTCTTTCCCAGGAGAAACTGTCCCATACAATTTGCAAACTTTTCCACTCAGTTATTTTGTTACTTTAATTCTGAATAACATCTGACTAAAATTTGAATATTCACTGCAAGTTTTATTAGCTCAACAGCTTTAGAAAACATACTAAAAAGCTGGGTGTCACACCACGTGAAGCAGAAAATTCGGTGCAAATACTTTATGCAACACAATTTAGAAATGGACTGTTTTTGTTATGCCCACTTCTCATAATATTTTGAAAATCAGTCCTCAATGTATAATTAATGGCTGTTATCCTTAATAGGGAATCTCCAGCACATCAAAATAGCACTTTGAATGAGGTCAAAATCTTTGCTGTTTTGGTCCTAACCACAGAGCCCTGAGTGACCCACACATGGTAGGCATTCACTTAACATTTGGTGAATGTATCTAATTAAACTCTATGGCCCTGGTTAAAGTTAATAGCAGAATCAGAATCACAACTCCTTACTTTAGGACTCTTTCTTATGTATCATTTATTAACTTTTCATGATTATATTTTTAAAAAGCAATGAGGAAAAGGATTACTTCTGCATTTTTTAAAAATGTTTATTTATTTTAGAGAGACAGAGTGCAAGCAAGGGAGGGGCAGAGAGAGAGGTAGACACAGAATCTGAAGTAGGCTCCAAGCTCCGAGCTGTCAGCACAGAGCCCAACGCGAGTTCAAACTCACAAACCATGAGATCACGACCTGAGCCAAAGATGGATGCTCAACTGACCGAGCTACCCAGGCACCAGCAAAGACTAAGTTTTTAAAGAAATATGTTGATTCTAGGAAAAGTAAGCAGAGGTTTTGGTTCTAGTTCTTAGATGGGTTGGATAATCTATGACGTTTACACAATGAACACACTACGTAGATAAAAATGTTGACCTCTGAAGCCTGCAGGAAATCATAACTCCCTGAAACCTACACCATCAATTATCAAATGCAAATCTTATTATCAGCATGTGTATATTCTGGCAGTAGCCAATCTTTGAAAATATACGTCAGCATGGATTTGAGAAGGATACTGTGTGAACACAACAGTTTTACATGTCAATGGGAAATAATGAACACTCCCGATACTTTTTTTAGTTTTTTATTTAACGCAGCTTATTAAAAAACTAATTTTATTCCTCCTCTGTATTAACTATTCTTCTAGTGTACAGCTGCCAACCGCAGTTAAATCTGATTAGGCCCCATGCTGAGTTAATCAATCTGATAATGTCAGACATTATTAAGAAAGCATACATGATATGGTCACAACGTCTACTATCAAAAGCATGTAGACCAAAGCCTTTGTTTTCCCAGAAACTGCCTGCTTAAATTAGCTCAGTTTTGTTTTGTTTTGTTTTAAAGAATAAAAGGAAAAAAATTTTTTTATCTCTTCCTAAGGCAGGTACAGAAGATTATTGTTAAAATATTAATACTATGATGAACTATTTCTTTCACTTTTATAAATCTTCTTCACGTAATGAAATAATCCCAAAATCACATACATGATTGGAAATAAAAACAAACGGCACCTGGATGGCTCAGTCAGTTAAGTGGCCAACTCTTGATTTTGGCTCAGGTCATGATCTCACAGTTCGTGGGATCAAGCTCCACAGTGGTACTGACAGGGCAGAGCCTGCTTGGGATTCTCTCTCTCCTCTTTCTCTGCCCCTCCTCCCTTCAAAATAAATAAACGTTAAAAAAAAAAAAAAAAAAAAGAAAGAAAACCAAAGTATAAATACCTACAATATAAAATCACATCCCAAAATAGTATCTTGAGGGAACTTTTCTATTTCACTTTAGTTTATAATGATTAAAGACCTCAAAACACAACCCACTCTACTTGTAATTTTTAGAGCTTTGCTGCACTCAAGCTTACTTCTGAGTAATCGAAGTAAAAAGCAGCATGATCATTTGAACACATAAGTCTGTGTCACGATTCCACTACAAGACAAGATTCACACAATACATTTTAGAATACAGAAAGCATTACAAAATATATTAATATTTTTACAAACATTCCATCTTTTTTTCCCTTCTGAGATCATGAAAAGATTCAAAGAGGGTAAACGGAAAGGAGTTCTATGGTAAGGGCTATTAACCTTTCCTTAGTTTATATATTAAAATTTTTCAGTTAAAAATTTTTAACTTGATCAAAAGCAGGAAAATTTTTTTTAAAAGCTCTGTTTCTTGAAACTAAAATTTAAGAGGAAAAATTAGAACAAATAGAAGTGTACCTTTTATGGAACTACAATTGTAAGAAATGGGTTGTAATTTACTGTCTAAATCTTAGGAGAAAAAATAGGAGGTTGGTAACTTACTGGAAGAGCTGTCTAGAGAAGGTAAGTGAAACCATAAGAGGCTCTCTAACAACCAACCTATGCACATGCCAGACAGCCGTCTTAGTTTCACTGGCATCACGAGGCAGATAAAAAGAGACAGAAATCATACAATAAAATAAAAATAACCTTATATCTACGTTTCTCCCCCATACCGTGTCTTTCAATCTACAGAGTCCTCAGAATCTTTTAGTAAGACCCTTAAATGACATCCTTTCTGATGTGATCATTGAACACCAGATGGGATGGGGGCAAGCATCATGACAGAAAGCAGCTCCCCAAATTCAGACTGTTCACAAATCAGAACTGCTGGGCAACATATTCTTCTCAAATACAAACTTAGTCTTCTGGACACCAAGACGGAAGAGATTGAGAGTTTCTTCTAAACCTTGAATCATCCCTTCCTTCTCCCCCAAGCCACAGCTCCAACCCCTGCATCAACCCCCATGATTACAGATTTAAGTTGGCTTCTTTTTAAGAGATGTAAGCATCTCTACCTATCAAACTGACATTAAAAGGGCTGATGAAAATTATAGAGCAAATAGAAAACTGTATACCTTACAAACCCATTGTCCATATGGCAGCCAAAGTGTTCTTTTTAAAACGTAAATCCACTAGGGCCTCTACCTGGAATACTTCAAACGTTTCCCAACATTTTGAGGACAAGTACAGAATCCTTAATATGACCAAAAAAGGCCCTGTGTGATCTAGCCCCAGTCTCACCCTGAGCTATTCTAGACACCTCATAGTTCCAGTCACATTTCATCTAATTGCAGTTCCTTGAACATGCCCCCATTTTACCACCTCAAGGCCTGCACACATGCTGCCTCCTCAACCTAAGACACTTCCTTCCCCCATATGTCCTACTCAACTTAGGCTGTGAAGGTGTTTTTTCAATGATAATTGTTTTCTTGTCACACACCGCGCCCCATACCCTGTGTGATACACTTTCAAAGTAGCCTAAATTCCTCTTTCAGTCTTTCTCACAATTACAAATAAACTGAGAATAGTTGCTGTCCTTTTCCCTTTAGAATGTGGGCATCAACAATGGTTGCTTTGTTCATTCCTATAGTCCCCTTGCCTATCACAGTGCTTTGCACATAGTAGGTACTCAGCTGTTTCCTGAAGGATGATATCAGCACCTCCCTCACAGGTTATTTTGAGGATTGAATGAAAAAATCCATATAAAGCCCAGGTTCTACCTAGCACTCAATACAAGTTAGCTGTTATTATTATTTTATATAAGAGTGTATAAATAAAAGCAATTAGGCAACATTTATTAAACCTATTCAAAACTAGACACTGACACAGCTCCACTCCATTTATTTATTAACTGCACAACATTTACTGTAAAAAAAAAAAAAGAGAGAGAGCTATGTAGAAAACTTATAAACAAGAATATTCACTGCATCATTAAACAGTAAACAATTTTAGTGATAAAGGATAAATGATGGGACACATAAGTAAAGGAATATGTGGACAGTAAATATCATTTTATGAATCTAGGCATTTTTTCAACGATATGAGTTTTTATAACTTAAAAGGCTATCACAAAATACTAATATTTTTGCATTCACAAACCATCATTTGTTTTGAACACAATCCAGAAAGATCAGAAATCAGCACTACATATAGGGAGAGATAATACAGCAGCATGGCAGTTCATTGCTACTGTACGTTTTAAAAAAAATTTAACTCAACAGTCCTGTACTACATTTGACATCCCTTCTTTTACCAACAGCACTTTTTTTCCGTTGCAGCAAAGGGTTTCTGCACAAGAGTGATTCAATCACTAAGAAGAGTCAAGTTTGTTAACACCTGAATAGTTTTTTAATAACATACACCAGGTCAACTTCAAATGAAAATAATCCTGGAAAGTGGGAGAGTAATTTCTAGTTCAACAATTTTAGAAGTTCAGGGCCTATTTCATGATGCTTTAAAATGATTATACTGCTGTTTATACTATAAACTTCTTGTAGAAGTGTAAACTGTCTATGACAGTTAATTTTGTGTGTCAGCTTCACTAGGCTGGGGGTGGGTGTTAACTGACATTTGGTCAAACAGTATTCTGGGTGTGTCTCAGGGTGTTTTTGAAATTAACATTTGCATCAAAGGCTGAGTAAGGCACACTGCCCTCCCTAATGTGGATGGCCCTCAACCAATCAGTTCAAGGTCTGAGTAGAACAAGAAGTCTAACCTTCCCTGAAATAAGAGGGAAGCCCTCCAGTCTGACTGCTTGAGCCAGGACATCCGTCTTTTCCTGCCAACTTTGAGTTCCAGTCAACTCAAACTGAAACATCAGCTCTTCTTGAGTCTTAAGCTTGCGAGCTTTTGGACTGAATCATATGCCATCAGCACTCACAATTCTTAGGCCTCTGGACTCTGACTGGAACTACACCATCAGTTCTCCTAGATCTCCAGCTTGTGCAGTGCACATCTTAGGACTTCCTTATAATAAATCTCTTTCTCTCTATATACATCCTGTTGGCTCTGCTTCTCTGGGGAACCCTAACAGATCATCCCATATGCCCATTTCAAAACTCTCCTCCCTCACACACACCCCTCAAGAATCTTTTGAAGATCCATCAGAATACAAGTTCCAGAAACTCCATGTTTCTACTCATTATTGTTACTATCTCCACTTCTGCATGTCTACTACACAGTAAGCATAACGAACAGAGGAATGAATAAAATGAATCTGTTCCCTCCAAATTGCTCACAGGTTACACAAGATGCAAGTAGATACAATTAGTGACAGCCTCTTTACAAATGGGGTATAAATTCAGTTGTCAGGATGATCTCAAAAATGTTAGACTATTATCATTCTTAATGCAGGATTTGTGATTAAAAACCAAATCTGCTTGAGAAAAACGATTGTATACCTACGAGAAACTATTAAATGCGTTCCTGAAACTCTTATTAAGTATTATAACTAGTAACAAGTATCCACACAAATGACCTTTCTCACAGAGCTAGAAAAATCAGAAGCCAGTAATGATGGGTTCACTCAAACCATTTCTTCCTTATTTCTTTTCCCAAGACATAGAGAAAGCTCAAAAGACAAAAATACAAGGGTTGACCCTTGTATCAGGACCTAATCTCTCTATCTATATGTACTCCACAGTTCCTGAAGACCAGCTTAACTAAATCACACAAAATCTTGTCCAGGAGGAAAACAGAAGCAACCCCTGCAGAGAAGCGGGCTAAGTCCCTAGTGTGTTTGCAAACCAGACTGAGTGGTTCCCATGACTCCCACGCCTTGGTTTCAGGCTCATCCCATAGGTGCAGAGTAACACAAGCCCATGGGGCTCTTGTTGAAAGGAGTGCTGAGAGAGCAAGAGACAAGTTCTGCCAAGTACTATGTATACAAATCTGCCATTCTGGCATGGCACATGCCCTGAACCCAAAGGCAATCTTACCATGGTAGACTGATGGGCCATCAGCAGAAGAAGATTCCTGACCCTCACACCGTGGATGACTTGGTGGTAGGGGGAGCCCACTAGACACAAGAAACAAAATTGTCCATTGAAGGAAAAGTGGCAAAAAGGAAAGGAATCTTGACCACAAAAGAGTTAACAGCCTCAGAAGTAGGGGCCTTTCTAGCCCATAGCTGCTGGCATAGTAGCCAGACAGTAAATCCATTAGCCACTCAGAGCCTGCCCTTGGACAAGGCATTTCTGGAGTCCCAGGTCAAACAGAGGAGCTCCAAACCAAGACTTTCAAGAAATCCCTAGTTTCTGGTGTTATTGTGGCTCCTATTTCTTGATTTTGGGCTGTGAGGGCCGGGAAAACATGTTGATTACTTACAAACAGAATGAAACAATTTCTCCCCTTTTCTACCAGGCCTTTACCACATTAAGTAAGTGGCAGAGCATTTTCCTTCCTCTAGGATTTTTCTCTACTACTTTCATTGCCATGGGCTTTCTGCTCTCGGCCCATAAAGAGCTCCAGCACCTTGCACAATCTATTCAGTTGTTGCTGCTCCTGGTGCATTATCAACTAAAAGCTGTTCTTTGATGCCCAGAGTAGATGACATTTTCTTAATCAGCCCTTTACATGATAGAAAAGCATTTTCCTTTTTCTCCTCTTCCCTTCCCTCAGCCCTGAAATCCACTCCCCTTGAATGCTGAGAACTGATCTGGTCAGGCTGTGTGCCTTTCCAGCCAGTAAATACAGTTCAGTCACTGAGTGTCCTCTACTTTTCTTTATTTCAATGTGTCTCCAACAACAAACACAGTCCCTAAGGCCTTTAGTCTTTAGCTTTTAACTCCACATGCCAACTCTAAATGGGTTTCAAATATCTGCCTACAACAAACTTCCTATATGAGAGGTGCAAATCCAGCTTCCTTACTACCCAGTTCCCTGTTGCTTCCACCACACGTATTCCTGGGTGAGCAAGCTCCTGAGGCAGAAGGAGTCACTAGGTACAAAAGCAAAATCATACACTGGAAGAAGTGTCAAAATGAATTACATTTTTATTTTTGCTGGGATGCTTGGCTTCTCTGTCACTGTCTAGTTTAACCCATCTTCCACCCCCAGTTCCCCTTATTTACAGCTCCCAAGACAGCTCTCATTTTCAGGATTTAGCAGAGAACTGCTGCTGGTCTCAGTCACCTCTTCAGTTGGGTCATGCACTCTTGATTCATATTCTGATTTCATCCACCTTTTCTAGACTAAACCCCATTATCCCCATGTCTATACTTCTCTGAATGACTTGGGGAAGGTAGCGAGTAGGTACTCTATTTTTCAGTAGAGCTGATTTATTTGCCACCCTCAATGGTCTGGATTCCATCCCTTCCAGGCCCAAACATGTGTACCTTGCAATATCAATCATCACTGTTTTTTATCTTAAATATTTCCCTCTAAATTGGTTCCTTGTCCTTAGCCTACAGTCTCAAGTCTCTTTAAGTCCTTCAACAAAACTTCTCCTTCAATGCTGGGGTCCTGAGCTTCAGGTTCTCTCCTTCCCATTACAACATTCAACTACAAGAGAAGTCAACACACAAAGTTGCCACTTCCTCATCTTGTACTCAATCCTGAATCCAAGACAATGGGATTTCTATCCCGCAACACTCAGCACTGACACTGTACTTGCTAAGATACATAAGACCTGTTTCTGAAATTTAATTTTTCAGTCCTCATCTAATCAGGCATCTCTGCTGCATTTCACAGGACTGAAAAATATCTTCTTACTAAAGTTTACCTTCTTGGCTTCTAGAACAGTCCTGTAGCCTGGGATACTCATTCAATTGTGAACTCAATAACATGAATCGTCACTATGTTCTTTGTCTATGCTTCTCAATTTTCAGAACGAAGATGTTAACTCTACTCTGTGTTCATTTGATTTCTGAAGTATATACAAAACTCAGGATTGACTGGCAAACATACAAACCATCGTTCCATCCTTCTCAGTATTCTGGATTTCATACATGGATCATACCAAACCACGCATACTTGGTCCATACTATCATAGTATCTCACAGAACTCTGACCAAATCATGCTTTGACATTATTGCCTCAAGTTTCATTGTGAGATCAGAAAGAAGCAGTCCTATTGAACCTGTAACCAGATATATTATAAGAAATATTACTGAAGAAATTATTCCCAACATTTTCCAAAGAGACTCTTTTTTGAGGTTCCCACAGAGGGACTCTATTTGAGAATTAAGTCCTAAGAAAAGGGTTTTAGGTGGTATTCTCACATACCCATTTTGCTCTCTTCCAATTTTTTTTTTCCTACAGTGAATTCAGAGTCAAATTCATGATCCAGTCATAAAAGCCATGGGACCTAAAGACATGAAATTCCACTGTTTTTCTTTTTTCTTCCCAGTTTGGACATTTAATTCTGGTTTGCAACCCCCCCCCCCATAGAAATTAGGAGCAAAAATTAGATTTCCTAAATCTGCATTCTAGCTTCATCTCTTAGAAGGTTAAATTTTGGCAAGTTACTTAACTCCTCTAAGCATCATTTTCTCAACTGCAAAACACAGGTAATACGTCATAGGATTTGTGTAGGAATTAGACAAGATCATATGCCTAGCTCAAAGTAAGCATGCACTTAATAAATGCTTATTAGTAGCAACAGTAGTAGTAGTCACCAAAAATCCTCTGTGAAATGAGATACAGTACAAATAAACTGTTGTCTGGGCAGTCCAATCTAGAATCTTAAAAATGGAAAGGGTGCTTTGGGTGGCTCAGTTGGTTAAGCGTCCACCTTTGGCTCAGGTCATGATCTCGCAGTTTGTGAGATCAAGCCCAGCATTGGGCTCTCTGCTCTTAGCACAGAGCCCACTTTGAATCCTCTTTTTCCCTCTCTCTGCCCCTCCCCTGCTCACATTCTCCCTCTCAAAAATAAATAAAAATTTAAAAAAAATTTTTTAAACAAAACATAGGGAGGCTTAGGGCAATATACCTATTCTAAGGCAGCAATGACCTATGCTACTTCACCAAAATTTTACACTAAATAAAAAAGGGTTAAGAACACTATGACTTTTGTATTTATTTACACAAAATCTTACGCCGAATCCAAGAAATAAACTATCTACGAACCAAGCTCTATAATATTAAGTCAAATCTTTTAATGTTTCTTTTAAGTCTCTACCAAAATTACTATAAAAATCAAAATGACTGAAATATTCTTTTAATAAAGCAAGTATGGGGCACCTGGGTGGCTGAGTAGGTTAAACATCCAACTTCGGCTAAGGTCATGACCTCATGGTTCATGACTTGGAGCCCTACATCGGCCTACCTGCTGACAGCTCAGAGCGTGGAGCCTGCTTCAGATTCTGTGTCTCCTCTCTCTCTGTCCTCCTCTCTCCCCTGCTCGTACTCTCTCTGTCTCTCTCTCTCTCAAAAATAGACATTAAAAATTTTTAAATAAAAAGAAATTCTATTCAACAAGTTAATGCAATTAATTAATTACTTAAGAAGTTCAACCCAACCGCCCCAAAAGATCTGTATGCAAGTGGTTCAACATAGTATCTTTCTATTTGGCTCTCATATATAAATATCAGACTTTAAAACTAATACCTGACAAAAAGATATAAATAAAAGGCAGAAATCCATGGTTGTTTGCTCTCCTAACTCACTTAGATGTCAAAATCCCCCAGCTGTCCCAATGGCTCAAGTAGTTTATTAATTATAGAGTTAACAGACTTCTGTATCCCAATCTCATGTTTTTCCTCAAGTAAGAACATCTCTCCACCTACCTCTCACCTAAAAGTTAAAAATGTCCCTTCTCTCAACCTGGACATGACAAGTCTAGGAGGTACATCTCAATTTTGTAACACCAACGTCACACTAGCTTTTCCTCATCAGAAAATTATTTTCCTTTGTATATTTAGAAAGCAAGCTAGCACAATTCCAAAAGAGTTCTATGCTTTCTGAAGCTAATGACTTTGTATACCAAAATTTAAAACTGCGTAAGATTTAAACATTATGTTATCTTGGTGGTTTGCCTTAACTTCTCCACAGGTAAAAGACTTTCATAATACCAATGCATTCCAGTCTTGCCTCTGTAACACAGAATATCGTACTTTAAAAAGGACTTTCAAACATATTTCTAAGGTTTTAAAGGATTCTACCATACCCTTACATTGCTTACTGTAATACCAACTATTCTATTGAATTACAGGGATTTTTTATATAGAAGATTATCTTCTTACTTTTTAAAAAATGTTTTTATACATAATTGGATTAAAGAACTATCATTTTCACATCCTAAATTTTAAGTTTTCTGATTTATTTTCTTTTAAACTAAAACTATACTGAAATATTCTAGGCACTGAAAATAATTCAGGTACAATTTGGTATAGGCTTATGGTTTACAACTGTCTTCCAATTCTAAAAAAAAAAGTACAGAATATTGTAAACATATATAATGAAGGGTGCTTTTATTTTTGTTAATGTTTATTTATTCTGAGAGAGAAAGAGCAAGCATGCACAAGAGCACATGCAAACAGGGGAGGAGAAGAGGGTGAGACAGCGAGAGGACAAGAGAGAGCGTCCCAAGCAGGCTCCATATTGTCAGCACAAAGCTTGGCACAGGGCTCAAACTCATGACCTTGAGATCATGACCTGAGCTGAAATCAAGAGTTGGACACTCAACCAACTGAGCCACCCAGATACCCCATAATGGCATTTTTAAATTGTATAATAGATCTATCATGCTTAACATATGTACAATGACTCCAAAAAAACCCTAAAATATTAGAAATCTCCCTTCTAAGTCAGATACTTTCAAAGACACATAGATCTGTAATAATAATGTTTAACCTTGCAATGCACATCTAGGACTCCACCGTGACAAGTTAAAAAGGGAAATTTAACACTGAGATACAATTTTAAATGACACAAAAGAATAAAATTTTAATTTTTTGAAAAAGATATTTATTTTTATGAGAGAGTAAATTGTTTTTTTTTTTTTTAATTTTTTTTTTTCAACGTTTATTTATTTTGGGGACAGAGAGAGACAGAGCATGAACGGGGGAGGGGCAGAGAGAGAGGGAGACACAGAATCGGAAACAGGCTCCAGGCTCTGAGCCATCAGCCCAGAGCCCGACGCGGGGCTCGAACTCACGGACCGCGAGATCGTGACCTGGCTGAAGTCGGACGCTTAACCGACTGAGCCACCCAGGCGCCCCAGAGAGTAAATTGTTTTTGATAAAGAAATTAAACAAAATCCTCCTTCAACCTCAGGTCCTCTTAGGTTCTGGCTCTCGTGTCCTTTTTACAACTTGTTTCTACAAAGAGAAGTCTACACACAGAGTACTTCTGTGAGAAAAGAGAATTCCAGGCAAGCATTATATTTAATGAACTTAAGGTGAATTTTGCAGCCTACTGATCTAATTTCATGTATTTTCTGTCCATAACTCTTGGTAAGGAAAATCAGTGAGTTTCTTTTGTTTCTAAAATGGGAAGTTCTCTAGACCTTCACCCTGAAATATTCCAGAGAAATCTTTTATTTAAGGAAACAGAGCAACATAAATCTCTTCAAATACATTAAATCATACAAACAATTTCCACGGGGCAGATATGACGTAAAGTAATTTTTCTACATGTTAACATTTATACATGCAATATAGGTTCTGGTCACTAACTTTAATTCTAAGAAAAACTGTTATATTTGAGTGATTTTTTAAAAAATACTATTTTTTCATAAGAAGAAATAATAAAATGCAACATTTTCAGCAAATATTTAAAGAAAAAAAGCCTAGTATCTTATAGAACAATGCTCTCAAAAATAATTTAAATATAACTTTATACACACACACACACACACACACACACCCAAGGGTCACCAGGAAGTAGTCAGTGATGTAGGGATGCCCTAGATATGGAGAGGCTGCCTTGTCTATTTTAGGAGAGAGAGGATGGCTCTTCAGCAGGTCTTATGTAGTTACTCAAGATCTGTCACAGAGATGGGGCTCCTGGCTGGCTCAGTCGGTTAAGCGCCTGACTCTTGGTTTAGGCTCAGGTCATGATTACACAATTTGGGGAGTTTGCGCCGCGTGTCAAGCTCTGTGCTGGTGGTGCAAAACCTGCTTGGGATTCTCACCTTCCCTCTCTCTGCCCCTCCCCCGCTTGCACTGTCTCTCTCTCAAATAAATAAAATAAAACTTAAAAAAAGAAAAAAGGTATCTCACAGAAGTACTGGTTGGTAAATTCCTGTCCCTGTTCCATACATTTTCCATGACCTAAAGCCACTTTTTGTGACTTCTTTTCCACTGCAATTAAAAAAAAAAATTTAGGGGTGCCTGGGTGGCTCAGTCAGTTAAGCATCTGATTTTGGCTCAGACCATGATTTCCCAGTTTGTGAATTTGAGCCCTGTGTCAGGCTCTGTGCTGACAGCTCAGAGCCTGGAGCCCGTTTTGGATTCTGTGTCTCCCTTTCTCTCTGCTCCTCCCCTGCTCACACTCTGTCTTATCTCTCTCTCCCTCAAAAATAAACATTCAAAAAAAATTTTTTAAGCAGATTAAAAAAAAAAACAGATCTGAGTATCAAATCATCATGTTGTACATGTAAAACTACTAAAACACTGTATATATCAACTATACCTGCAATAGAACTTAATTTATTAATTTTAAAAAGAGAGGAGAGTTTTAAAGCAAATGAGGGATAAGAGGAGCCTGGAGCCTGAGCCCTGCATGGGGGCAGCCTCAGGTCATCTGTGGAGCCCAAGACACTTTGCAGAGAAGACAGGGGAGAGGGTGACACCCTCACTGGGAAGGGATGACGCTGCACTGATTCATGGAGTGTGTGACGAAGGCTTTCGTCCACCTATCCTATGCCATCCACAAAACAAACAAAACAAACCATTTCAGATGACACGATCATCTTGTGAAAAATCTGAAAGAATCCACAAGAACATTCCTAAAACTAATAAGCAATTACAGCAAGACTGTGTCATACAAGGTTGATACACAAAAGTTAACTGCCTTCCTAGATACTAGTAACAAACAAGTGAAATGTGAAATGAAAAACACAATATCATTTATATTAGGACCTCCCAAAAAAGAAAGTTATAAATCTAAAAAAATATGTACAAGCTCTATATGAAGAAAACAAACAAACAAAAAACTTTAATGAAAGGAATCAAAGAATTTAAGATATATCCCATAGCCATAGATAGGAACCCTCGATATTGTCAAGATGTCAATTCTTATATAAAGAGAAGCAAAAAACACTTAAGAGCCAACATGATATTGAAGGATAAGAAAAAAGCTGAAAGACTATCCAACTTCAAGACTTACTATAGACAGTGCCTGGGTGGCTCAGTCAGTTAAGCATCCAACTTCGGCTCAGTTCATGATCTCATGGTTCATGAGATTGAGCCCTGTGTTGGGCTCTACACTGAGCATGAAGTGCTTGGCAATCTCTCTCTCTCTCTCTCTCTCTCTCCCTCCCTCCCTCCCTCCTTCCTGCTACCCCGCCTGCCCTGCCTCCACATCCACTCTCTCTCTCAAAAAAAATAAACAAACTTTAAAAATTAAAAAAAAAGGAAGTAACCAGGATGTCCTTTGGTAGGTGAATGGATAAATAAATTGTGGCATACCCAATGAAATATTACTCAGTAATATTAATAACTTAATTACAATTAATATTGCTAAAGAGAAACAGCAATCAAGCCATGAAAAGACATGGAGGAACTTTAAGCGCATATTATGGAGGGAAAGAAGCCAGCCTGAAAACCTGTGTACTGTTTGATTCCAACTATATGACGTTCTGGAAAAGGCAAACCTATGGAGACAGTAAAAAGATAAGGTGTTGGAGGAAGGGAGAACTGAACAGGCAGAACACAGAAGATTTTTTAGGGCAGTGAAACTACTCCATATGATATTATAATGGTGGATACATGTCATTAGAAATTTTTCCAAACACATAGAAGGTACATCACTAAGAGTGAACTCTCATATCGACTCTGAGTGATAATAACATGTCAATGTTAAGTTCATCAACTGTAACAAATGTACCACTCTGGTGGGGGATGTTGATAATGGGGGAGCCTATGCATATGTGGGAGTAGGAGGTATATGGGAAATCCATACCTTCTGCCCAGTTTTTCTGGGAACCTAACTCTGCTTTAAAAAATAAGGTGCAAGGGCACCTGGTGGCTCAGTCGGTTAAGCATCCGACTCTTGATTTCAGCTCAGATCATGATCTCATGGTTCTTGGGTTCAAGCCCCACTTTGGGCTCTGTGCTGATAGTGCATGGAACCTACCTGGTATTCTGTCTCCCTCTCTCTCTTGCCCTCCCCTGCTTGCTCTCTATATCTCTCTCAAAATAAATAAAAACAAACTTTTAAAAAATAAAAAATAAGGTGCATTTTTAAAAAAAATGTGATATGCACAAAAAAATTTAAAAATAGGTTTTACTTATACAAAAATGGTCACCTTAGGGGCAGGGCACCTGGGTGGCTCAGTCGATTGAGCATCCAAGTGATTTTGGCTTAGGTCATGATCTCAAGGTCATGAGACTGAGCCCTGCATCAGGCTCTGCACTGACAGTGTGAAGCCTGCTTGGGGTATTCTCATTCTCTCTCAAAATAAATAAACATTTAAAAAAAATAGTCACCTTAAGGGGCACCACGGTGGCTCAATGGGTCAAGCGTCTGACTTCAGCTCAGGTCATGATCTTGCAATTTTTGAGTTTGAGTCCCATGTCAGGCTCTGTGTTGACAGCTCAGAGCCTGGAGCCTGGCCTGCTTCAGATTCTGTGTCTCCCTCCCTCTCTCTCTCACCCTCCCCTGGTCACAGTCTCTCTCTCTCTCTCATAAAAAACTTAAAAAAGTTTTTTTAAAGCATCACCTTAAAAAAAACTGAAAAGGATTTTCTGTGTTTTATAAAGTCTTTTATTACACACAAATCAAAACATTATGACAAACACCTTTTCCTTTCCTGAAGTTAGATTCATTTTTAGAAGATCACTACCAAGAGAAACATGTTTATTATAATTAACATGTTAACATGTTAATATCAATGATTACTGATCTGATTTTTGGTAGCTCTTTTTACTGTTGTTATTAAAAAAACTGATATAGAAAAGCAAACTACTTAAAAGGAGACCATTCAAAAGCAGTACCTTAAGGTGACTCTTTTCAGTAGGCCATGAGTCAACTGCTAGAAACAGGTTTAAGTTGTTTTTCTACATTTTACTATCACTATCAAAACCCACTTAAAATCATTTCCATGACTCACCCTCTCATATCTTAAACTGTTGGTGACATCTCTTTCTTTTGTCCAATCAAAAACATGCACTAGTCACCATCTTTACTCTCCTTGTGAGGGATCTGTTTTGCCTCTTGCCCTTCTAATAAAATCTAAGTTCTAAGTCTTCTCTTCAGTATGCTCAATTACATGCTCTAATCTTGCACATGCAGTGGCCATTCCATCCTGCCAGCATTCCAATCCCATCCCTCTGCTAGGCTTAGCCTCCATTATCAGTATAATTAATTCATACTTTACAGAGCAATCACATGGTTATATATGTACTGTCATCTTTTCTCATTAACCTTTTCTTTTTAAATCCATTTCTAATACTCATTTCTCGTAGAAGAGAATTCTGTTTAATGGCAATAGCTGAACAGATGAAAGAGGCAGAACTAAGTGAAGAAAAGCAAAAACACATAACATAGGAAATTGTACCAAGTTTGGAGATTTCTTTCTAATAATTAATTTTATAGTCCTGGAAGATGAAGAAAGGCAAAGCAAACGTCAGTCTATATACTACAAATTTTTCCACAAAATATTTGTTTTTGTTCAAACTTAAAAAGAGATGAAAGTGATGCTGACATGTACAGGACTAGACACTGGATATTTTGGAGCTTCAAATGTACCATGGATCAAAAAAAAAGGAAAAAATCCAGAAGAAAGTCCTAATATATTAAATTTTTCTTCCCTTAAGCAAGATAAAGCAGTAAAGCAAACACAGGAGAGTTATTCTGTTGCAGATCGTCACTCATGAGCTTGACCCTTAGACACAAATGTAAGAATGAAAGCTCATCTCATGGTTTGATTGAACAGGCTTGGAGACATGGGACCAGTGAAGGGCTAGCCCAGCTCTGATGGAGAAGAACTGGGTAGGAGACCACTAAGAAAGATCTTAGCCTGAGCCATATGCTGTCATTGTCATTACATATCTATCCCATTTAGATGACAACCTGAGCCCGCTATAGTTCTGACTTAGCTTTTCCCGAAAGATGGAGACACACACAGAGGAGCCAAGGTTCAGGAGTTATTAAAAGAATTTCTCTCATAAGGCACATCCATCTAGAGGAAAGGAATATATGTCCCATAAATACACCCTTTTCCAAGACCTGAGGCGGAAAAATAGGGAAATGACTAAGTTGGTACCACTTCCTTCTTGATTCACAGCACCCAAACAGATTTCTATTCTTTTTTAAATGTCTGATGTTCTATCAAACAATACAGGTAGACAGGAGGAACTGAAATAAGACTGCACATTACTCAAGCTAGACCAGATGCTGCTCTATCAACCTCTGGGAGAACAAAATAGAAATGGACAGTAATAAAAAGAAAGTGATTTTATGTGTGTGAGTGTATGTGTGTCTCAGAACATAAATAAAGCTTCCAGGTAAGCAACTAAATATCAAAGCAATAACTAATGCACTGCATTAAAATACAGAAAAAACTCCAAAGCAAAAAATGCAACAATGCTACTGACCTAATTTAGTATTATTATGAAGAATTTATATAACCTAATAATTTGGAAGGGACTTTATTAATTGCTTTCAAAGAAACTAACATAATCTCAACAAATCACACTTTCCTCATTTTTTAAAATTTAGAACTAAGAATTAAAATGCTCCTGATGAAGTAACATACCCTTCAGGAATATAGTTCGAACTAACCTTTTTTGTCAGAGATTAAAACACAAAAATTTCTTTAGTCTACATTACTAATAATTACATGCACATGCATGTGCACGCACGCACACACAGGCGTATCTTGTTATGGACTATAATATAAAAACAATAAAAACATGGGGTGCCTGGGTGGCTCAGTCGGTTAAGTGTCCAACTTCAGCTCGCCTCATGATCTCACGGTTCATGGGTTTGAGCCCCACATCAGGTTCTGCGCTGACAGTATGAAGCCTGCTTGTGATTCTCTCTACTTTCTCTCTGCCCCTCCCCCACTCGTACTTTCTCTCTTTCTCAAAAATAAATAAACTCTAAAAAAAATAATAAAACCAGTAATCTAAATCCTGAAGCATTCAATATAACAAGGCAGTATCGATATTTCACCTAGATGTACAAAGAGCTAAAATAAACGATTATTTTCATCAGAAACATCATGATGAGACTATAAATACAATACTAATTTGAGTGAAGTCTTTGCGATACACATAAAAACATGTGTATACTAAAAAGAACTTTGTAATCAGAACTTTGTAAGAGTAAAGGAAAAATTATGGGGCCCAGGCTCACATGCCAGCTTTATTTGTGAAGAGCAGGCAAACAGAGTGATCTCCACAGCTGCCACAGAGGCTTAGGACGGGCTGCATCGTTGGCTTTTCCAACAGTGCTGTTTCCTGAATTAACTTCAAAGGCTTGTGTGGGGAAGCAAGTTTACTAATAAATTCTCTCAGAAGCTGAGTACTAGGTTTCATTCCCAGCTACTGGGAAATTTAGCCAACAATAAAATAGTTCAAATTAAAAGAAGCTAACTCTGCTAAAAGTCAAGATGAAGATACTAAGTGTGATCAAAAGTAACACGTTCAGTAGCTCATAACTTTTGTAAAACAGGGAAAAAAAGAGCGCTTAAACCTATAACCACTTCGAGGGGCAAATGGGTGGTGGCTCAGTCGGTTAGGCATCTGACTTCAGCTCAGATTATAATCTCGAGGTTCGTGGGTTTGAGCCCCCCGTCGGGTTCTGTGCTGAAAGCTCAGAGCCTGGAGTCTGCTTTGGATCCTGTGTCTCCTCTTTCTCTCTGCCCCTCCCCCACTCACACTCCGTGTCTCTCTTTCTCTCTCAAGAATAAAACATTTTTAAAAATCAAAACAAACAAACAAACAAACCTATAACCCACTGGACCAGTGTCAGTTGTCTGGAAATGCTACTTCTCCCTATTTTAACTCTTTCTGTATCTGTCCTCAATACCCTTTAGCTGCCTCACTAAATCCCTGAATTTTTGCCTTCTGTTTATTTAGTGTATCATTAATAAATAGACCTCTAGCTTTCACCTCTTTTTAATTGCAGTATTTTAAAGTTAAATAAAACCCACCCCTTAATTTGCCCTTTGCTATCTCACAAACTGTTCTGAAATAAGATGTGTTGACAATGGCCAAGTTACATGAAATCATAATCCATTTAGGCATTCTGGCTTATCCTTTTCACTAACAAATTTCTTTTAAACATAGTCATTTATTTACTACCATATCAAGAGGCCTAAGAAAAAATGTCTAAACTAAGAGTCCCTAATTCCCTGTAAGACTATATGTATAACTACTCTGAGAAAAATCTGGCTATATCCTGCCTTTCCAGACTGTTCTTTTCCTCACTCCCATTCTCTCTTCTAATTTCCATTTACCCTTAAAAACCCAGGGCACATAATGGCCTCCTATAGCAACTTCTGGGTCACTCCTTCTGGCCAGGATCAAACACTCCCCGCTCACCCTTATATAATCCTGTAACAGTCTACAGTTTCCTTTAGAACATCATAATGTCTCAAATCATAAATTTGTGGACAGGAATTTTATAATAAGGTCAAATAAACCTTAACATACAAATGTAAGCCAATACACTAGATTTTAACTAATTATTGCTCCCCACACTAGACCACATGTTTGTTGAGAATAGAAGCTCTTTGACTTATGTATCCCTAGTCACTTGCACTAACCAGCACAGACCAGCATCTCAAACACTGGCTACCAGGACTCCTACATGAGTAACCCTCAAACATGTACTTACTTATACCTCTAGAAACACAGGGCAACCAGATACTCCATAAATCCAGGATTGGCATCTCTATGACCTTGCTCATGCTAGTCCCTATGATCTGGAATCTTCTTTCATCTTCCTCAGCTTTCATAGATCCTCAGCTGCCTTCAAAGCTCCCCCGCCCCGAAAAACCACTGTTTATTTCACAACCTTTTACCCTCCTTCAAGGCTCAGCAACCTATCACAACCTCTGTAACGTCTTCCCAGTTCCCTCCATCAAAGTTACCTATCTTCCCCACAATTTCAAGTCATTCTTGACGTAAACATCAGTTGAAGTGCTTAACAAAATGTGACTTGTATCAGGGTCTAATCACTACCAAGATGAATGTCCTCAACTAAAGCACAGCTCCCTTGGAGCAAAGACCAAGTTATTCATCTTCATTCATTACCAGTCCCGCAAATACAGGCCTAGAAAACTTTATAAGCACTCCATAAATGTATTTAAATAAATACCTAGCTAACTATTCTGTAGCATAATAGCATAAAATGTAAATAGTTCTACAATCAAAATGTGAATAAAAGGAACAGCATCTCACTGACATTTTTAAATTCCTAAATGTTTTTCAGTTCATAACCCCTGTTCAGCTTATTTCATGAAGAAACATTAACTTTTAAGGGCAGCTGGGTGGTTCAGTCAGTTGAGCATCCAACTTAGGCTCAGGTCATGATCTCATCGTTTGTAGGTTCGAGCCCCGTGTTGGGCTCTTTGCTGTCAGCCTGGAGCCCACTTCAGATCCTCTGTCCCCTGCCCTCTCTCTCTGCCCCTCCACACTCTCTTTCTCTCTCAAAAATAAACATTAAAAAAACACTAACTTTTAAAATTCACCTGACTTTATAAAATCACACTATGTAGCAAAATGAATTTCAAGAGTATTTGTTTATGTCTCTCTTCTCATGACAATTAAATATTACTATTTATTTAGGTCTATCCCTTCAACTGGCAGTTTCTTGGGAAGATCTTATGTTTAAATTTTAAAATTAGTATCACTATTAGTATTACTATCACTATTTCAGAGAGATCAGAAAAGAAAGGAAATTATCTATAACTTCATTACTCTAATGCAAGAATTATAAATTTTCTTTCACTTCCAAATTTTTAATATTTACATTTTATAACCTTATAATCAAATATTACGCATAACAGTCTACTCTTTTTATATGTATCTCTTCATACTACTATATACTTTCTCCCCTTATTCTGATGGGATACATAACCATCTGATAAAATAATTAACCATAACTTAGGTATTTCTCTTCACATAACATTGTTTACATTCACATATTCACTGTTACACGTATTAGTCTTTACTTTTAATTATTTTCCATAAGCTAGAGCCACTCATGTTAAATTACTGAATGAACAACATTTCTTACTGCTACTGAAGTACAGCGCTGATGACATGCTTCTATCAGAGCTGTATCTTTTACGGTCCTCCAGCAACAGTAGTTTCATCAGCACTGTGTAGGAGGACTCCTTCTTATTTAAAAATCACATTTCCTCGATTCCTAGCAAGTTTAAACATTTTCCATATCCCTGTTTACTAACCCTATTTCCTTTGTGAACCCTGTTTGTGTACTATGCTCATTTACCTATCACAGTCATCATGGTTTTCTTACTGCTTTGTCATCCTCTGCCTGTCTCATTTACTGTGAATACATTTCCAGTTGTTATTTGCCCCTTTGGGAGTATCTTCTCTCCTCTCTCCACCAATGCATACATTTTTAAGCACTGTACTTTGCAATTTTATCTAGTCAAATTACTTTTTTCCTTGCAATTTCTTCTGTCACTTCTATAAGGCATCCTCAAAATCTTTTTACTCCTAGTTTTATTTCTTTTATATTAACTCTTGAACTCATGGGTAAGGAATATGTCATCTCTGCATGCCCTCACAGAACTTATTTCAGTACCTTTCTCTTTAAGCATTCAATAGATGTTTCTGAAATATTCCTTATTGAGAGATAAACTGCAAAAAATACTTCCCACTATTGTAATTTTACTAGTCTCTTTGCAGGCTATTCAGCCAATATGGATACAAAAGTAAAATACTACTCTCTAATGAAGGACAGAGGCACCTGGGTGGTTCAGTTGGTTGAGCGTCCAACTCTTGGTTTCAGCTCTGGTCATGATCTCATGGTTCATGAGATCAAGTCCAGTGTCAGGCTCCATCACACAGTGCAGAGCCTGTTTAGGATTCTCTCTCCCTCTTTGTCTGCCCCTCCCACACTCATGCTCACTCTTGCTCTCTCTCCCTCTCAAAATAAGTGAGTAAACTATAAAAAATACTTACAATGAAGGATAAGACAATGCAGAATTAGTTTCTTTCTCTTATGAGAATATAAATCATAATGTTTAAGACAAGTTTTTTGTCGGCAAGCCCAATTTTAATGTCCATGGTTAAGTCATAAAATTCTTTTTTCACACACATAGCCTGCAGAGTAGCAAACTGGATAATACCGTGCTTTTCATTTTCCTAAGTCACAGTCCTCAGATCTGTTACTCAGAGTCCTATACTGTGGAGTGAAGTACTACTGAATAATTTATTATAATTCACACCATAATACTGCTATATAACGATTCACAGACACAGCCACTTTTATTATGATGATACCTTGGTAGATTGTTTTTCTTTTGCCAATCCTCGACTCTTCAACGGAAAAATATATATGTCTATACAATTTATAGATTTAAACCAAGACATTGCCTAGTGAAAACCAGAGAAGCTTTATTCCTCTTTTCCAGCAATCATAATTTTATTTTGTTGCAGAGAAACAGTCAATCAGTCCAAAAAGCCTACTACAATCAAAAAACATAATACATGTGCCCCCTTGGATTATAGCACATTTATGCAGAGTACCTGTCAATATAATCTGCATTTGAAAACCTATAAAAATATTGTTAAAATGACAGCTATGGAAATTAATCTGAGTAGTGAGGTTGGCAGCACAGGCTTTATTTCACGCTAATGGTTATAGCTTTTACCTATAAACATATAGGTATGGCAAATAATTACTGGCAACCATATCCTATGTATTTTGGAAAAGGTGTACCTCTTAATACATAGAGTCCAGAGATCATTAGGATTTTAAAATCTTTTCTACCTTCAAAACAAAGGGAAAACATGAAGGAATACTGTTTTCATATATAACTGACCTTTGAAAAACTCAGATTTGAATTGTGCAGATCCACTTTTAACATGGATTTCTTTTTTCAGTAAAGACAGTGCAGTACTGTAAATGTATTTTCTCTTCCTTATGATTTACTTAATAAAATTTTTTTCTACCTTCCTTTATTGCAAGAATACAACATATGATATATATATCACACAAAACATGTGTTCACTGACTATGTATATTATCAGTAAGGCTTCCACATAAAAGCAGGCTATTAA
The DNA here is from genome assembly GCF_018350155.1 of Leopardus geoffroyi. NCBI lineage: Eukaryota > Metazoa > Chordata > Mammalia > Carnivora > Felidae > Leopardus > Leopardus geoffroyi. The sequence continues at coordinate 139,910,951 of NC_059333.1, read as the reverse complement.
CAGTTTTTGGAGACTCAAAAATTACACACAGATTTTCAACTGCCCAGGGGTGGAAGGAGGGGTGGATGGTGGCCCTAAACTCCCATGTTGGAAGGTTCCACTACATAGATTTTATGGTTTGACTATGTTAATTCTAAATTAATAATCACTTTACAAATAATTTACTGTTACCTATTTAAGAAAATGAATTTAAGAGAGATAAGTTCCTTTAGAAGAAAATGAATGTAGTTGGTACATGATTTGTAGGAAAACATCAACTTTTTCTTTTAATGAAGTTAACACACATTATATTAGTTTCAGGCATACCACACATTGATTCAATACTTATATTCTTACAAAATACCTACCACAAGAAGTATAGTTACCATCTGTCACCCTACAAAGTTATTACAATATTATTGACTATATTCTCTATGCTGTACTTTTCATCCCAATGACTTGACTATAACTCCCAAGTTTTTATCTCCTATTCCCAATCACCTATTTCACCCAGGCCCCCATGGCTCTCCCCTCTGGCAACTAACAATGTGTTTTGTGTTCAGGAGTCTGTTTCTGTTTTTGTTGTCTGTTCTTTTTTTTGGTTCCACACATAAATGTGAAATCAATTAGTATTTGTCTTACTCTGACTTTTTTCACTTAGTATAATACACTCTAGGTCCATCCATGTTGTCACAAATGGCAGGATTTCATCCTTTTTTAAGGCTGAATAATATTCTATTGAATATATACCACTTCTTCATTTTCCACTCATCTATCAGTAAACACGTGGGTTGTTTCCGTATCTCGGCTATTGAAATAATGCTGCAATCAACATAAGAGTTCATATATCTTGAAGCCTGTATCACTATAAACTTCCCATATAACAGTTTTTGCTGCATCCCAAAGGTTTTGAACCATTCTGTTTCCATTTTCATTTGTCTGCAGGTATTTTTTTATTTCCTTTTTTATTTCTTTCTTGGCCCAGTGGCTGCTTAGCAGCATGTTGTTTAGCCTCCATGTGTTTGTATTTTTTCCAATTTTTTTCATGTAAATGATTTCTAGTTTCATACCGTTGTGGTTAGAAAAATTGTTTGATATGATTTCAATCTTCCTAAATTTATTGAGACTTTTTTGTGGCCTAACATATGATCTATCCTAGAGAATGTTCCATGTGCACATGAAAAGAATGTGTATTCCACTGTATTTGTATGTATGGTTCTGTACATATCTATTAAATCCATCTGGTCTAATGTGTCATGCAAAGCCACTGTTTCCTTATTGATTTTCTGTCTGAATGATCTATTCATTCACGTAAGTTGGGTGTTAAAGCCCCCTACTATTTTTGTATTACTGTCAATTTCTCCCTTTACGTCTGTTACTAATTTGCTTTATATACTTAGGTGTTTCTAAGTTAGGTGCATAAATATTTACATTATGTGCTCTTATTGGACGAATCCCTTTATTATTATGTAATACCCTTCTTTGTCTCTTTTGATAATATCTGTTTTAAAGTCTATTTTGCATCATACAAGTATTGCTACCCTAGCTTTTTTTCCCCCACTTTCATTTACAAGAAATATCTTTTTCTAGATCTTCAACTTAAGTCCGTATGTGTCTCTAGGTTTGAAAGGAGTCTCTTGCAGACTGCATATAGACCAAGGATTTTTTTAAGTTTTTATTTTTATTTATTTATTTAGAGAGAGAGCAAGGGGGAAAGGGACAGAGACAGAGGGAGACAGAATCTCAAGCAGGTTCCACACAGTCAGCACAGAGTCCAATATGGGGCTTGACCCCGTGAACCATGATTTCATGACCTGAACCAGAGTAAGTCAACAGCTGGACACTTAGGGGTGCCTGGGTGGCTCAGTCGGTTAAGCATGCGACTTCAGATCAGGTCATGATCTCGAAATCCTGAGTTTGAGCCCCACACCGGGCTCTGTGCTGACAGCTCAGAGCCTGGAGCCTGCTTCAGATTTTGTGTCTCCCACTCTCTCTCTGTCTCTCCCCACTTGCACTCTGTCTCTCTCTCTCAAAAATTTAAAAAAAAAATTAAAAAAAAATAAAAGAGTCAAACACTTAACAGACTGAGCCACCCAGGCACCCCATACCAAGGTTTTCTTTTTAATCCATTCAGTGACCCCTATGTCCTTTGAATGGAGCACTTACTCCATCTACATTTAAAGTTAATACTGATAGGTATGTCTTTTTTGCCCTTTTGTTAATTATGGTTGTTTACATAAGATCTTCTGTTTCTTTCTTCTTCTCTTGCTCTCTTCCCTTGTGATTTGATGACTTTCCTTAATGTTATGCTTGGATCCCTTTCTCTTTGTGTGCATCTACTATCAGTTTTTGGTTTGTGGTTACCATGAGGTTCATACATAACATCCTTTGTATTAAGCAGTCTGTATTAAGTTGGTGGTCACTTAAGCTCAAAAACATTCTAAAAGCACTAGACTTTTACTACTCCCTCCACATCTTTTGTATACGTTGTCATATTTCATGTCTTTTTGTGTATCCCTTAACTAATTTTTGAAGATATAATTAATTTTACTCTCGTCATTTAATCTACATAGTAGCTTTATAAGTGATTATAAAAGCAATAGCTTTGGGGCGCCTGGGTGGCTCAGTTAGTTGGGCGACCAACTTCAGCTCAGGTCATGATCTCAAGGTCTGTAGTTTCAAGTCCCACACTGGGCTCTGAGCTAACAGCTCAGGGTGCGGAGTCTACTCCAGATTCTGTCTCCCTCTCTCTTTCTGCCCCTCCCTGCTCATGCTCTCTCTCTCAAAAAAATGAATAAACATTAAAAAAATATGTTTAAAAAAAGGAGATAGCTTTACTATATGCTTACTATAATTAACAATGAAACTCGTCCTTTCATAATTTCCCTGTTTCTAGTTATGGCTTTTTCTTTTCTGTTTAAAGAACTTTTTTTTTTTTTTTTTGGTTAAAGATCTAATTTGTAAATATTTTTTATGTTTATTTATTTATTTAGTTTTAGTTTGCATTTTTTTCCTTTTTTATATATATAATTTATTGTCAAATTGGTTTCCATACAACACCCAGTGCTCATCCCAACCAGTGCCCTCCTCAATGCCCAACATCCACTTTCCCCTCTACCCCACCAGCCATCAACCCTCAGTTTGTTCTCAGTATTTAATAGTCTCTTATGGTTTGCCTCCTTCCCTCTCTGTAACTTTTTTTTTTAATTTCCTGTAAGTTTAGGTTGTTTTGTTGCTATTGTTGTTTTTGTAAGTGTAGGATTAGTGGTGCTCAACTCCTCTTTTTGTCTGGAAATTCTCTCTCTCTCTCTCTCAATTCTGAATGATATCCCTTCTGGGTAGAGTATTCTGGTTGTAGGTTTTTTCCTTTCACTTTCAAATATACCATGCCACTCCTTTCTGGCCTGTAGTTTCTGCTAAAAAATAAGCTGATAGACTTATTGGGTTTCCTTTATAGCTAACTGTTTATTCTTCTCTTACTGCTTTTAAGATCTCCTTATCTTTAATTTTTGACATTTTAGTTTTAACATGTCTTGGTGTGGACCTCCTTGGGTTCATCTTGTTTGGAGCTCATCTTGTTGGAGCTTCCTGGACCTGAATATCTGCTTCTCTCCCCCAGTTAGGAGTGTTTTCCGCTATCATTTCTTCAAATAAGTTTTCTAACCTCTTTCTCTGTCTCTTCTCCTTCTGAGGACCTTCTAATGCAAATGCTGGTATGCTGATATTATCCCAGAAGCCCCTTAACCTATGCTCAAATTTTTTATTATGTCTTCCTTTTTGCTCTTCAGCTTGGGTGCTTCCCACTACCTTGTCTTCCAGACTGCTGATCTGTTCTTCTGCATCCTCTAATCAGCTACTGATTCCCTCTACTGTATTTTTCATTTTACTTGTATTCTTCAACTCTGGTTCATTTTTATGTTTTCTCTCTCTTTGCTGAAGTTCTCAATGAGTTTATCTCCTTTTCTCTCAAGTCCAGTGAGCATCTTTCTGACCATTACTTTAAACTATCAGGTAGATTGCTTATCTCTCTTTCATTTGGTTCTTTTTCTGAGGTTTTTGTCTAGTTTTTTTCATTTGGAACATATTCTTGTGTCTCCTTACTTTGTCTCACTCTGTATTTGTTTCTACATATTAGGGAGGTCAGCTACATCTCCTGATCTTAAAAGCAGTGGCCTTATGTAGGTGTCCTGTAGTGCAATCTCCCCCTTGTCACCAGAACCAGGCACTCCAGGGGGGAGTCCACTCCCCTAAGTGGACTGCATTGCATCCTACTGTTTGTATTGTGCTCTAACTATCACTGGTACCTTGATGGGTGGGGCTGGCCCCTAGCCTGCCTATCTGCAATGACTGGCCACAACTGTTATGAGTGTACTGGCGAGCAGGCACAGGTGGCTAAGAGGCCCGGCTGCAGCTGCTACACACATGATGGCCAGTCCCTAGTACAGGGGCTGAGAAACATGTTGGAAGGTGGTCCTGGCTCCCCCACTTCCCTAGGCAGGAGTCGATTTGGAGGGGGGCCAATCCCAGTTGGGGCTGCCTACCAGGTGTGGCAGTGTGGTATTTGCTTTGAGAGGATACCAGTCCCCATGGAGGCCACCCACCAGCTGTGGCATGGCAAGAGCTGCTGTGGGTGGTGTGTCTGCTGTGACAGAAGGGCTGGGTGATAGGTCTGCAGGGGAACACCAGGGTGGGGCAAGCAGTGTCAGCAAGGTAGATGGAGGGTGTCAGAACTGACCCCCACCAGTGTTGGGCCAGTGAGGCTGAAGGAAGGCAAGAAAAATAGCACCTACCAACACTTCTGTTCCTGGAGAGAGATCCTAAAGAGCCTTGCCCCTCAGGCAGCCACCCTAAAATTAATCAATAAATTTCCTTCACATATAACCCAGGCACTATTCAAACTATTGCTTCTGAGCTGGGTCTCCACTGAGTGATATGGCGCACTGGCCCTTTAAGAGCAGAGTCTTGGTTTCCTACAGACCTCCAACTATCCCGGGGTAAGCTGCTGATTTTCAAAGCCAGACATTATGGGGGCTCATCTTGCCAATGTAGATTCCTAGGGCCTGGAGTGCCCAAAGGGACCTGATCCCCTACCTCCTCAGGGAGGACCTCAAAGTGTCCCTGCGATATCCCTCCCATGTGTGCATCACCACACTGGAGGTTTTGTTCGACCACATTTCTGCTCCTTCTACCCTTCTCAATGTGGCTTCCTCTTTACATCTTTAGCCGTGGAAGATCTGTTCTGCTCATCTTTAGATCTTTTGCAGGTAGAGCTGCATTACATGTAACTGTTGCCTCACGGTGGGTCTGAGAGAAGAGGTGTGAGCTCAGGATCCTCCTACTCTGCTGCTCTCTACCTTCTGCTTTATCTGTTGATAAAGATTATCAACCATTCTTTAAATTTCCAACACTGAGTGCTTTTAAAATTAGAGAGAATGCTTTTTAATTTCTGAAAAAATTAAGAAATAGGATAATGATTTCAATGTAAAGGTAGGATTTATAGCCCAACTACTGCTAAAAGGGTACTAGCAGGGAGTGCCGGGGTGGCTATGTCAGTCAAGTGTCAGATCTCAGCTCTTGATTTCCTCTCAGGTCTTGATCTCAGGGTTGTGAGTTCAAGCCCCACATAGCACTCCAAGCTGGGAATAAAGCCCACATAAACAAAGAAAAAAGAAAAAAGAGTCCATAATAAGTCCTTTGGGGTGTCTGGGTGGCTCAGCCAGTTGAGCATCCGACTCTTGATTTTGTCTCAGGTCATGATCCCACAGTTTGTGGGATCTAGCCCTGCACTGCGCTCTGCGCTGACAGCACAGAGCGTGCTTGGGATTCTCTCTCCCTTTCTCTCTCTGCCCCTTTCTCTCTCCTTCTCTCTCAAAATAAATAACTTAAAAAAAAAAAAAAAAAAACTCCTGCCACAGAGAATGAGAAGAAATTATCCATTCAAAAGCCTAGGCTAATAAAGTTACTATGATTAAAATGAAATTTAACTCCAAACTTCCTTGCAGCCAAAGCAAATAAAAAGCACAATGGGCTAAATAATTCTCAATGGCTAATAGAAGGAAGTGTGCCAGATCATAAGGAAACTTTTGTCTGAAACCAAATCCTTAAAGAATTGGTCATTCTTATAAAGCAAACACTGTACATTATATGAGACAATGTGTTCAAAAACTGTATAGGAGATAAAGAAATATTTTTCATATAACTGCACCTTATAAAGATTCATAAAATATGAGGGAATGATACAGGTTTACCCCATTATCTAAAAGTAGAGCATTCCTATGAAAACTTTTGCAAGCTGAAATGGTATAAAGCAAAGAACAATTACCATTAATTTATACAGAAAATCGCTGAGTGTTCCTAGACACCCCCCCCCTCCAAAAAAACTCTCTTAGGCCTCTCTGATACCTTAAGACATGTCTTGCTAACAGATGCACAAAATAAACTGAAATAAAGCACAGATACTCACAGACACAGTTCAAAGCTAGGACAACCTGATACTGAGATGCTAAGTGTAGTTCCCTGGGAAGGAGTTTGGCAGTCCTCAATCACTGCTTGGGGTGCATGCTGCCTCTCCAAGGGCTCAATATAAAATAAACACTGAACACTATTTTTGCTTTTCACCTTTCTTCATAAAAGCAAAAAACCTCTTCAGATTTCTGTTAGTGAAAACAGGTACTTATGTAGGTCTTTCATCAAAGTTAAGTGGCATAACGCAAACTTTCAAATAGGGAAGGGGAGGATACCCGTACTAAAACATAGGACTAACTGGCTTTCTGATGATCTAAGGTTAGAAATGAGAATATACCACCACTCCCCAATTTCACGCTTATGACAGCCTCTGATAAAAATGAAAAAGTTCTTGCTGACCTAGTCTAGGAATCCTCAAAGCAGCAACTTTCCATAAACTGGAGTAGGCATTTGAAATCTTTCTATGTTAAGAGAGAATGTTAAGAATGTCAAGAGAGAATCAGGAATCAGAATAGAAGGGGTGCCTGGGTGGCTCAGTCGGTTAAGCCTCTAACTCCTGACTCTGGCTCATGGTTCGTGAGATTGAGCCCCACCATCAGGCTCCATGCTCCACTTGTGGCATGGAGCCTGCTTGGGATTCCCCCTCTCCCTCTCTCTCTGCCCCTCCTCCACTCATGCTCTGTCTCTGTCTCTCTCTCTCAAAAATAAATAAATAAATAAACTTCAAAAGAAAAAAAAGGAATCCGAATAGAAGACAGGTTAAGAGTATAGGAAATGGACCCAATCTGAATTTGAATACTGGTTCATCTACTTTAATAGCTGTGTGCCTTTCTAATTGTGACTATACTGCAGGTTCCCATCTGCACAGTTGTCACAACAACAGTCCTTATTCTCAACAGAGTTGTTGAGAATCAAATGAGTTTATATAAAACACCTAGAACAGTGTCTATTGACCCACCTACAACTGTGATGATTAAGCAGGGTTAGACAGGGTCTGACATATGTAACTTACCAGCTAGTAGGCAATCCCTCAAAAATGTCTATTTTAAAACTTTAGCTTAATATTAAGGCATTTTTATTTTAACTAACAGATTTAGTAAAGTGACCAGATGATTTACTTAATGTAGACACTTAATATCAAGATCACTAGAGTCCCTCATCTTGGCTAATTTAACTACAACTCTGCTGAATCAATCCTTTGCGTCCCACTGTGTTCTCTGTAGCCAAAATTTTAAGAAGTTGGAAAATATATTAAGCAGACTTAAAAGAAAAGTGACTGATTAAAGAATTATTTCTCTATACCTATCTTACTCAATGTTCAGTATTTTTCAAAGCCATTTGTTCTCAAATATTTCCATTTGTTTTACCTCTGTTGATCTAGTTAATCTTTAATTCATGTGAAAGTATGGCAATGTCATATCTTACTCCAGAATAAGGTTCTACAGTCACTGTAAAAAGGCAAAAACTGCACAAAATTAAAATTACCTCTGAATACCTCTTAAGACAGGATATAAACTATTATTATCCCTCAGTAAGGCCCAAACTGCCAGTTTTCCTCTATCACTGTTCAGATAGCCGTCCATTCAGCCAAATATTAGATGAAGTAGCTGATCTGTTCAGGAAAACTGGTATCACACTCAGGAGAGGGAGCTGTTCACACTATGAAACACAATCAAGAACACAAAGAACATCTTCCATCTCTCACTGAGAAACGCACATTCACTGATCAGAAAGACAGGCATGGCTGAATGACTCTCTTGTACTCTTTAAACTGTTTCTCCCAAGTATGCTCTCTCCCTTCTGTAAGAGAGATTATGTATACATAGTGAATTAGAGAAGTTAAAACAAGATGCAATGCATGTGAGATGTTTGCACTAAAAATTCGAGAAGTGGTTCTGATGCCATGCAACTTTAATGTTTGCATCTTTTATGTTAATTGTATAATGTGGCACATTCTTTTTCCAGGTTTCCATATGCAAGCTGATCAGAAGATGTTTTTGGGCTGAATATTCTAAATTTTTAATATTCCACTTAACTGGTAGAACTCATATTCTGTGGAACAATTTGAACAAAGTTCACCTGTTTTCCTTAACTCCTTCTGTCAGGGATTACAGTGGGGAATTAAGTTGTAGTCTTAGAGAAATTCCAGAGAAATTCCTTTCCCATCTATGAGAGACAAACACCAGAGAGGATATGGTGTAATTCAGACCACACTGCCTAATGAGTATTCCCACAATAAAGATTCAGATATCTGTCATTAAGGCAATCAGCTGATCAAATCATCTACAGAAATGTGTGAACTGGGGTGCATCAAGTCAATCAATAATTGCTTTTTTGAGAAAAAAACGTATTCAATTACAAAAAAAGGCAACATGATCTAGACATCTGCAATAGGGAGAAATGAGGATAAAAATTATTAGAATTGGGAACTGGAGACAAAAATACACTTGTCTGGCACATGCAATGGACTCTTCTAAAGCTTTATGTTAACCAAAATTTTTACACGTCAACACTATCCTTTTAAAACGTAACACTAAGACTTTTACAACTTAGAGATGCCATTTGGGTAAAAGAATGAAAACCGAAATGAATTTACAAGTGATTTTTTACAAGTTATAGTTTCTCCTTAGTAAAAGGGGAGAAAAGGAAGGAGTAAATGTCAACAGAATTATTTTATAATTTCTGGGAGACAGGTGTGGTGAGAAGAGCCTTTGCCAATGAGACTCTAAATTCAGCCCACCTTCAATGAAATGCCTTTCTAATACTCTGTGAAAGAATTCTTCTTTAGGCCCCAATACCTCTGCTTTAAAATGATACATTCATTGATATAAGTAATATGTAACCAAATTATATATTTTTTAAAATTTTTATTTATTTATTTTGAGAGAGAGAGAGAGCCCACGCACACTAGGGGCAGAGAGAAAGGAAGAGCATCGCAAGCAGGCTTTGCCCTCTCATCTTCAGATTCTGTCTCCCTCACTCTCTGCCCCCCTCTTGCTCGCATTCTCTCTCAAAAATAAACATTTAAAAAAAAATTTAATTCAGTTTATTGCCTATTTTCAACAACTTGTGGGTAGACATTCACCTGAAGATTCTTGCTCCTCCTTTTGAAATCTGCGGTTTATTTATCCACTCATTCATTCACTTAACTATAATTGCCCAACCATCCATTTAACATTTAGGGGAGGAGAATGAAAGATGTACATATGAAAATCTGTAAAGACAGTTCCTAAACTTAAAGAGGCAAGTTTTCCCCTCACGTTAGAAAGGTCAAGAAGGAGCAAAAACAATTACATGGTAGATCTAACGAAAGGTGTAAGGTGCTTAGGTAACAGATATGAAAGTGCCCTTTAAAACAGTAAAATGCTATTCTAATGTAATACATTATTACTAAACAAAATTGCTTGATTACTCTGATGACTTCAATAACTCACGTTATTATTATGAATATCAGTGTCCTCTGCTAACCTGAATTGGTACATTTAAGAACCAACTAAGGCCCGTAATAACTTTTTTTGATTAGTTTAGTTGTAACATTTAATTAAAGATATTCAATACTCTGTGCCAATTCAGTCAAGTTTGAAAAAATTATATCCTTTGAGGCTTTCTAGTCATTTATTATGATTTAGCAGAAAGAAAATGGGATTTAACGTTAGAGTTTGAATTTTGGCTTTATGTGACCTTAAACAATGTAAACTCTCTGAGATTCAGTCTCCCCAGGTGCACAATGAGGATGATACCTACCTGGAACAGATGTGAAGATTCAATAAATAAGAATATGACAATATCCAGCAAAATGTCTACCATATATGAGAACTCAGTATGTCCTTTTTACCTTCTTTCAAACAATATATAACCTATTTATCAGGTACATACCCTCTTTTACCAGGCAATAAATCCTCTGTGGTGTTTTTTTTTTCATTTATGACCTTCCACTTTTAGGTAAATTAACTGTAATCTCCATTATTTTCACCATCTTCTCCCTTTTGTGTATACCAAAGTGCCTGAAATACTGGGTAAACACTTTTACTAGACCATAATAAGTAAGTCCAAAGGCTATTTCATGTACAAATCTATTTATATAAAAGGAACATAAGAAGTAGTACCTGAAATAGGACTTCCCCAAAAAATGTGGGAGGGACAAAGCCTGCACAGTATTGACCCTACTGCAAATTTTTACTCTATTTTATTCTATTATTAAAGAATAATTATTCAAATGTATCATTTTTCTTTATGCCTAATTTGGCAAAATCTGAAACAAAAAATGTACCTTAAATTTGCATTCCCTTTCTAACATTATTCACTTGTACAAAAGAGCTAAAAGTCTTTCAGAACCAAAGTATATATACATAACACTTCTCCGATACAATTATTTCTCCAAGTGAAATTTCTACTATTCCACTATTTTCTTATAACAGCGCAATAGAAAAGACAATTAAACTTAGGAATGTGGGGTGTACCTGGCTGGCTCACAGTCACTAGAACATGCAACTCTTGATCTTGGGATTCTGAGTTTGAGCCCCACATTGGGTATAAGCTTATGTAAAACAATAAACTATATTTTTTTTATTTTTTTAAACATTTATTTATTTTTGAGACAGAGAGAGACAGAGCATGAACGGGGGAGGGTGAGAGAGGGGAGACACAGAATCTGAAACAGGCCCCAGGCTCTGAGCTGTCAGCACAGGGGCTCGAACCCACGGACCGTGAGATCATGACCTGAGCCGAAGTCGGCCGCTTAACTGACTGAGCCACCCAGGCACCCCAATAAACAATTTTAAAAAAATCTTTTAAGAGAATTTAGGCATTTTAGTTCCTATCACCTGAAAAATGTAAGCATGTGCTTACAAATTCAAGAACCACCCAAAGAAGACATTATTACCACTGACCATCCTCACACATTGTTATATTATTTACTAATCCTCTCTGTATGTTTTCCTCTTCAAAGCATTGTTCTAGTGCATAGCTAAAATAAACAAACCTCATAAAGTTAATTATGCTGCTGCATAAACAATAAAAAGTTGGCCCTCTTCTACTCTGACTATAAAAACCTTCATTAAGGGGTTGCAGGGGCGGGGGCATCTGGGTGGCTCAGTAGGTTAAGCCTCCAACTCTTGGTTTCAGCTCAGGTCATGATCTCACGGTTCCTGAGTTTGAGCCCCACTGTGGGCTCCACACTGACAGTGCAGAGCCTGCTTGGGATTCTCTGTCTCCCTCTCTTTCTGCCCATCCCCTGCTTGTGCTCGCTCTCTCTCAAACATACATATTAAAAAAAAATCTTCATTAAAGAGACTAATGAATACTAATTCTGAAAAGTCCAATGCACAGGATATGCAACTTGTTAAAAGTAAAGTATACTAGAAAATACAAGAAAGCTAGACGCTAATCAATCTTTATACACGAGTAATGTATGCAAATGTGAATTTGTCAACATATGATGAGAATTATTAAGGATCACTGATTCTTGGTTAAAATTTCTGAACAAGGCATATTTATCTTCAAAGCTTCTATGTTAAAAAAAACTAAGCCTGTTTATAATCTCTCCCACTTAACAATGCACTTTTTTTCCCCATATAACACTCAGGGTCTTTTTTCTACCTATAAAATTTCCCTTAATAGATATGAGAGATTAAATGCTGTACTGCTTTAAAAAAAGACAAAAACTCTCCTTGGTTGGAGAAGGAAAAAAATCATCAGGGATATGTCACTTTACGCAGTGCAGCTAAAATACCAAGTGAAAATAAATGAATATGTAGGATAAAAAAAAACCCGAAGCATCGTAGTTTTCATATATAAAGTAAAATATTCTCCAAATTGGCAAAATCTGCTGCATCCTATATAGGTATTTTAGAGAGAACTATTTGGTTAAAAAAAAAATCGGTATTAAAGCCCTATGGCCAAGAAAAAGAAATACTAGTTGTAGACAACTGATTTGAATTTTTTAAATCTCGCAGATGTATTTACAAGTTCAACTGGCCCAACCAATGCTTGAAAATAGTCTGTGAACTTGCCAAAATGATTATGCCTAAACTGACAGAATAATTTTTTGATGAGCCACAAAAGGTATTATTTTTAATATTAAATAAATTATTTTCTTAAAGCCAGAACCTCAAAATGAGTATGTGGTGTTTTTCGGAGAAAATTCAGAATATCAAATATGAAACAATAAGTCAGAGAAAAGCTGTGGATGGGGGGGCCAACATGTGGAATAAAGGGCCCAATATTTGGAGTCTGATAGGAAATCTGAGGCTCGGAAGCTGACCAAACATATTTAGAAACTTGAAACTGTAATATCTGCCATCACAGAACTGCTAGGAGCCTGAAAAGATGAAGCATGGGATGTGATACAAAATAAGTGCTTGATAAATGATGGTATTATTAAAAGTGTCCATATTACTAGCTCTAGAACAACACACAACGAATTTTGTTCACCAAAATGCTGACAACTGAGATGGTGCCCTTTGAAGGTTTTCTTTGCAGTTCCCTTTGTTTAAACTTCAAGAGTCATTTGATCTTCTTCATATTTCTATTCAGTGATAACTATTTTCAAGCAAAGGAGTTATGGCAAGTTGTAAGAAACGAAAGTTTTAATTGCTTTTATTAACCAATTTATTAACTTAATAACACTTTAATGGCAATAATTCAATTTTTCTCAGAAAGACTTGAAAGTTAGTAGAATGTACTGCTTCCCTCCTCAATATGATAATTAACCTTGATATCCACCTGCAAAGTGCTCAATACTGTCAATAGAATAAAATGATCACCATCTAAATCATAAAGATTCTAGTAAAACGTTCATGAAGGCTGTCATCCCATGACATTTGTATTCACAAGCAAAGACTGCAGAAACAATTTAAAACACATTTTCATACACTCAACAAATAGTCTTTCTGTTCCAATGTACATCTGGCTTTGTGGGCTGCTCTTGACTGTACTGGAAAATACAAGGTACAAGGATGTTGTTACTCTAACCTCATCTGAAGAATGAAGCCTGATGTACAGACTATGACCCTGCAACAAACTTTTATTTGTATGAGAATAATATCCAATCATACTTAAATAACAACTTTAAAAACCATCAGACTTGGGGACAGCCATGAATGGAAGGGAAAATGAGGGAGGCTTCAAGAGTACCAGTCATGTCCTGTTGTCAATAAAGTACAATACATTAAACACTTAAATTATCAGTGCCTTTACGATACCAACAATCTAATGGGAGAGAACAGACAATACACATAATTGTAAGTAAATGTTAGGTGTTTAGTCCCACAGAAACAGAATAAAAATGATTGGCATACTGAGGTAGGACGGTTAAAGTAGGCTCACTGAAGTGACATTTGAAGAAAAACTGAAGGTCAGGGACTGGGTAACGCAGCTATTTAAAGGAAGAGTAATCCAATCAGAGGAAACCCACTCTAGAGACCCTGAGGTAGAAGCACATCTGGTCTGTTAGAAGAAAAGGAAATAGGCCAATGTGGCAGGAGCAGAGTAATCAAGAGAATATGAGGGGAGGTCAGGGAGATGAGGGACCTGATCACTTACTATTTCATAGGTCACTGTAATGGGAATCCGAGAAGTAATATGAACAGACTTTCATTTTAGAAGGATCATTCTGTCATATTAAGAAAAGACCAGAGAAGGAAGGACAGAAGCAGAAAGACCCACTGGGAAGCTGTGGCAATTCACTCAAGCAAGAAATGAAGAGGACTTGGACCAGAAGAATAACCGCGGAGGAAATGAGAAGTGGTTGGCCTCTATGTGTATTCTGAAGGTAGGGCTAAAAGGCTTTACTGACATAATGGATGTAAGTGAGAGAGAAATAAAGGAATCAAGGATGACCTCAAGTTTTTGAGCCCAACTGGGGAGATGAATTTGCTATTCACTGAACAACAAAGACTGTGGGTGAAGCAGCTTTGTAGAGAGAACAGGAGTTCAGTTTTGGACTTGTTACTTGTGAGGCATCAATTTTATACTCAAACAGAATGTTCAGTAAGCAGGTGGACGTATTTCAATAAGAGGGTTTATTTTACAGACAGCTAATCAAAAATAAAATTTAAACAATAAAATTAAATCTTAATTGTTAATATCTATTTGACCAGCCAATCAATAAAATAAATTTTCCCTATTATTCATCTTCACTTAAATACATCCATATAAAAAAGCTCCATCATTTACAGATCACAAAACTCTACAAAAAAACTCACCAAATACTAAGATACTCCAATACAATTATAATTTCATCCAATAGTCAGTTAAAAGTGAGTATGGGCAAACAGAGAAAATACTTACACTACCCAGTAACCTTAAATAATCACAGCTCAATAACACACAGGGCTTATTAACTCACCCCTATACCAGATGTATAATGCTTAGAGGTGAAACTGCCAAAAGATCCTGTCAGATTTCATCTGTAGCTTTCACTGCAGACATAGTAAGCCCTGTAGATTCATAATGGCATTGTAAATAGTGCTGTTGTGTACCACAAAAACAAAACTATTTAATGACAGGTTTTCTCTCTAAACAAAATAACAGGATCGTTACCATTTATTACAGATAACATGGTAAAACTGGAACAGAGTATTTATAGTTAACGTTAGCACACTGCTATGCAGCTATACATTGCCATATACCAAGTATTACCCAACTCAGTTGTTTACCTAATAAGACTTAAAAAAAATTTAATTGGCTACTGTATGAGCACAGCTTTAAAACAAAACAAAAATTAATTAAGCCCCAAAGAACTGCTAAGCTAAAAAAATAAAAGATAAACAAGTGAGATGGGGGAGGCAAGACTGTCAATGGAATAAATGAAAAATGTGAATTGCCAGTTAGTGAAATGTGAATGTTTAGACAAGTATCCTAACCTTAAATACCAACCAATAAGGTATGCAGGGAAATTACTGAGATGTCTCCTTTCCCAGCCAATAATATTTCCAAAATTCAACTGGCTGCTCTAGGATAAATAAAAAACTGTAACAAAGGACAAGGCTGGCATTATACAGCAAGAGCCCTATATACGTTAAGAAATGTAAATTGGGAAGGGGCGCCTGGGTGGCGCAGTCGGTTAAGCGTCCGACTTCAGCCAGGTCACGATCTCGCCGTCCGTGAGTTCGAGCCCCGCGTCAGGCTCTGGGCTGATGGCTCAGGGCCTGGAGCCTGTTTCCGATTCTGTGTCTCCCTCTCTCTCTGCCCCTCCCCCGTTCATGCTCTGTCTCTCTCTGTCCCAAAAATAAATAAAAAAAAAGTTGAAAAAAAAAATTAAAAAAAAAAAAAAAAAGAAAAAAGAAATGTAAATTGGGAAGAAATGGGAATTATACTTTAAAAGAAAAATAAAAGTCAAAATTGTACTCGTCCAAAAGTTAAGCGTAAGTAATACTCTGCTTTCCAACTCTTTTTCAAAGAGCTTATTCTGCAATTCTATACAATTAAAAGAATATAACTTTTCTTACTATTCAAAATCCCATTATCATCAACCAAAGAACGAAACACCAGCTTACGGTTTAGAACGTGTTCTGCTTGAACACCCGATAACTTCGCACAGTGCCAGTCTTCTAGATATTCAATGTTTGCTAAACTTCAATCTCTTCTGATCTCCTCCCTCTCTTATTTCACCTTCCTTCTTTCACAAGATCTCTTAAACCTCCCCACCCCCACTCAATTTATTTGACTAGCATTTTTTATTATAAAACTATTTTCATTTTGCTAAGTGAAAGGAGCCAGGTAAAAAGGCTACAACTTGTATGATTCCATTTACATGAAATGTCCAGAATAGGCAAATCACTAGAGACACACTAAGACACACAGTACTCGCCACGAGCTGGCAGTAAAGGAGATTGGGAAATGACTGCTACTAGGTATAGGGTTTCTTGTTTGGAGTGATGAAAATGTTCTGGAAATAACAGTAATGATGGTTGTTGCACACCTCTGTAAATATGCTAAAACCACTTACATACTTTAAAAGGGTAAATTGTATATATTTTA
This sequence comes from Leopardus geoffroyi, assembly GCF_018350155.1. Taxonomy (NCBI): domain Eukaryota; kingdom Metazoa; phylum Chordata; class Mammalia; order Carnivora; family Felidae; genus Leopardus; species Leopardus geoffroyi. Next base: position 139,894,526 of record NC_059333.1, on the reverse strand, counting down.
ATCATACCTTAATTAAAAAGAAGACTGCAGCCTAAAGCCCTTTACAGTGCATGAAGTAAAAGCACTTCCTACCCCACCCTTCAATAACTCAGCAGTTGTGTATTAATCACTATACCACAGTAACCTAAATGAAGTTCAGGATGAGGTCCTAAACTAAGAAGAAAATGTTAAATTCAATACACTCTGTTTTAGAGGGGAGAAACAGGCAAAACTCATTTTAGAAATACGTTTTATCTTAGTAAAATAGAAAATTTGTGAACTTGAAGGGATACATTTCTGGTGTTCAATGAATTCACTCACACAGAACACTTCATCTTCCAAAACCACACAATTGCATAATTTCTCCATCTTACTGAAAAATGTCTACTTTCTCTAAGTACTTCATTAATCTTGTGTATTACTTTTTAAAAAGTCTTTCCCCCTGATATGGTCTGCCCCTAACAATTTAACATTATGTAACTCTTCGTATTTGCACTATGCTTTAGTATTCTAGGAGCTTTCATATACATTATTGTATTTGATCCTTTTATCATTCTATGAGGTAGGTGGAGTAAACTCAGTAAAGATAAGGGACTTGTTCAATTTCTCAGCGGCAGATCTTGGCTTAAGATTTAGAGGTTCTGCTCCAACGAAAAGGTGCACAGCAGGTTTTGGTGAATAAGGAAGACTGCTGGGTGAATTATCTACTACTTACAATATACTTCTTTTGTATACCATCTGCTATTTTTCTCTATTTCCAGTGAGTCAGCCTTATTCCAACAATTAAGATTTTTAAGCTCCTAGTCAAGAAGCCATACCTTACACTTATTCTATGTCTCCACAGCATGAAGCACCTGTAGATGAATTGATTAAAATATCAAATTATCCATGAACACTAAATATATTCATGGCTGTTGATCTGTACCATCAGAAAAGACAAACTAAACTAGAAAACAACCCCACCAAAATTTTAATCTTAAAAAATAATCCCCCCACCAGGAACTTGTAGGAGAGCTTACAACCAAACTTAAACTCATGTTATGAGGAAATAATAAATGCACTGTACAGGAAATTTTTTAGCTTAAGCAAGAGCTCATACCTTTCAAAACCAATTACTCTTCCAAACTACTGATGGTAGTAGCATGCTCTGTGGAAGACAGAAGACCTAAGACAATTTACATACCTGTGAGAACAAAGCAAAGTACCCAATACTAAGTGCATTTAATATAAAAAAAAAAAAAAAAACTAGAGATTACATTTTAAGAAAAAAAAAGATCTTTTAACGGACAATAAGCGCAATCTCAATTAATGAGTTTTCCAAACATGAAACACTGGGTTAATTTAGAGATAAAATAGTCAATGCAACCTCATAATGAATTTTCTACATTTCCTTTTACTGACATTAGCCTTCCTTTTATTGACATTAGCCCACTGGCTGATAAGACGTCTACATACTCGTGAAAATGGAAAACCTTTATAAAGAGATATTGACAACTGGGGCACCTGGCTGACTCAGTGTGTTAAACATCTGACTCTTAATTTCGGCTGTGGTCACAGTTTGTGAGTTTGAGCCCGACACCAGGCTCTGCTCTGACAGTGCAGTCTGCTGGAGATTCTGTTTCTCTCTCTGCCCCTCCCTCGGTCTCGGTCTCGGTCTCTCTCTCTCTCTCAAAAATAAATATTTTTTAAAAAGATACTGATAACCAGGCAATCTAGGGTCACATGCAAGATATTTACATGTATGCTTAGCTGTTTAAAGAAAAATAAAAACATTCACAAGTTCTCTGCCTTAGTAACTGCATAAAAACATTTGAATGTCTATTATATGCAATATACCATATTGAGAAGATAATGAATTCAGTATGCCATATACCTTCACCATCCTCAAAACATATGAAGAAGGTAAATGCCTTATAAATAAGAGTAACTGCATCAACAACTAACAATTATTGGGGGTGCTACTTTTAGTGTTTTACATATGTTAACTCACAATCTTCACATAAACCTATGTGATTTTACAGATGAAGAAAGCAAGGCACAGAGAAGTTATATTTAACTAGGCTAAAAGGTGTGTGGGTATGGGTGTGTGGGTGTGTATCCTGAATACAACAACACATTAAAAAGTTTATACACCATGACCAAGTGGAATTTAACCCTGAGATGCAACGACTGTTCAAAATACTCAAATCAATAAATGTGATACACTATACCTTAACAGAATGAGAGATAAAAATCATACACACACACACACACACCCCTAGGCAGTCTCTCCAGAAGAAACCACTGTGCAATACTGCTTCTCTAAGTCAAAGTAACAGCTACTGTGGGTACACTGAGAGCAGACAAAATTATAGAACAGAGGTAATATTTGAGGTAGACCTTGAAGTCCAAATGAAAGAAATAGAGAAAAGGCTATGCTCAAGCACATGGGTAAGGAAAGGTTTTCTAAGTTTGCTACTTCTGTTTGGCCTCTGCACACACAGAACACAGGCAGGACTGGTGACAAGCAGTCCATATATCCACAGGAAATGTCTGAGAGCACACGTAAGTCACCCCTGGCTCTAACAGCAGCCTTTGCTGTTCTCCAGGCATAATACTCCTGACAGTTCTTTCTCAGAGGCAAAAATGAAGAAGAGTATATGCTGATCACACTTAATTTTGTGTTCCATTAGATAGGAGCTAGACACACATAAACTGACATGCTGTCAGCAATGACTTCTCTAATGAGAAATACACTACATGAAGAGAAAGACAATAAATAATGACATGCCCAACTGGCTGTGTTCAGTCCATAATCCTAGTCCAGCTGTGAGTTCTCAAAAGTGTTCCTAATTAAGTTAGCCCCTGATCCTGAATGGACAACATTCAGATGGACAGAACCCTGCTTCCCAAGGGAGAAAACCATCCCTCTTGAGCCCAATTATGGAGTATGGCTAAATAGGTAATATGAATAATCTTAGAAAATTACAAAAGAATTACAGTTTACCCTTGAACAAGACAGATTTCAACTGCACAGGTCCTCTTATATCATTATTTTTTTTTAAATATAAATACAGTTTATTATCTTAAAAGACATTTTCTTTTCTCTAGCTTACTTTACTGTAAGAATGCACAGTGTAATACATGTAACACACAAAACATGTGTTAATCAACTGTTTATATTATCAAGAAGACTTCCAGTCAACAGTAGGCTATTAGTAGTTAAGTTTTGGGAGAGTCCAAAGTTATATGCAGATTTTCAACTGGGGGGTAAGGAGGAGTTGGTGACCCTAACCCCTCCATTGTTCAAGGGTCAACTGTACTCTAGAAATTTCAACGCAAGTTGATAATATTTATTCACTTATTACTGTCCTGTTGAGGACAGTAAGTAATTACAACCTTATTTCACTTTTTTACTCACTTGAAAACTTCACTCATGATCAATTTCAGACCTACTCACTAACAACGAAGTACTCTCCTTCTCTCCTACTCTTCCTCCTACTCCCTGGATGACGGACTTTTGTTCTCCTTTACTGGTTCCTTCTTCACTCGTCTCTAAATACTATGGTTTCAGAATGCTCAGTCTTGGGTCCTCTTCTTTTTTTTACCCTTTCTGCACATAAATTCATCAATTCCTGTGGACCTGTCTTTATAATGACAACTTTGAATTGATAGTTCAAGTTTTCCAATGAATTCATTTTCAACTGCCTGCCTGGCACCTTCATTTGGATGTCTCACATTTTTACAATTAACATATCCAAAACACAACTTTTTTTTTGGTAAAAATGACCATGGTATATTTGTAACTCTCTAGTTTGTACACATATATTATCTTTGTTACACTGAAGATTAAAAAATTACTTTAAATTTCCAGACTAAAATTCTCTCTTCCATAAATCAGCAACTCAGCTATTTCACTTTATTTTTTCTCCATGCCCAGGCAAACAGCTCAGGAGAATATTATAAATATTAATTTATGGTTTGATCAATCTTGACTGACACTTGGCTAAAACCAACTCTAAATCTTTTGTTCAGATTACTTCTTTTTTTCCTCTTTTTCTCATATTCTGTGAAGCTTTTTTTTTTTTATTTCAATCAGGAAGTAATCAAAGCTAAGGCCCTAAGGCCATCTAGAGTGGGGATAGAGGTGGAGCAAGCGGGAGAATCCAACATGGCACCTGGAGAGTGGGGCTGGGCATTGTCTTGGCAGCACTGAGAGCAGAACCAAGAAGAAGGAGGCTTGCTGAGTACAGGGCAGAGGGCACTGCCTGGCAGGCTAACTCTGTGCACCTGCCCCTACAAAGCAGGCAGAGACCCTGAGAACTACTTATGTGGCCAGCCTGCCCTAGAAGAAGCCGACACTTAGCCTGGATTCCCTGTGAGCAAGTCCAAATCTTCACAGTGCTGTCCACAGTCCTTAAGAAAAGCCAGCCCTGGGCACTGCCTTCACAGTCACATTGCCCTGGTGACACAGCATACAGATCATGCTGTTCCTACTTCAGACTCGTGAACCACTTCCAACCATGAATCTTCCACATCTCAGAAGAGGCACCACCATTTCCCAAAGACTCAAACCCAATGATTTCTCCCTTTCCTCTAACATTCCACCCAATTCTGCCATCTATCAGCAAGTCCTGTAAATTTTCCTTCAAAAAATATACCTCAAATTTCCCTCTTTCCATCCTTACTGTTACTACCCTAAACCAGAATATCATCCTCTCTTACCTAGATGACTATCAGCCTCTAATCTTACACTCCCCTCTTCTAGTCCAGCAGCCAGAACAATCTTCATAAAAGCCAAACTCTACTGGATTTGGCCCCAGTCTCACTTTTCTTATCTTGTGCCACAGCATTCCCCTGCCCACTCCCCACTCCCCTTCAATCCAGCCACACCATACCTCTTCCAGCTCCCTGAACACCAGAGCACGTATCCACACATGCAGCTTGGTACACACACCATGGGTCCTGCACACCTTATGCAGCTAGCACCTTTTCTTCATTTAGTTCTCAGTTTAGATGTCATCTCCTTAGAAGAGGCTTCCAAACCTGAGATAAAAGTAGAACCCCACTCTAAAACTCATCCCTTGTTTGTTTTCTTCAGAGCAATTACTATGTCTGTGTGTCCATTTGTTAACCCCTTTCTGCAGTTTGGGGTTTTTTAAAATACAAGTCCCAGTCTGTCTTCACAATTGAGGTGTAAACTCCACAAAGAATGGAGATCCCTTGTTTGTTTATAACCACAACCCCAGTATCCAGCACAATGCTGATCACATAAAAGACCCTTAGAAAAAATTGTTTAATGTTAAATGACTATTAACTTCAAAATACACTCCACTCAGCTTATTATTCATTTAACCTAGTAATAGTTATTTTCTAAACACAACAGCACCTTACACATTCTTATTCAAGAATGTACTTTTATTTTGCTGTTTCCCAGGCCCCAGTACCATCTTGAGCCTGTTCATAGGCTTTCCTATTAACCTCTGACCAGGTGCTTTGTCAAACATGAAGGTTATTCCTATCCCTGTGACAAATTCTTACCTCTTAACAATGTGACAAAAATACATTTCTGCTCTATTCTACCCAAATTCTAAAAAGCACTTAGAGATGTTTATCCTAAACCCATAGGGATCAGTATTGTCAACAGACCCCTTCCTTCTCAAGCCTCCAGAAGACTATGGGGTGTCAATCCCAATAGTCCTTGACTATGTCTAACTTATAAGGTCCATGTTGTAAACACACAAATAAACAACTTAAGCCTGACGAATCTCTTACCTAGAAAGTGTGCTCACCCAAATATAGTCTGTATTTTGCAGATCAGTCAAAACTCCCAGGTGGATCTCCAGCTGATGGGCCTGATCATGGATGGAGCTAAAGGCCACAGGGTACTTTTACATGTATGTGTCCAGCTGAATGTACGTGCGTCCAACTGAACATCCATCTCTGACTACCTCCTACATAGAAGACTGCTCCACCAAAATTTGCCATCTCTGAAATCTACAGTCAGGAGTTCCCTACTGGTGATTACAAAGCTACACTCAATTTGGTCACGTCCCACTCAAACCCCTTTTTTTTTTTTTTAAGTTGCCAGTATTAACTTGTTATTTTTATTATAATATTTCCCAAATGAATATAAACACAAAACCAACAATACATTTCTGGTGTTTATAGCTCATAGATAAAAACATGAAAGTAAATACAAACACAATAACGTATCTAAAAATATTTAAATTGGGGCGCCTGGGTGGCGCAGTCGGTTGAGCATCTGACTTCAGCCAGGTCACGATCTCGCGGTCCGTGAGTTCGAGCCCCGCGTCAGGCTCTGGGCTGATGGCTCAGAGCCTGGAGCCTGTTTCCGATTCTGTGTCTCCCTCTCTCTCTGCCCCTCCCCCGTTCATACTCTGTCTCTCTCTGTCCCAAAAATAAATAAACGTTGAAAAAAAAAATTAAAAAAAAATATTTAAATTAATAATACCAGTTTAATATTTTGGACAATATTATTTTGCTGAAACTAAATAATAAGTTTCTTTTATATACTAGTATCATTATGAATTCATATGAGAATGAATGTTCACCAAAATGTACACCATGAAAATTCTGAAAACAACATTTTTTTTCAATTTTTTAATTTTAATTCCAGTATAGTTAACATACAGTGTTATATTAGTTTCAGGTGTACAATATATTGATTCAACAATTCCATACATTATTACTCAGTGCTCATAAGTGTAATCTTAATTCCTCCTACCCATTTCTCCTCTGATATGCTTTATTTTAAAGGGGTACCTTCAGTTAAAGTTACTATTTTTTTCAACAAGAATATTTTTTACTTGAAGCATACTTCAGAATACATGGCTTTGAAAGATATCCAAAAAACATTCCATCCAAGAAAAATAGAATACACATTGTCTTCAAATACACACAAGAAGAATCCCCTGGTTAAATCACATAAAAAGAGGGTGCCTGGCTGGCTCAGTCAGTAGAGCATGCAACTCTTGATCTCGGGGTCATGAGTTCAAGCCCCATGATGGGTGTAGCACTTACTTAGACACTCAAACTTCTAACTTCTTAAAACGATGGCACCAGGGGAATGAAAGATTATTTCAAGTGCAGACAGAGAATGATGACATCAGAAACCACGTACAACTCCATTTCTCTGTAAAAAGATTCTGTCACCAACCAACCCATTAACCCACACCTCTGGTGAGCTCAAAAACTGGAAGAACTGTATAACAGCTTTTCCCTGCTTACAAGATCGACAATCTGGCCTGAACATAATTCAAAGAAGGAGAATAAACCAATTATAGCTAACTACATATGATAATTTTGATAAATACTTATTATGTGTTTTATAACACCTATATTTACATATCTGAGGAGGTTACCCTGAATTTAGTACTTAAAACATTTTGTCCATTAGAATATATTCAGAAAACTATGTGATTCATATTCCACAGTTTTTAAATACTACGTATTTCCACATCACAATAGTGACTTACTGATTTCCCATTAATGCAGATTAAGAACAGAATAAGTCTGCTACATAAATATTAGAGGCTATTTCTAATGCTGTCTTTGGGGTCCACTTTACCATTTAGGGAAAGCTACCTTACAATGAGGTTCTTTTGCTACTGCAATAACTAAAGCCACCTGGAGACGTAGTTCAAGCCATTTGGATAGTGCCAGAAGTGCCTTAGGCCCAGTCAAATTTAGAACAAAGTGCACAAGCATTCATTTTCAGCGTATTAAAAAATCATCCCGGGGCACGTAGGTGGCTCAGTATGTTGAGGGTCCAATGCTAGATTTCAGCTCAGGTCATGATCGCAGGGTCATGGAACTGAGCCCTGCATCAGACTCCACGCTAGGGGCACGGAACCTGATTAGATCCTCTCTCCCTCCCCCTCTCTCCCTTGCATGGTCTCAAAAAGAAAAAAGAAAGAAAGAAATCATCCAAGGCAAAATATCTACTACATGAACTCTAAAAATTTCTAAAGAAGGGGTGCCTGCGTAGCTCAGTCAGTTAAGTGGCAGACTCTTGATTTTGGCTCAGATCATGGTCTCACAGTTCCTGAGTTTGAGCCCCCATTGGGCTCTGTGCTGACAGTGTGGAGCCTCCTTGGTTCTCTATCTCTCCCTCTTTCACATTCTCTCTCAAAATAAATAACTAAACTTTAAGAAAAACTTTTTTGGGGCGCCTGGGTGGCTTGGTCGGTTAAGCGTCCAACTTCGGCTCAGGTCATGATCTCACGGCCCGTGAGTTCGAGCCCCGCGTCGGGCTCTGTGCTGACCGCTCAGAGCCTGCAGCCTGTTTCAGATTCTGTGTCTCCCTCTGTCTCTGCCCCTCCCCCATTCATGCTCTGTCTCTCTCTGTCTCAAAAATAAATAAACGTTGAAAAAAAAATTAAAAAAAAAAAACAACAAACTTTTTTTCTAATTGCTAAAGGATCTGACAATATAACAGGACAGTAAAGATAATTACTTTGTCTCCTTTAAAACCTGTCTGTCCCTTTCCTTCACCTCAAATCCTAATTACTGACCAAGTAGAATCATAACACTGTTTCATATCATTTATAAACCACGCTGTTGCTAGATATTTACTGAAGTGATGCACAAGTGCTTGGTTAAGAAGGCAAATTTTCTATCTCAGTAGAGAAGGTGTTAACTTTGAAAGAACGGAGACTACTCCTATTCCATCTTGTCCTACCCTACTCAAGGCGCAAGTCCGTATAGTTCTACTTTTCCAGATTCTAGACCATCTTTATCCTGGCCTGGCAGGCTCAGGTTAGTACCACCCCCCCTCCTGCAGAACCCCTTACTCACTACCTAGCCACCTGAAATCCAAAGACTGCACACGCGGGGCTTCATTTGCCTGCTACCTTGGGCCTAACACCAAAATGTCAATTGCTGGAAACCATATGTTTTTGTACTCTTCAGAAACTTTGCCCTAGCTTCAGACAAGGATTTTCCCCCAGCATGTGCAGTGGAATCTGTCACCTTCCTTCAGTTCACCATTTTTGTATGCAGGTTTCAAATCATTCTACTCTAATGCATGAGGCCACAGAATTTTGCCCTAGTCTACAAACAGGCTTGAGAATGCCAGACCATATACTTCCCAATTTCAATATGCTATGAGTCTATCTAAAAACAAGGATTTGGAATGCTGCTTTCATTTTGTTAAAAAGTTAAAAATAAATATTTACCCAACACTTCATAATATTCATAAGGGTCTTTTACTTGAGAGCACTATGTGTGATGATCTAAACAAAACAAAACAAAACAAAACAGTATTTAAAAGTCCCTGACATTTAGAATATACTGGTGGCTGGTGGGAAGAGAGAAGGGAGACAAATACTTGGGTGGTATGATAACATAACTACAAGCATAATTTTTAAAAATGTCTAAATTTACCTAAAACTGAAATTAAGCATAAATTTAAGCTTGCGCAGTTCTTGGGTGCCTTGTTTTTTTCATTTTTTAAAATGTCTACTTATTTATTTTGAGAGAGAGCAAGACAGAGCACACGTGACAGGGGAGGGGCAGAGAGAGAGGGAGACAGGGAATCCCAAGCAGGCTCCACGCTGTCAGCACAGAGCCAGACGTGGGGCTCCACCTCACAAACCATGAGATCACCACCTGAGCCAAAATCAAGAGTCAGATGCTTAACCAATTGAGCTACCCAGGTGCCCCAAAAAGTTTTCCTAGATCTGGACTGCGTAATACAGTAGGTACTAATCACATATGGCTATCTAAATTTAAATTAAGTAAAATTAGGAGTTCATTTACTGAGATTAGCCACCTTTCAAGTACTAAATAGCCATATATGGCTACAGAACAGTTTAATCATAGCAAAAAGTTCTACTGGGGCAGTGCTGTTCTGGACAGATTCATTTGTATCTATTTTGCAAATGGAAGATCTGCATAGGAAAGTCTCAAAACACTTGGCCTCTAAAGTAAGAAACACCAAAGATGAAATCCTAGTTCTGTGACTTACTTGTTATGTGACCTTGAGCAAGTTACTTAATCTCTCTAAGCTTACCTTCCCATCTATAAAACACTGTCTAAAACTAGCATCTACTTCAAGGTTAGTCATGAAGATGAAAAGAGATAATGCTGGTAAACACTCCCCACATGGCCTCAAACACTAGGAAGCATTCAAGAGTTGTCAGCTCCCTAGTAAAATTAATTGTATTTATTCATACATAGGCACACTGAACATCAACTAAATGCTAGGGTTTGAAACACAGAGATTAAAGAGAGCATTCTCTTTGGTTGTAACATGAAGCATCAGGAGAACTAACAACAGTGGGTGTAGAAGGGGCACATGCTAGATTCTAGGTGGAAGGAACAAGAGGTGGCAAGGTAGAAATCTTGGCCCTGGTATGAGGACTATGCCTCTCCTTTTGGTCATTTCACATTATTACTAGGCTTTGTCTTCCACATAGGTCAGAGGAGAAAGAGTCTCTACACTCCATGTACTGGAATAGAAAATGAACTTGAGCTTACAGCTTTGCCTAATTCTATTATACATTTTGGCACAAGGTGCTGCTTCTACACAAATGTGGATTGAGATATACTTTTAAAGGCATCCCAGGTAAGTCTCTAAAGTATGCAGACATTCTAATAAAAAATTTTAAATGAACATTTACAAAAAACAGTGAAAAAAATCACACTTGGACAACATAAATTTAAAAATGAAAATTTCCATTGCTCTCAATATATACCAACAAAACTGTTTTACTTACTATTTGTAATAACACTTAATTGATAAAAGATATATAAGTCAATGAATGTAATAATCACTGTAAAGAAATGCTTTGGATATGCTAAAAAATGCAGTTTTCAGGGGCTCCTGGGTGGTTGGTTAAGCATCCAACTCTTGATTTTGGCTCAGGTCATGATCTCACAGGTCGTGAGTTCAAGCCCCACACAGAGCCAGCTTGGGATTCTCTCTCTGTCTCTGTCTCTGTCTCTTTCTCTGCCCCTCCCCTGCTTGTGTGTGCTCTCTCTTTCTTGCTCTCAAAATAAACAAATAAGCATTTAAAAAGAAAGAATACAGTTTTCAAGACATCTTAAAAGATAAAACATTATGGGAAGAGCCTAAACGTCCATCAACTGATGAATGGATAAAGAAGTTGTGGTTTATATATACAATGAAATACTACTTGGCAATGAGAAAGAATGAAATATGGCCTTTTGTAGCAACATGGATGGAACTGGAGAGTGTTATGCTAAGTGAAATAAGCCATACAGAGAAAGACAGATACCATATGTTTTCACTCTTATGTCGATCCTGAGAAACTTAACAGAAGACCATGGGGGAGGGGAAGGGGCAAAAAAAAAAAAAAGTTAGAGAGAGGGAAGGAGGCAAACCATGAGACTCTTAAAAACAGAATAAACTGAAGGTTGATGGGGGGGTGGGAGGGAGGGGAAAGTGGGTGATGGGCATTGAGGAGGGCACCTGTTGGGTGTTGTATGGAAACCAATTTGACAATAAATTTCATATTTAAAAAAGATAAAACAGCAATGCAAATTAAAATAATCACATGTTAGAAGGTAATATGACACTTTCTATCTAAAGTGCTTAGGTAATAAATCTGAAATAATAACCAGCTTAAAACTGGGCAAAATAAGTGATAAAATGTTCTGTTACTATTACAAAATACAATCCCAGTGTGATTATTTAACACATTTTTTCAGACACATTTCATTCTTGTACTGCTCTTAGAACTGCAAAGAATTAAAAAAAAATATCAAAGACTCCAAGTATTGGGCACTAAGTTCACTTACTCATTCAATATTTTTCTTTATTATGAAATAAACATAAAAAAATTTTAAAAATTAACATTTTGAAATAAGAAAGTAAAAAAATTTCTGGTGATTTTATGGAAATGGCTATGTCTTCCCCAAGCACAGTTCCGAAGTAAAGGTACATGATAGCAAACAATTACACCTGAAGTTTCCTAACTGAAGTAACAGCCCCTTAAGGCTCTATGTTGGCTGTGCCCCAGGTAAAAAGTCAGCCTCAAGACAAAAAGACAAAAAAGAAACCATATATATACTTTTAGCAGTAAGGAAGGAGCACACCTTCAAAATTATAAAAGGCGGCACAGAAATGAAAACATAAACAAGGTTGAAACTCTCAATGCCAATGGAACAGAAGACCATGCTTTATCCTTCTGTCATGTTGTACACGTACTCCAACTCGACAGCTATCCAACCACAGGCGCTATTCCAAACAATTCTTTAGCTGTTCTAACCACTTAATACATCTCAAATATTAAAGACTTTTGTCTTTGTAAAGTCTATGCAAAGCCACTGAACACTGCAGCAATGGAGTCAAGAATTCACAGTGAGTGAATAAAAAATATTCCTCAATTATCTGTACCAAAGAAAGGAGAGAGAGATATGAATAATTCAGTATCCTATATAACACAGGCCCTCAATGTATATTTAAATTTTGTCATGTTAATGACTCCTCAAAAAGGCATTTCAGCCTCTGCTAACCAATACACATTTACATCACTTTTCGTTATTCGTAGTGTTTATTTATTAATAATCAGCCTCACTCCAAAAAGACTGTGATGTGGCTTAAAAATTTTATGTAGTATAAAAGTACAAAATGAAGATATGGAGCTTCAAAAATAGTTGGAGGGAAAGAGTAAGAAAATAAAATATAATCTGAGTTGAGGTTTCTACACAAAAAACAGTTAACTACTCATGTCAAAGAGTAAATAAGGTATTAGTTTCTGGGCAACCAAAGTAAAGAGGAAAGCATTATCAATTTTAAGATTTACAGAAGCCACAAATATTGGCAGTTTCTTCCAACAGTATCATCATTCTTCTAGTCTTGGTTCTCCAAGCATCTGTATGTGTCATCTCTCAATTAGTTACAACCAGATTTTAGGATTAGGAACTAAGCCTGGATAGTGTACGTGATTGTAGCCTACACTTGCCCTAACACAGATCTAACATTAAGCCCTCAATAAATACTAAAATGAATGGTAGCAGCAAGTGACCTAGTATTAGGCTGAGTAACCAAGAAAAACCAATTTGGCATTAAAAGTGTAGACATATGCAAACACTGAGGCAAGAACTGTCAAATGTAAAGAAATTCTTTACTTCAACAAGTGCCAGTAATAATAACACTAACAACATACCCACAAACACACACACAAGGGAGTGTAGTAGAAAATGACTATACTCAAAAAAAATTACTTTTCAAAATGTTCTGGCAAAAAAATGTCTTATGGAATTCAGAAATATAAATCAAACATAGTACAAATGATATTCTGGAATGCCCTACATGTTGATTTTTTTTTCTTTACTGAACCACAAACGGCTAGCCATAAATGTAATTTTAAATGTATTTTTCTATCTAGTCACACATGTAAAATAATAAAAGATGAAAGAGTAGAAAACTTGGGTTTAAATCCAAATCAACAAGTAACTCTGAGCAAGTTACTCAATCCCAGGAGTCTCACAGAGTAATTGAAAAGATTAAATGAAAACCATATATGAAAATCCTTGAAAAGCTAAAAATGCCACATAAATATTACCACAATAACCAGAAAAGGAAAACAATTAGTGACAATAATTAGCTTTTGCACTGGTAGCTCTTTCCAGAGTTCACTCCTATATAAAAACTATTCCCAATTTCTATTTCAATGCCTTCCTATTCTGTGATATAGTCTTGAAAAATATTAATCCAGATGTACACATTTTTCTCTACATACTGCCTCACTTACTATGATCTGGAAAATACATTTTCCTCTATTAAATGGCTCTCATGACACAGTGGTTGGATTTATGTCCAGTCATGGCCTCTCCTATAGTGGGAACACCTTAAACTAATGAGTGAAGACAATGAAAAGTAAATCAATTAGAAAACCTACAGTTTCTGACCCAAAACTTACTACAAAGCTACAGTAATCAAGACTCTGTCAATAAAAGGGAAAGAAAGACTATGTGGCATCGGCATAAGGAGAGACACATAGATCAATGGAAAAAAATTAGAGTTCAGAAATAAGCCTTCATATTTATGATTCATTGATTTTTCAACAAAGATGTGAAAGCAATTCAACAGTCTTTTCAGCAAATGGTGCTGACACAATTGGGGATGCACACACACACAAAATAAATGTGGACCTTTACCTCACACCATATACAAAATGGATCAGAATCAAAATATTAAAGCTAAAACTAAAAACCCTGAGAAGAAAAATAAAAGTGTACACTTCTGTAGTACTGGATTAGTCAATGGCAGAAGTGACACCAAACATACAAACAATGAAAAGAAAAAGTAGGTAAATTAGACTACATCAAAATTTAAAACTTTTGTGCCTCAAAGATCACCATCAAGGAAGTAAAAAAACTATCCACAGGAAAAAATATTTGCACATCATATATCTTAAATGGCCCTTGAACCCAAAATAAATAAAAGAACACTTACAACTTAACAATAAGACATGCAACTGAATTTTAAAATGGGCAAAAGATTTGAATAGACACTTCTCCAAAGATATAAAAATAGCCAATAAGCATATGAAAAGATGATCATCAGCATCATCGTCACTATACCCATCAAGATAATTCAAATCAAAACCACAATGATACACCACTTATACCTAAGATGGTTATTATCAAAAAGATAGACAAGAACAACTGCCAAGGTTGTACAGAAACTACAACTCTCAAACACTGCTGGTAGGAAGGCAAATGGTGCAGCATTTGTAATACATACCAATTCCCCAAAAGGTTAAATATAGTTACTCTATGACTCACCAAAAATATCAAAACAGATGTCTACACAAAATCCTGTACACGAATATTTACAGCAGTATTCCTAAAAGTCAAAAAGTGGAAACAACCCCAACGCATATCAACTGATGAATGGATAAATAAAATGCAGTATAGGGGCACCTGGGTGGCTCGGTCCATTAAGCGTCCAACTTTGGCTCAGGTCACGATCTCACGGTTCATGGGTTCTAGCCCCGCATTGGGCTCTGTGCTGACAGCTCAGAGCCTGGAGTCCGCTTCGTGTTCTGTGTCTCCCTCTCTCTCTGCCCTTACCCCACTCGCTCACTCGCTCTCTCTCTCTCTCTCTCTCTCAAAAACAAACATTAAAAAAAATTTTTTTAATGAAAACAAAAAAAATAAACTAAAATGTAGTATATTCACACAATGGAATATTATTCAGAGACAAAAAGATGAAGCACTGATGCACACTACAACAAGGATGAACCCTGAAAACACTATGCTTCATAAAAGAAGCCAGTCATAAAAGATCATTCTGTCTGATTCCATTAATACAAAATGTCCAGAACAGGCGAATCTATAAGAAACAGAACAGACTGATAACCTAGGGCTCGAGGTAGGAGAGTTGGGAGGAAATGGGGAAGGAGTGACTGCTAAAAGGTTTGGTGTATCCTCTGGGGGTGATACAAAATGTTGTAAAATTGATTGTGATGGTTACACAACTGTGTGAATATAGTAAAAGCCACTGAATTTTACACTTTAAATGACATCTCAATGAAGCCATTAGTTGTTTGTTTGTTTTTTAAGTAAAGCAGAGGCTGTGTCCAATGAGTAGATCATTGAAATATAGCAATAAAAAGTGAAAACTCGTAGTATAACTGAACTACATCCACTTTTTTTTAGTATTTCCTCCTTTTACTTGTTCAATTACTAAATCAAAAATCAAAATCCAAATGAATCCTTTTACCATAGTCTCTACTTTCAAAAAGTAGTTAAGGATCTCTATCATTTCCATTCTCATAAAGCAAATACAAACTTGGGCAGTATCAGATAATGACAGAATTTGAATTTAGTTTCTCTACAATACAGAAGAACAAGTTACCCTTTGAGTGAAAAAGTTTTAACTTGGAGACTTTTCTAGTTAGCTCCCAGTTTCCCACTAGCATCAAGTAATAGAAATGAAATGTATTAGCACATTTACAGATTCAAGAGCTGTGCTTTTGACAATTTGTGAAGAATCAGGATAGTCACAACATATAGTCATTTACAAAGGGCAGCAATTCTACCTATCAGAGCTCCGTAAGGATACTGCATGAATTTTAGTGGCTCCATCCAGCTAAGCTATTGAACAAGGCACTGAGGTAGTGAGCAATTCTAGTCCAATACCTCCAATTCAGCTGGCAATATGAAAACACCTGTGGATCTGCAGAGGCACTAGGATAGAACCCTTGCAAATGTCATGGGTCAATTATGTTATCCATCATAAGAACTGAAGCCAAACAAAATATATTGTACTACTTATGGGAAATATTCTAAATATATAAACAAACTTCACCCAAACTAGGTGTAATTTTCTATGCCTATGGCCCTACAGACCCCACGATTTTATAAACAGAAACTTTTTTCTTAGTTGTATCATAAGGTTTTGTTTTTAAACATTAACTCTTATGCTATAATAGAAAAAACACCCAAAGGTACTTAATTGAATCAAGCTTTAAGAAAAACTGTATTACTGCATTTTTACCTTAAAGACAACAGAAGTGAATAGAAAACTGAAAGATGTACAGGTATGTGTTTCTTATAAAAAGAAATAATTCAACTTATTATCGAAGTATTTTGTGGATACTTTTAAAATATTTAGACTCATTCAAAACCTGAAAAGAAAAATTAAACAATACCACAGTAGTTCCTCTAAAAATGCCTTACACAAACATATCTACCTACACTGAATGACAGAATTCAGAGAGACTTTACATTCCCAACATGTCTACATGACAGACTCAGAGTACTATAACACATGCTAGTTCCTGCAAAATAATTCCAAGAAATGCTAAAATGGACATCACATAAGAGATGCACCAAAATTCAGAGGTGCCATCTCTAACTTGACAAAAAGATATAACTGGGCTGTACTAGTTTAATAAGGCTCCAGAAAATAAGGGTAAACCACACTCGAAGTGAAATGTAACACACAGTCAGCCACCCTGACTGAGACCACTAATAACAGATAAAATACTTTCTCCGTTCTGACTGCCTAAACAGGCACACTCACAGATGTTCCCTCATACATAATCTTTACCTGTGATAGTGAGCTAACAATTACCCAAAAGGCAACCAAACAAAAGGCAGGATTTTACGAGGCCTGCGTGCTAGTAAAGACAATACACAAAGAGAGTACTAGAGGAATATGATTTTGACTCCTTCTAGTAGGCATATAGCTTTAATTTAGAATATCTCTGTAAATTAATTATTTAGTCATTAGGGCACAAATACAGGCAGCACAGAACTTTTAAAAATCAACCACAAAAGCACTGTTAACTTTGTGCCAAAAATAAGCCAAACTAAAATTATGGTCTAACTTCACTTTCTTAAGATAGTAACCACATTCTCACTGAAATATAGATGGAGAGATTTACTATAAACCACAATCAAATATTTGACACCAAACAATCCAAAGGCCACAGTAATCCACTTAACGATCACAATGACATCTATATTAAGTAGCACAAGTACACAGGGCACGTAGAACTAATCACCACTTCCCAATCAGCCACAGCACCAAGGATCTTTGCCTGCAAAGGGAGCACAACATATGTGAAGGTAACTATGATCTTCATCTCTGCCTGATCCAGTCCAATTAGCCATTCAGGGATCAAGAAAAGGAGCCAAAGCTACAGAATCACAGACCTGGCTTCTAAAGCAAACTTGCTAGCTATCCAATCTTCATACCATTAAATCAATTTCCTTGCAAATTCCCATAAGCAAGCAGTTTAACCAAAGTAGGCATCTTTCTACAATGTGCTATGTCAATTATATCTTTCTACAACGTTCCATGTCAATTATATCTCAATAAAACTGGAAAAAAACACAACCAAGTAGGTATCTTTGCTAAAACTGTCTGAAGGGCTTATTGTGTGTGACATCCACATTTTAAAATGATTTTATAAAGAGTTTACATAACTAGTAATGATATCATTAACTATGGCTCAGTGAAAAAGTTAATCTCCAAATTTCAGATGACATTATAAACTTTTCTTTTTTAAATAGAATTGTGATTTATTTTAGTTTATTTAAATAATCATCAATATGTAATTCCTCTTCTCACACTTGATGCATGTTTTCCTGCATGTTTACAACATATTGGTTTAATCAAATCTAAATTATTATCTGTAATAAATCAAAACTAAATTAGGCAAATGTACTGGAAAATAATATATCTTAAAGTAACAGTCTAGCCATCACGTGATATTTTATGTAGATTTCATTTATTAAAAATGAGCCTTAAGCTCATTAAGGGGCTCCCGGGTGGCTCAGTCGGTTAAGCGTCCAACTTCGGCTCAGGTCACGATCTCACGGTCCATGAGTTCGAGCCCCACGTCGGGCTCTGTGCTGAGAGCTCAGAGCCTGGAGCCCGTTTCAGATTCTGTGTCTCCCTCTCTCTCTGCCCCTCCCCTGTTCATGCTGTGTCTCTCTCTGTCTCAAAAATAAATAAACGTTAAAAAAAATTTTTTTTAATAAAAATTAAAAAAAACAAGCTCATTAAAACAAAGTAGTTTATTTTGCCAACTGTTTTCAAAAGTTAAGCAAATAAGTATATAAATTAAGTTCATATTTTTACCAATTTAGTTGTAAGAAGGTTACAAAAGTCACACATGTGGCAAAATAATTTAGTTTTTTAAAAACATTCAAACTGGAGCACCTGGGTGGCTCAGTTAGTTAAGCGCCCAACTTCGGCTCAGGTCATGATCTCCTGGTTCATGGGTTTGAGCCCCATGTCAGGCTCTGTGTTGACAGCTGGGATTCTATGTCTCCCTCTCTCTCTGCCCCTCCCCCCCGCTTGTGCTCTTTCTCTCTCAAAAATAAACAAACATTAAAAAAAATTTTTTAAAGATTCAAACCATTAAAATGAATACTGTCATAAGAAACAAGAGATTTTAGATTTCACTCAAACCGGAATTTTCCACAAATCATTCCATTTCCATGAATTGGCCAGCAAAGCCTAAACAATGATCTGCCATCTGAAAAAAATCTCTGATGTAACACAGTCGTTAAGTGAAACAAAAAGTCTTAGTGTTAAACGGTTTTTACCTAACAGAAATATTTGGTCTATTTGAATAAAACAGTCTTTGAATATTATTGTGAGTACATACACGGTATATGACTCTCATGTAAAGAACCACATTAGATTCACCACAAACATAAAAGGCCTTATTAGAAATGTTTCTACACAAAACACTTGTCAACTAGCCAACTATCAAATAGCCATCTGCAAAGTTTTCACTTTCATTAATACACAGAGTTGCTATCTTTGCTTCCACAAAAAAATAAGATCAGTGAAATCAGAAATCGCACCAAACAATAAATTCTACCTGCATTCGGTATTGGCAACACTTTCCTGTGATCGGCTGTCTCACCTTCAATCCACAAGACTACCAATTTAAACTACGAAAACTCCATGTTGGCCTAGTTCCAACACCAACCTCGCATCAAAACAGAAAGAAATGTTTAAAATAGTCAAACAGCCGCCTTCTAACTATTCCAGCAGATCCAAGATACAGTACAACGTTAAGAGTTTATTTTTCTCCTCTTCCTCTATGTACCTGTATAACATTAATCATTTCCAGGCAAGCACTTTTACTTCTTATAAGTAAACTCTGACCAGAAAATTGAAAAATGTAGTCATAAAGGAGAAAACATTTTCAATTTATTATCACTGCCTCAAATCACCCATTCTTACTTCTACACCCATTCCACGGCCAATGATTTAAGAAATAATGTGAACCATGAAGAAACACTGTTTAATGTTCCAGCACTTTTAAAAATCAATTTCCAACAAGATAACAAGTGAATTATCAAATGGCAAATACTTTAGCCACACTATTATTCTATCATTAAAGAAATCATTTAAGGCCCCATCACCTCACCAACTAAAAGATAACTGTATTTGTTACTCTATAATTTCATTATCTTATTGTCACTGCATTGCTGTATGTTTGGCAACTCCACCATTTTCTACAATAGACTTGATAAGTATGCCATTTCAGCACAGAAACAACAACCATCTTCCACAGTCATTTAAGTCCAAACCACAATGATATTTTACTAACTGATCAGACTATAACAACAGGTGCACATCAAACAATTCAATTATACCTTGTGCAAAAGACACAAATAAAAATCCATAAGTACTTACCTACAGTTGGGAGGAGGGTCCAACGTAATCTCTGCGAGTTCCTTCTGAATTCTTTAAAAAAGAGACAAAGTTATGTTAAAATGTCTTCACACTCTTAACAGTTCATTAAAGTGTTATACTTTTACACTAACACTTCCCATTTGTGTGTTTTTATTTTGAAACACTAATACTGTATAAATCATCATATACAATAACATTCAAGTAGTAACTTCTACCATGATTTTGGCAATGCACCTACAAAAGGTAAAAAGACTGGCCATGATCAGTACATGTAGCCTACAGAAACAACACTGACTTAAATTAAAATGTCACTGAACCACCGATAACACTAACCAAAATTTCTAGTTTAAATTGGAAACCTTTGTCACATTATTTATGGATCATTCCAACTTCTGATCTGTACAAGAACCTCCCCAAATAAGATGGAAAGATGATTATTAATTAAGGCTTCTGAATGATCCAAACCACTGATAAAGAATTATCAGGATCTCATTTCAACATTGAAACTGCTATCAAAATACCAATGGGGGCACCTGGGTGGCTCAGTTGGTTAAGCGTCCAACTTCGGCTCAGGTCATGATCTTGCGGTCCGTGAGTTAGGGCTCCACGTCGGGCTCTGTGCTGACAGCTCAGAGCCTGGAGCCCGCTTCAGATTCTGTCTCTCGCTTCCTTTGCCCCTCCCCTACTCATGCTTTTTCTCTCTCTCTCTCTCTCAAAAATGAATAAATGTTACAAAAAATTTTTTTAATATAAATGGTATTCCTCCCTAAAGCCTCTAGGTTGGAAAAGGTAGAGGCTTTCCAGTTTGACATTATTCCTTCTGCATGGACTATCCTAATAATATGCAGATAACCGTCTTAATGTCATTGCACGAGATTCATGCAAAAAGAACTTTTTTTAAAACCTGCTTTTCCCATGTGTTATTTTTCAACTTTGACTCTTAACTGCATCTAATTCCTTATATACATATACAAAGGCTAACAGTGCTACAACGTTTTAGAAGACTATACTTAAAATTTTTCAACTTTGACTTTTAACTGCATCTAATTCTTCATATACATATACAAAGGCTAACAGTGCTACAACGTTTTAGAAGACTATACTTAGCAATCTCTTAACTAGCATTCTTCTCTTAAATACCATTATTAAAGAGAGGCTTCGTTAAACCAAGATACAAAAAAAATTCTCAAAACCATTTCTTGTCCTTAGCTTTGGTTTTTAAACATGAGATTTGCTAACTGGATGCCTGTTATCTGGTAATTATTGTGATAGTAAATGGATGATAGTTACTAAAGTACCCTAAAAAATAAGAATCTGAAAACATTTACTCTCAATTTCATTTCATGTCTTTTTCAAGGCAACAAATGAAAATACAGAAATAGACGTGACTCCTCTGAGAGGACTGGCATCAATTTCCTAAAGGAATTGCATGTTACTAACATAATTTTCACTTTTCTAAGCCATGTGATTCAAGGTTGGGGAGGCATTATGAAGTTGAGAAAGACTTATAAGTTCAAAGCCAAAAACACTTTCATTTTAATTCTGCTATGCCATTAATTGAGAGTTATTCAGTAAAAAGACTGTTCACACCTGCATTCTCTTTCTTTCTCTCTGAGCCTCAGCTTTCTATCTTATAAAATGAAGAGGTTTATTTTCCATCCTAAAAAATGAAGAGGTTGACTTCATGATCAGTTTTATCTTTAAAACATATGATTCCTTCTGATACGGTTTCTATGATGTGTTCACATACATATAAAGTATATACAATCTATAATTAAATGAGAAATCTCAAAGATCTGATATAGAGGAACACTCTTTATGGATCTCACACAAATGTATACAACAGGCACTTGACAACTAGTAAGTCCAGGTTAAGGACAGTAAACTAAGCACACATACATCCACCTCCTATCCCTTCAGGACTCCATCGGGGCAGGCAGGAAAGGGCAGGGAGGCAAAATACAGAAAGTGCAAAAGGAATAAACAGCAAAGAAAAGGAGATGAGAAGTTTCAGTATATTTTTGGAAGACAAAGCAGACAGGTGTAAATTAAACAGGTGGAGATGGCCAAGAAGGGGCTGCAGAGTGTGTAAAAATAGAATAAAGACTGGGGCGCCTGGGTGGCTCAGTCAGTTAAGCATCCTTGATTTCAGCTCAAATCATGATCTTATGGTCATGGGATTGGGCCCTGTTTGGGGCTCTGCACTGGCAATGAGGAGCCTGCCTGGGATTCTCTCTTTCTCCCTCTCTCTCATTCTGCCTCTCCCTTGCGCCTGCATGCATGCCCTCTCTCGCCCTCTCTCTCAAAATAAATAAGCATTTTTAAAAAAGAATATAATAAAGACACATTATTAAGAGGAGGGGAGACAACCAGACATTCCAGAAGAAAAACACCTAGGTAAGAAAAGCATAGATCAGGGCCCTGGGTGGCTCAGGTCAGTTAAGCAATAGACTCTTGATTTCGGCTCAGGTCATGATCTCACAGTTTGTGAGTTCAAGCCCTGCATCAGGCTCTGTGCTGAGAGTGTGGGGCCCACTTGGGATTCTCTCTCTCCCTCCCTCTCTCTGCCCCTCCCAAGCTCTCTCTCAAAATACATAAACTTCAAAAAAATTATTCAACAAATAGGTGAAAATACTGTATATAATTTAGATTTATGCAGAAAAACCAATAGAAGGACTAAAACCAGAGATGGCTAAGAGAGAGAGAGTCTGCTTCAAGACAACTGGGAAAGGAAGGTATTCGGACAGAAAATTGTTGCTTTCCATTAAATAGGTCTCTGTACTACTTAGTTAGCAGAAACATGAATAACTTATACAAATTGTTTTTAAACCAAGAGGACCAAAAGAATAGGCATTCAAGAGTGAGCTTAAACTGTCAATGTAAACTTTTTGACATAAAAGAATTTCTTTGGGATTTTCAAATAACTCATCTTACTTTATGCTTACACTGTCCCTTTTGATTTAAAAAATTGATAAATCAGGGGCACCTGGATGGCTCCGTAGGTTAAGCATCCGACTCTTGATTTCCCTTCAGGTCATGATCTCACGGTTTGTGAGACTGAGCCCTGTGTTCGGCTCTACACTGATAATGCGGAACCTGCTTGAGATTCTCTGCTCTCTCTCTGTCCTCCCCTGCCGCCCCCAACACTTGTGTGTGTTCTCTAAGTAAATTTTTAAAAAGCTGATAAATCATAATTTTCTGTCAAATAATGGAACTTGAACACCTCTGGATGTCTATAATTCCAGATCTAATTATTCAATACAAAAAGCAATGTATTGATAAACTTGACAACTCTAAGCAGTGAGTCAATATATTAAAATATATTTTGTGCCACACCTAAGAATGGATATATTTCTCTTGACAACATATTCATTGCTTTTCTTGACAGAAAAGATTATACTAAGAATTGCTATTTAAACAGTTGCAAGATGTCCTGCTGCTTTCAATGACAGCAATTCAATTCTATCTCAAAAGCTGTGATCATGGTATGTATTAAGTTTCGCAGTCTTGACATGTGGGGTAAGAAAGGTAGCTATTTCAGGCACTGTCCCTTAGGGTGAGGAAAAATGAAAAAGTATCAATAATTCACACTTACAGTGTACCTTTCACATGATGATCTTAGTCTATTAAAAGTGAATTAAATAAATCTCACAAAATTCTCTAAGCATTACTGTTTTATCATTTCCCATTTAAAAGATAAGGAAACTAAGGCTAGTTATTGTACACTGGTAAGGTGAGAGGCAATTATCTTGCTAAGTCAAACAAATAAATGACCTCTCTCTTATCAAAACGTTGAAGACAAAATTATTTCTTTATATATAAATCAACTAGACAATTGCCTAAATTCCCAATTTCCATCTAGCAGTGCCACTTCTTTGGTTATTAAGATACTTAAGTCAGCAAATGCACATAGTTATGGAGACAAGTCAGAAGCAAAATACAAACTAAATTTCAGTTTGAAAGACTTCACCTAATACCTTAACTGTTCCAAGAATGGTAAGAGTTACTGCATATGACTGTCATTTGCTAAAAAGAATGGAGTGAGGGGAAGGGAAAAGAAACAACAATCAGGATTCATTTAGACTTAATTGAAGAATATGGTACCAAAGTCATAGATATGCTTATGCTTACACTGTCCCTTTTGATTTAAAAGAAGGTATGAAGCATGCATTTTAACATCAACATATTGGTTTAATGGCTCAGAAAAAAATGAAGCAGTACATGTGTACTGACATATTTCAAACACACATATTTCAGGTTAAAGAAAATTCAGGGGGGGCACCTGGGTGGTTCAGTCAGTTAGTTAAGCATCCAACTTCAGCTCAAGTCATGATCTCACATGGGTTTGAGCCCCTCACTGGGCTCTGTGCTGACAGCTCAGAGCCTAGAGCCTGCTTTGGATTCTGTGTCTCCCTCTCTCTCTGCCCCTCCCCAGCTTGTGCTCTCTCTCTCAAAAACAAATAAACAAACATTAAAAAGGGGGCACCTGGGCAGCTCAGTTGGTTAAGCGCCTACTTTGGCTCAGGTCATGATCTCGCAGTTTGCCAGCTGGAGCCCGGCATAGGGCTGTGTGCTCACAGCTCAGAGTCTGGAACCTGTTCTGGATTCTGTGTCTTCCTCTCTCTCTCTCTGCCCCTCCCCCACTCATGGTGTGTGTGTGTGTGTGTGTGTGTGTGTGTGTGTGTGTGTGTGTCTCAAAAATAAAATAAACATTAAGAAATTTTTTTAAAAACATTAAGACAAAGACGATTCAGGAACTCACTCAGGTCCAAGTAGAGCATGAATATTTGGACATGGGAATTCACAAAGGTATTTTCTTAACAGTTATTTAAAAAGAAAAAAGTGTGCCACCAAAATGCCTTTCTATATTCTTAAATGGACTGTATTCCTTGGCCACCTGAGAACTCCCTAACCAACTGAATCAACTGGTCAAAACCTTTGAAAATGAAATTATTATCAAGAAAAACACCACTCAATTAATC
The DNA here is from genome assembly GCF_018350155.1 of Leopardus geoffroyi. Lineage (NCBI taxonomy): Eukaryota > Metazoa > Chordata > Mammalia > Carnivora > Felidae > Leopardus > Leopardus geoffroyi. Next base: position 139,869,419 of record NC_059333.1, on the reverse strand, counting down.
ACTAAATTTTTTTAAATTTCAAAGTAGTCTCTGAATTAACCTAGAAAAGACAGAGTCAATGCACATAATAAGCCTAAAGTTTAATTCTGAATGGTGATATAAACTATATATCCGTGATTTTTAAGATATCCTCAATAAATACTTTTGCACAATGCATCCTGATTTCAGAAACATTAAAAAGTTTTTATGTGTACATTTAGAATCAAGAAGATGAAGTAATTACAAAAGATTATCTATGAAGAGTACTAATTCATTCTAATGTAGAAAACTATAATAAACGTTTACCCTGGAACACACTGGAATCCACCCTTCAACCTAACAAAAATTTAGAGTCTAAAACCAAATAGCAGTATGTCCAGTAAAATCACAATGTCTACTCCAAACAAAGTTAATTTGGAATAAATGTGATTTAAAATTCACAGTTACAGATGTGTCAACACTTGAAAGCAGTACAGTCAATTCAATGACGAGCTCAAAGTAACTGTTTTATTGAACTGACTAGTCAATCAAATAAAATCATCAAAATGTGTCACTGCTAGACATAGTCCAACTACATACTTGCAAATATAACAAGTGATATAGACATTATCAAGATAAAAGCACGTCAATTTTTTAAGAAACGAATTCTTGCCAAGGAGCAAAAACTGATCAAATATGTAACTATAATCTTCCTCTTACCTCAAAATAGATGAAATTAACTTATACCATTGTTTTAAATAAAGTATCCACTTAAATGATTCCTATATTCTACGTCACTCTTCCATAATACCTTAAAAACTGAGATTTTTGTTTTAAAACACGTTTCTACACAAAAGTATTAGTTCTTCAGTTACAGCACATTTCATGCAATTGAGCACTTATGTACAAAGTACTTTTCTTGAGTTACATAAAATACACATAATCACAGCATCTGAGTATTTCTAGTTCAACAATAGTATTATGTCCTCAAAGGTTAACATAGATCTCATTTTCCTAAAGTTTATCAAATGAACTTAAAAAACATCTACAAGACTTTAAGTGGCACAAAGTCTATAAATGACAGCACCACTGTATGAGACCTTACTAGATGGCAAATAAATGCTTTATCATATTTAGTCCTCATGACGGCCTTGTGAAGAAGTACCATTTTTATCTCCATTTTACAGAAAAGGAAACTGAGGTTGGAAACGTTAAATTATGTATCTCAGATCACAGAGCTGCTAAATGCCAGAACCTACAATCAAACCCAGATCCCAGCTCTAGAGTCCAAGCTGTGTACTTCTTCTGATAAATTATCTCTTATAAAATGACACTATATGGAAAAGACTTCTCATCTGAATAAAAATTAACAATAATAAATTAGAATTTTATTTTGAAATGATCTCTAACTTTGAATCTTCTGCACACATTAGTACTGGGATCTTAATTACCCATGGAAGAGCCAATCCCTACAATCAAATCAAGGTTCTAAGACACCTGTAAGTAAATACTGTGACTCTCCTATGGTAGGCACTATAGATATAATGATGAATTTAAAAGATGTGGGTCTGCCTTCCTCTCAATTTTTTCCTGAGTTCTTAGAACTTAAGCAAAGATAGAAAAAAAATAAAATAACTTCACTATCAACTAAGTTGGAGGAAAAGATGAGTGAAAAATTAAGCTTTCTCTTTTAACTCAGACAACACTTCCTACTCTAACCACTGCAATAATACCAATTACTATTACGCGCCGATCAGGCACTGTCTTGGATTCTTTACACACACGTACTATCTCAAAACTAGGTCTTATCCTCTTTTTAAAGGGGAGAGGGAGGGACTAGGTTTGACTATATAATGTATACTTCGGGGTTTTTCTTTTTATTTTTTTTAATGTTTATTTATTTTTGAGAGAGAGACAGAGATAGAGCACGAGTGGGGGAGGGGCAGAGAGAGAGGGAGACACAGAGTCCGAAGCAGGCTCCAGGCTCTGAGCTGTTAGCATGGAGCCTGATGTGGGGCTTGAACTCATAACCTGAGCTGAAGGCAGACACTTAACCGACTAAGCCACCAGGTGCCCCTATAATCTATACTTTGTACACACTGTAGTAAAATAAAGTAAAATATTACCCATGTACTTGAAAAAATCATGCAATCCTCACTTTCACACATTGTACACTTAATGATCTCTCACACACAGAATTTGGTCTTTTGATACATCACTCAATTATGATTTTGAGGGATTATGGAGATCCTCCTAATGAGGCGGAAAGGCAGGGCCTCATGAAACAGACAGGAGTCTTTGCTAACTAGCATCATGGGACAACTGAGCACAAACCCAGGCAAAGCACTATCCCAACTCTACTTCCCACAGACCTGGACAGCCCATTCTCTCCCTTTTCTGACAAGCTGAAGATGCCCTGTGAAAATCCGTATTATCAGAAGCTGATGACTGAATTACAGTTTCCTCATTTACATGCAAGGTATACTCTATAACTGAGTATCTCTTATCCACTCACTCACCCCAACCTCCTTTCTTTCATCTTAATGTCACATTTTCTCCATTCCTACCTTTCTTATCCCTACTAACTCCACCCCACATTTCCCAGCAGCAGGTCATTTTGTGCTGTGGCCAGCCAGCAGAGGGGTCGTCGGGTCAGCCGACTAAAGCCCTCTGGACTTGTGGGGAGATAGCAAAACTAAACAGAACCCTGTTCTCCCACACTGGCATGTTCTAGTATAGAGGTTTAAAGCTTGAGGCTACCTGACTTTCACATCACTCCTTCAAGAGAGATCAGAGACCAGCAACACACTTCTGGGAAGGAGTTGACTACCCTAGTCCCTTGGAATAAGTTGCTGACCACTCACTATCACCCCAACATCTCTCCCTAGAAGCTCATGTCCCACCAGGAGGCCTGAGAAGGTTCTTCCCAATCCTGTGGATTGACTACACCAGAGAGAAACAAGGTCTACTATACCATAATGGTTCTGGATCATCAGGAAACAGATCCTCCTAATTCATACTATCCAATAAATATAAAGCTATCATTCAACATTCACATTCTACTATGTCTAAAAATTACAGAATGCTTTCATTATGCTTCCTATTTGATATTTTTTAAAAGGTATTAAAAAATAAGACCATTAAACCACAAAATCAGGAAAAACTGTATTAAATTTAATTTACTTCTAAATTCTTTTCCAAGACACATTCTATAATTAAACAATATCAAAGCAGATTCTCTGGTGAGTCCAGTCCTCATAAGCAATTGATGTGGTAATAGAGACTCATTCAAATATCTACCTTCCAGATGTATCTATTGTCTAGAGAAAAAAAAATCTGTATCAAGACAGAGCCACTGCCTTATATAATGAAACCAAGATATGTTTGTTGCTAACTTCAGCATTTCTAACTTTACTAACAAGTAGTAGAAAATATACATCATTCAAAAACTATTTTAACAGATTCCTACTCACTCTTCCATGTTGCTGAACAGAATAAAATATTTATGGTCAAGTAAACCAAACTACCACACTTTTACACACGTTTCCTATATATGCTCACTTATTAAATAATACAAACACACACAATGAATATGTATTTTTATGAATTTGTCTATTCATATACAGATTTATTACATTTATTACATTACAGATGTATTCAATATACAGATTTATGAATCTGTATCCCAAATAAATGATTAAATACAAAAGAGAGAACTTAAGATGATAACTAGTTACTAAAACCAAAAAGGTTAAAATTATTAAGGTACCTTTTAGCACTAGTTGACAATTTAGCAGCTGTTTTGCTGGATATTTTTCCCTCCTTTTTCTTGGGCTGAACTTGCTCTCTTTCTGGTTCTTGCTGAACACTTTCACGCTGGTCTCCATCAGAACTTCCTCCACTAGTGCTTGGACTGTCATCAACTCTTTGTGCCTCAGTGGACATTTTAGATCCTGGATTAAAAATCAAAGATCATTTATTTAGTTGTGGGAGGACGACATAAGTTACCTCTAGAACAGAGAGAAAGAGAGCCTGCAAGTAGAATAAGTAAAACTAATATAAAATGAACAGGGTGGTCATTTACAAAACAACTTTGGGAGCTGCCAAAACTTTTCTTTCAAAACGTACTGAGAAGAAAAAAGAAAACATACAAAATGTATACACAAAACATTCTTAGCAACATTATTCATAGAGCCAAAAAGAGGAAACAACTCAAATGTCCACTAACTGATAAATGGATAAACCGAATGTGACATAGCCACACAACAGTGTATTATTCATCCATACAAAGGAATGAAGTACAGTACGTACACACCACAACATGGATGAACTTTGAAAACATCATGCTCATTGAAAGAAGTCAGTCACAAAGGACAATAAACTGTATGATTCCATTTACACAAAATGTCCAGAATAGGCAAATTCACAGACAGAGAAGTTGGTAAATGGTTGTCAGGGAGTAGGAGTGAGGGAAGAATGCAGAAGGACTGCTAATAGGTATAAAGTATGCTTTTGGGTTGATGAAAATGTTCTCAAATTAGATAATGGTGATGCTGTGGGGCGCCTTGGTGGCTCAGTCGGTTAAGCGTCCGACTTCGGCTCAGGTCATGATCTCACAGTTCATGAGTTCAAGCGCCTCATCAAGTTCTGTGCTGACAACTCAGAGCCTGAAGCCTGCTTTGGATTCCTTGTCTCCCTCTCTCTCTGCCCCTCCCCTGCTCACATTCTGTCTCTCTCTCTCTCTCAAAAATAAATAAACATTTAAAAAAATGTTTTAAAGATAATAGTGATGTTGTACAACTCTAAATATTCTGAAAAACTACTAAGCTAAAATTCTCCAAGCTAGTCAATTATTTTAAGTAACCTTTCTGATAACAGAAGAACACAAAAGAACAGAGGCCTGCATGATTCTAAATAAAACCTGAACCCTATGATGGTGTCAGCACTGATCGAGCAATATACCAAGCAACTGTGTTTCACAAGAAATGGAGACTGTATTGAGATGGTGAAGGATTCTTTTTTTTCCAGCCTTGGATAAAATATCCCTAAAGACTTTCAAATTCCCTTTGCTCTTAGTTCATGTTCCCCAAGCAGCTCTAATTCTCGACTCAATTTCCTTAATACCTACCTTGATACATAGGTATATAACTGCTATAACCTGGCTAGCAGATACAAAAAAATTCTAGTAAGTGAAAAGGGATATCCCCTCTGAACTGTCATTCCATAACAATCAATTCCTGAGTTTGGTTTCTATGAAGACATTCCTTACAACCAAACTAGCTTAAAGTGTACTGACAACTCTAACCAAACTGACAAATCAATGTCCAGACTCAAAAGGGCCTTGTGCTCACCATGTTACCGACACCTAAGAAGTACTTTGTAAAAGAAAGATACCTCAAATAAAGCACTGTTTTTTATTACTGTAATTAGTCTAAATGTATAGCTAGTTGACGGTGATGAAAATTCACCACCACCGAAGATTTAACTTACAGCTTCCTCTAAATGAAAGTGATTTCATAATACAAGTCTTTAATGGATTGAAATTTTTATGGTAAGACAAACCAAAAAGCACTGCAAGAGAATGATCTGGATGCAGAGAGGTGAAGAGTCAACAGAAGATACTGAATGCCTTCAAAGACACATCACACAAACACAACACCACCCCGCTCAACTCCAACAGCTCCCTTCCCCCAGGCCAAACAAAAATACGTCTGTACAAGCAGCTCTGAAAACACACTGACGGAGAAATGTGACTGCTCTTCTACCTGTTCTGTAAATGGAGATCATCAGTCTCCACAGCTGTGACATCTTTTATGAGCACTAAAGTCGCTTAATAGAATACTGAAATTTTATACCAGTATGTTTCAAGTCTAGCTGTAACAGTCCTAACATATATTTCTTGCTTTTTTTTTTTTTTCATTTTTATTTCACTTTAATTCTTATCCTTGGATTTAACATTGATTTTTTTTCCAGCTTCTTTCAGTTAAAATATATCAGAAGTCCAAAATCTTATAAGTATGTACATAAAAGCGTGTTAGAGCAGATGTGCATGGAAGTGAGAAAGAGAACAATTCTCAGGGAAAGGTCCTTGGATATAGCAAAATGCTATTGGCAATATTTTAAGAAATGTGAAATGAGTGAGAAATCATTTTATACATCTTAAACCAGAAGCAACCCATTGTATGAAAAATATACAGAAGCCTAAATGAAATAAAATTCTTTTTTACTGAACTTGGTCCTTCAGTTTAATAATCTATGCCTAGAGTTTCAGTTCTATCTTACATTAGTTATAAAGCTACACATTCTTCTCAATGTTCTTATTTATGTACATTTGCACAATAATAATGCTATGAGTATATAATTACTCGCAAGATTACTCAATGACTCAATCTGAGCCAAACTCAACTTTCAAACACCACTTCAGAATATCAGAAGACTAATCTCTCCAGAGAATTATTAAAAAATACTATTATGGAGCTCCCTGGCTGGCTCAGTTGGTAGAACATGCAACTCTTCATCTGAGGGTTGTGAGTTCAAGCCCCACACTGGGTGTAGAGATTACTAACTAAATTAAGAAAAAAAAAACTATTAAAAATATCCAAGTAGGGAGTGAGTGCTAATAGGTATGGAGTTTCTTTTTTGAGGTGCTGAAAATGTTCTAAGATCAGAGAGTTGTGACGGTTGCACATCCTTGTAAATATATACTAAGACCACTTAGTATACTGTATACTTTGAAACAGTGAGTTTTGCAGTATGTGGAATACATCTCCATAAAGCGGTTTTTAATAAAATGGATTTGAGTCTCAGTGTGTTTGGCTGCTGGGAGTCTAGAGAACTGACAGATCAAGAATTGAATGGAGAAGTATTTGAATATGTGGATACTAAAAGAAGGCCAACAGAGGATAAGTATTAGAGGAAATCCTTGGCTGAAGAAAAATTCTTGAAGTGTACCATATAGACAAAAAAGTACACAAATGTTGAGTGTTGCCAATGAACTGTCATGAACTGAACACACTTGTGTTACCAGTATCCAGACCAAGAAATACAGCATATTCATCACCTCCTGTCACTACCCTAACTTCTAATACCATGTCTTGCCCAACTTTTAATTTTATACATAGAAATCATATGATGATATACTCAAGTTTGGCTCCTTTCCATAAAAAAAGAAACCCAAATAAATAAAGGTATAATTTCTATAGTTGCACAATAAAGAAAAATAGTTCATTTCCACTTTTGACCTAAGACAACTTTATTTCATCTGAATCTTAACCTCCGGATAAGAAATTCATCTGAGACCACTAATAACCACTACAGAAACTTTTAGAAACAAAGTTTTCGTTTCTTTTTCAAATATCAAGAGTAAGGCAAATTTCCACTGATTTTGGTTTTTAAATGCCTAAGTACAGAAAAAAGTATTGGAAAAAAATTACTGTACCACTCAGGTGACAACTAATTTTTACGAAGAAAAAGCAGTCTACAAGCATTTTAATTAGGTATAAGTATGAAACTGTCTTGTCTTTCCAAAATACAAATGAATAAAAAGTCGTGAATTAAAAGTCTTTAAAGTTATCTTCTAAATCAGCATTTTTAAATTATCTTTAAGATTAATTCTTACTTAGCTAATTTGATCGAATCATAGAAGGAAGATAAACTTAAATTCCAGAGTTATAAACATAGTGTTCTTCTTCAATGATAGTTTCAAAGCTCATAAGATATCCCAATTTCTATTTTTATTATGGACTCAAAGTAAATCTTGGTTTCTAAACGTAAAATAGAAAGGTGGACTTTTCCTCAAACATGTTATATTAAAAGTTTGGATGTTGTTTCTTCTTCAACACACAAAATAATCTTGTATTATAGCTGTGTACTCTATGTCGTAATTACATGCAGTCCTGGAAATCAGCAATATAATAAATGAAACTCACATGTTCCATAAAAATGAAATGATTCGGTTATAAATATAACTGATAACGTAAAAGCAACTATAGTCACTTCATAAATCCAACTACTGTCCAGATAAGCCTTATAACTGTATCTCATGGTATAAAACTGCAAAAGCAAATGTTCATTTGAGCTTTTACAACAGGAAAACGCTTAATCCTGTCTTTTGATATCTTATTTGTCTTCCTACTCAGATTTCTGAACTTACCTAAAATGTAAAATAAAATACAATTTTTGAAGAAAAGGTGCTGTGTTCTGGGGGAGATATAATGGGGTATGGCATTAAACACTATCGTCAGCATCAGCCCATATGCAAAAACACTAAAGAGCCAGAGCGTCCAAACCGCTGAGACAATTATTTAAATTGCAAGGTCCAGACTGAATTATCACATATACAGAAACATACTTTTTAAAGAATCAGGAATAAAAAAAAAAAAAACAAAAAGCAAAAAACAAAAAACTAAGAAGACCTTAAAATCTTTCCAAAGCGCTAGATAATTCGAAGGTAAACCCTAGCACTTTCTTTTGTACTTTTAAATAAAAATATTTCAGTAAACTCTCAAGAATACACAATACAAAACGATGAATCTTGAAAACATGCAAATAGGTCTAACAGCCACCGAGCACAGGATGATGTCTTTCTAAAGCGGCCTTAATTTCCTTAAGGGAAGATGGATTGGACATTTCTGGTTGGTCGTGGGAAAAAAAAAAAAAACAAACCACAAGAAGCTACGCTTTATCTTCATTAGAAATGGTAAAGGGCAAAAGGATCAAAACATTATGAGAGAAGAGAGAGGGAGAAGTGGGGGAAGGAGGGCAGAGGGAATCCAGTTTCAAACCAGGCCAGTGGGGGCTGCAGAGAAGAGACCAGAGAAAAATGGGCTTCGGCTCCAAACTGTGACAAGCGCTAGGCTTCACAAAAGACCAATACAACACCCGGGCATACACAAACACACCCCACAAGGTCTTCTCCAGGAGGGCCACGGGGTTCGGTGGCGGCGCCAGACCCGGCACTCGCCAGAGAGACACCATGTGCAGCAATTATGCAATTAGGGAAAATAGCAAAAGATCAAGCCGGGCACTTTCCACCGTGACATTTATCCAGTACTTTTGCAAAGACTTAGTTCCAGGATGCGGCTGGGAAAGCAAAGGGGCTGGAAGGGTGGCGAAGGATGGGGAACTGAGAACGGAAGGGGGTAGAAGATGGACAGGCAGGGACGAGGCGGGCGGGGGTGGGGGGGGGGGGAGAGATAGGAAGGAGGGGGAGGGGTGGAAAGGGCGAGAAACAGGGGCAGGAGGCTCGCGGGAGGGGGCGCCGGGAATAGGGCACGCTGGGGAGCAGAGAAGGAGAGAACTAGGGCGCAATTGGTGTAAGGAGAGACCTGCGACGTGGAGAGGAGGTTGGGGGGGGGGACGCCCACTAGAGGGGGACGCCAGCTAGAGGGAGGACGCCGGGGACTGGAGTGGGGGAGCACCGGCGAGGCCCGGGCGAATACCTGAGGGAGGGGCGTCTGCGCAGGTCACGGGCTAGAGCCCAAGCGCTGCGAAAGAGGGCTGCGGAGGCGGGGGGCGGAGGGGGGGCGCTGGGAGGGCCGAGGACGGGGTGTCCCCGCAGACGGTCTTGTCACCGAAAGCCGGACCCGCGCACCACGCACCCGGCCGCCCGGCCACGCCTGTCCTCGCCGCGCTCGCGCCCGCCCGGACTCACCCTCAGCGCCGCCGCCGCTGCCCGCGGCCGTTCCAGCTCCGGCTCCCGAGGCTGCTGCCCGCGGCTGCTGCTGCGGCCGCCCCTGACTCCTGGAAAGTGAAGCCACCGCCTCCGCGAGACGCTGCCTCCGCCCGGCCGTCCGCGCGCGCGCCCGCGAGTGCGCGTGCCCGTGTGCCCGCCCGGGAGAGACCGCGAGAGCGCGAGCCCCACGTCGGCCGTGCCGCGCCGCGCGCCTCCCGGCACCCCAAGCCCGCTCCGCCCCGCCTCCTCCCGGCGCGTGGCCGCGAGGGGGCGGTGGCGGGCGCGCGCACGGGCTAACTGCCCGGCCGGCCTGGCGAGGGGGCGGGGAGGCGGCACGGAAAAGTAAAGTGACAGCCGAGTCCCGCGAGTGAGCCGTGGCGGGGGTGGGCGAGGGCTGTCCCACGGAAAAGGAAAGGCAGGGACCAGGAGAGGAGAGGGAAACAGAGGCTAACGAGGCGACTTGAGGGGAAGGGACGCGGGGACCTTGACGGGCACGCGCATTAAAGGGCAATGCTGGCTGGGGGGGTGGGGGTGGGGAAGGGGAATTGCCCTAAGACCAAGCTGGGTGCGGCGTTTTACCCCCAGGCACTGCAGCCGTGGGCTTCACACTTGCCTCACAGTGTTCGCAAAGTAACTACAGGGACTGACCCTGTTGACATATTAACCAAAAACTCAGACGCTTGGTTCCCACATGCACCCAAGATGAGAAAACTTCGCACTAGCCTGGAAAGTTCGCGAAGGCTAACCCAGACTCTCTACCCTACACTGCAACAGTAAAATCCTCCTGCCTTTTGGGTTGTCCTGGCCTAGAATGTACGCGGTAGCTAAGAGCTCCAAGCCATTTTAACCCTGGCATATTCGGGAGAGAGGAGAAAGGAGGAGGATATTTGGGAGAGAGGTGAAAGAGCGAGTGGGAGCTGCCTTAATGCCCAGTTAAAGGCAATGGGAACAGTAGCAGTGCTGTGGGTGACCTGAGGGAACTTCATGTTCCCCTATAATCTTCACCCCAAGTAACCATAAAAAAAAAAAAAAAAGAACCCACGCCTGTCATGCAAACTCAGCTTCCACAAAATTTCCCCCACCTCCAACCCTAGCTCCTTTTGCCAAATGATTGCTATTGCTGCTCCTAGACCTCTCCTATATAGGACCTGTCGCTATATATGTGACATACTCTGGAGCTGGCACCGTATGTGGGGAAAGTGGCTGCAGATGGCCTCCATAGAGTCCAGCTCAATTCAAACAGCCTAAAGAAATCAGTGCAATAAGACCCCTGAGGACAGGAGCAAGTCAAGATCCATACATGTGTCTCAAACTGAAAATCCTTTCATCAAATGCTTTCTTCAAAAACTATTACTTCATCGCATCCCTGAAAACTGGCAAAAGCAGGTATTGGCTTCCAACCTCCATAAATCACTACTGAGTAAAAAAGTGGGTGTGCTCTTGTGTATTTCTTCTATGCATCACACAAGGGTATCAACAGGCCCTGTTGCCCTTAGACTCTAAAATATGTATTGGAAGACTACCAATTAGCATGTTCTGAGATTCTTATCAATTATATAGCCATATATACCTCTCACATGGTGCAATATATTAGCAGAAAGAGATGACATAATGCACAAAATTTGCTTTTTAATATTAGAATATGACCAAAATAGAACATTTGATAGATTGTCTTGAATGTGTGAAAAATTTATTTTACATCGTTAAATATGTGTATTTTAATATTTTCATTTGACTGATTGTGTATTAGTGCATTTTGTAATGGTTTGGTGAAGATAGATGATGGAATCCCCGTTTTCTAGGTCTCTATGCTTTTCTCCAAACAGAGAACTCTTAAATGTACTCAGGTGGATATACTGTTGGGTTTTGTTTCTAATGAATATTTTATAACAAAGCACTCTTCTGTTACAGCAAATAACAATACTGCATTTATCTGCAGTTGTTTTCACTGTTGTATAGTATTTACTGAACTTAGGAAGTTAAGGATATCATACAAATCAGAATTGTCCTTTTCATTAAGTCAGGGAATGCCTGTTGAGTAATAGGCACTGTATAGTTGGTTGGGATATGACATTGAATAAAAGAGAAAAATCCCTGTCCTCACAAAACTTCCCTATTTTTGACCTTTCTCTTTGTTTTAAGAGCTACATCCAGGGGCGCCTGGGTGGCGCAGTCGGTTGGGTGTCCGACTTCAGCCAGGTCACGATCTCGCGGTCCGTGAGTTCGAGCCCCGCGTCGGGCTCTGGGCTGATGGCTCAGAGCCTGGAGCCTGTTTCCGATTCTGTGTCTCCCTCTCTCTCTGCCCCTCCCCGTTCATGCTCTGTCTCTCTCTGTCCCAAAAAATAAATAAACGTTGAAAAAAAAAAAAAAAAAAAAAGAGCTACATCCAATTCATCTGCAAATTCTGTTGACTCTGCCTTAAATTTTTGAATACACCCTGAAAAGTATCCACTTCTTCCCACCTCCCTCCCCACAGCTAATACCCTAACCCAAGCTACCATCATCTCTCAACAAGAGACTCCTACCTGACTACCTACTATCCCTCCATTCCCCCCACCCTCCATCCCAACGTACAATAGTCTAAGTTGTCCTTTAAAATCTAGGTCTCTCGTCTTCTCGAAACCTCCAATGGCTTTCCATCCTAGAGCAACAGACAAATTTCTTACAATGACTGCACGGCCCTACATGATCTGCCCACTACCCTCAACTAGGACCCCTCTGACCTCACATTGTACAACTTCACCCTATCCTCATCTCCCTCCAGCCAGAATGGGACACACCGAACATTACTCAGCCTCAACGCTTCTGACTTACCAATCTCCTGTCTCTAGAACCTTTTTCCCTTCACCTCTCCCCACCTCCAGCACTTCCTATAACCCCTACTATGCTTTCTTTTTTGCATGATCATCATAATAAATTCTAAAATACTATATTTTTACTTATTTGTTTATTTTAGTCTTCTATTTCTCCCCTGCTCTTCCCTCCCTCCCTCCTCCACATATAAGTACCTTGGGAACAAGGATTTTGTTGTCTGAGGTTCATTGCTATATATATATTCAATAAATATTGGTGCAGTGAATGAACTTGACCTCTGTTGATTACACAATAGACATTGTTTTAATTTCTCCAATAATAATAATTAGCGCTTAGTGTGTTCTCAATTTATACCAGGCAAAGTTCAAGTACTTTATATATACTAGCTCACAAACACCCCAGAAGGTTGGTTTCATTCAGTCAACTCCAATGTACAGATGAGAACATTGAAGCTCAGAGAGATTAAGTCACTTGCCCACTGTCACATAGGTAGTGAGTAGCAGAGCTGGGATTTGGAATTAGCAGTTTGGCTCTGGAGTCTGTGAAATTCAGAACACATTAACATGAGTCCCGTGATACTAACAGATTTCACTTGATTTTTCTCAAGTCCTCTCCCCTAAGACTCAAATTCTGTCTCCAAAACAAATAGCTTACCTGCCTTGTATTTCCTGCTCTGGTCCATCAATCCATCATCATGAACTCACTCCTTCCCTACACTTCTTATTTCTGGACTTCAATATATTGCCTACATTTTACCCCTAGCATTGGCAAACAGGAATATTTTTTGTAGGGCTCATCTTATAACTTTTGTTACTGCCAACTTCATGAGTAGGTAGAGTCACAATTAGTTTTCTAGCATGACTGGGGTGTGCTAGAAAAGACCTCTCTGAGGGTAACTGGACTGGATTTCAGCAAAAAATGCGTCATACTGGTAGAGCCAGCCCTTGTTTAGGCTGTTTCCACTCTTATTAGGCACCCAGTGGTCAAGGACTGTGAAATATTTGGATTGTGCTCCCTGAAGGAAATATCATTATTAGCTTAAGTTTACCAAAGATTAGGACCCTGTGAAAATGGGATGAAAGACAATAATCTTTTGCTTGAAAGGGGCTGTAGGGCACTCTGTGTTCACTCTGAATGTCTTGGAAATCCAGAAGAAAAACACAGATGTGGGAAAATCAAAGCCCTGTTAGGCTGAGACCCTAGGACCCCATTACTCAGTACATTATCAATACAGACGCATGTTACAGGTGTTTTAAAAATGTTTGATGCAACAGAGGGTTACCAGAGGGGAGGTAGGTGAGGGGGTAGGTAAAAAAGATGATGGGTATTAAGAGCACACTCACCGTGATGAGCACTGAGTAATGTATAGAATTGTTGAATCACTATATTATACCCCTGAAATTGGTATAGTATTGTATGTTAACTATACTGGAATTAAAATTTTAAACTTAATAAAAAAATGTTTGTTGAATGAATAAATAAGTGAATTCCTAACAAGTAATGGAAGAGTGCTGAGGACAAATACCCCTGATTTTGCCACCTGGTGAGGGACTGCCACCTGGGCTGCTATGTGTGGTTACATATGCTGCACACTGCAAAACATCAGTGGACACCATTCCCATAAGTTAAGATGCAGACACAGAAGTCTGGCTCTTCCTCCCACCCTTGGCCCCTGCCTAAGTATGGGAGTCAGTCTCTAAGATGGCCCTAATGACCCTTGCCTCAGGTATTCACATCCCAGGGTAGTCCCCTCCCACATCATGTTAGGGCTGGCTAATAAATGATAAGAAGTGATAGTACCTCCCTTCCGAGATTAGTATATAAAAGATAGTAGGACTTCCATCTTGGTGGCTTGCTGGTTCTCTCACTCTCATCATTCACACTGAGGGAAGCTAGCTGACGTATTGGAAGCAACCCTACAGAAAGGCCGATGGACTAGAAGTTGCCATCTCCCACTGACACCCACGTGAGCAAACTCTGAAGGAGATCCACCTTAGTCAAGCCTTCAGATGCTGCAAACTTGCTCAACAAGGTTGCAGTGCAACCTCATAAAAGACCCTGAGACAGAAACATCCAGCTAAGCCACTCTTGAACCTTGAGACAATAATGTTTGTTGTTTTCAGCCACTAACTTTTGAGGGTAACTTCTCAGGCAGCAATACGTAACTAACACACATGCTCTCTGCTCTCTGATGATGATGTTCCCTCAAGTCCCCTACATATGAAAGATGCTACTGCTGCGGTAGTTTCTGTGGGGCCAGGAGTCCCACTCGCTGCTGAAATGGGCTGTTGCCTCCAACTTCCCCAGAAATACAGAGGAGCTTGAGTAGGTGCTGAGATATTATCTGGCTAAAGGGTCTCGAGTGAGCATAGGCCAGGAATGGAAAAAAGGAAAGGTGGTTCAGAGGAGCCATCTTTAGATACCGTAAGATAGGGAGAATCTGCTCTGGAAAAGACTATCATCAGAACAAAGGAAAGAATGATGATATGTAAGAGTCAGAGATTCGTTGAGCAATGAGATTATAGATAAGGTTTTCTTTGTTAAAGTTATTATACTGTTATTGGTACAATAAGTAAAAAACATTTCAAACTTAGCAAAACCTCTGAAGCAGACAAAGACAGAAGGAAAGCCTTGCTCTGATTTTGCCCATCTTAATGCAGTACAGGGATCCTCTGGAAGTGGGCTGTCCGGATTTTCGATCCTGGCTCTACTTCTCCCACGCTGTGATGATGGACAAGGTACTTATCGTCTCACTAGCTCAGGTTCCTTGTCTACTAGTGGGGCTTATTTTAACAGCTGATACTTACATAGGGTAAGAGGGAAGATTAAATGAGTTAATACATATAAGCAACTTAAATAGAGCTTGAAACAAAACAACTGTCACGCAGGTATGAGCTACGAGTCTTCCTAGTGCTTTGCTAAGTAGCAGGTCACATCACCCTCAAGTCTGATGCTATTATCTCTCTGGACTTTGCCACTTTTTCTTGCAAACAGTCTCGCAGTCTCCCAGTGTGTGTCCCTGTATCCTAGACTGTTTAAAAGTCTACGTCCCCTAGTTTGCTGTGAGCTACTCAAGGGCTCAAGAGACCATACTTAGGATGAAGAGTAGGCACCCCCTTCATGTTGGTCAAATGAATGAATACACCAACTTGTTCAACTGCCATTTCCCCAAATCCCATAACTTGGGGAAGTAGATGTAATTGTTCCATGTCATTCATTTTAACAGCCATTTCAAAGAATGCATAAGCTCTTCACTATTTCTGTTCAATTTAAATTCAGAAAGTATATTAATGAATATTTCCCAGAGCTTTATGAACCCTCTGGCCCTCTCTGCATGAAGAAACACTATGAAATCTCTTTATATATGGCCAAAGTGAAAAAAGAAAGTATTTACTCTCTATCTTATTGCCTTTATCTTCCTCTACAGTCATCTTGGTATTTCCTTGTCTACTTGGAAATGTACAGTTTTTTAAGGACACTTTTATCAAGATGTAGTTCACAGGCCATACAATTCACCAACTTAAAATGCATAACGGTGGTTTTTAGTACTTTCACATATTCATGGGAGGGCACAATTTTTTTTTTTTAATTTTTTTTTCAACGTTTATTTTATTTTTGGGACAGAGAGAGACAGAGCATGAACGGGGGAGGGGCAGAGAGAGAGGGAGACACAGAATCGGAAACAGGCTCCAGGCTCTGAGCCATCAGCCCAGAGCCCGACGCGGGGCTCGAACTCACAGACCGCGAGATCGTGACCTGGCTGAAGTCGGACGCTTAACCGACTGCGCCACCCAGGCGCCCCGAGGGCACAATTTTTGTGAACGGAGAAGAATAAAGATTCTTGTGCTCCTTTCACTTGTGTCTATTCTGTTATATTTTTTCTGTTGACCAGGACTTACTATAAGTACCCTATCGATGAACAATTTCCTTGGGTTCTCTGGGATTCCCATTCAAACCAAGGGCAAATGAAAAGGCAGTATCATGAGAGAAGCCAAGTGTCAGGGCCCCCAGTCAGTGATTTATCTTACTGGTAGAGATGGTATTCGTGCAGTGTCTTGGAACACTGGCATCCCTCCTGTAATCAGCTGAGTCTTCCAGAAAGCAGACACCAAGATGTAGTTACGAGTGGAAGAGATTTAACTATTTATCTATGAAAAAAATAGAGGAAAGTAGCAGGAGTAGACAGTGACATCCTTCAGGCTACTATGCAGGTTTGACACCGGTGAAAGGAGGGAGGAAGGAGGAAGGGTTGGGTGGGAAGAGTCTCAGGCTGCAGTGCAGCTCTGAGGAAGGCCTGTCCAGCCTAACCAAAGCCCCAGAACAGACATTGCCCGCAAAGCGCTTCCACACTGGGCAGAAATGGCCAGATCCTAATGCTTCCATCATGCGTACTCATTTGCTAAGACTGCCCGGGAAGAGCGTGTCCCCGACTCAAAATGTAAGATGGGTCCTGAAGGCACTTATAGCTGGAAGCTGTCAGCTAACTAATCCCCTTGCATCTGATAGGCGAGTTCTTTCCCGAAGAGTGATTGATGCAAGTTATTCACCTCCATAGCTGCGCACTCGCCTGGCCTCTTTGTCAGCCGAACTCCACATTCACGAAGATAGTTTGACACTAGATTTCTGTTTGTCCACCTGCCTTGGACTTGCTAACTCGAGTGACTTCCTTTACTCATGCTGTTGCTCCCCATCTCCACTTTGACCCAGGTTATAAGCTTTGGGCTTTGGATCATAGCTGACACACTGCCCCTGGTTGTTCCATTTGCATTTGCTTAATAGTTTATATATGCAATCTCATGCTATGCTCAACTTATACTAGATTGGCCTCAGGAATCAAAACAAATGCCTGAGTCCTTTGGAGATTTACGGATAGAGTGAACTGAGTATTAACTTTCTTACTGATGCTCATCGTTCCTCCCTCTCTCTTTGAAAGGTAAGAGAAAGAGCCCCACTGAAGGATGTTCTGGAGAATACATAAGAATTCAAAGAGTTGGCTGTCTCTGCCCACCCCCCAACTTTTTCCAAAACTGCATCCCTAGGGACTTATGCACCTCTGAGGAAGGTTCAGATGGAAGAGCTAAATACAGTTATCTATCTCCTCGTTCAGAGGAAGGGGCAAACATATGCTTTCTCCCCCATTTACCCTCAGCCTAACTTTGCCAAGAACATGCACAGCAAGTTGCTTCTTAACTCGGGAGTTGGAGAATATCGACTGATACACATGGTGTGTGTGTAAATATCTTTACATAGTGTATGCATAATTTATTCTGAATTTGACTCTCAAAATGCATAATTAGCATTGAATGAGTAATAAAAATTGTTTTGCAAATACTACCAGAAAGCTGCTGGATATTTGTTCCTGATATATAGGCTAGGTTTTCATCAGTGAAATCTTGTGGAGGATGACCAATTACATTGTTAGCGCTAAATTACATGAGTACTTCCTTCAGTCATGCTATTTAGTAGTATAAACAACATTTTGAAATTTTTTTTAAATTCACGTAAAAATTATAATTAAGCCATCCACACCGCGTTGTTCTTTACCCTTCCCTCCTCTGAAGTATTTTTTCATTTGTTATCTTTACTTTCCTAATTTTTCGCTCTCACTCCTCACTCATGGAATCATGTAGGATGGGGGCAGGTACAGAAAGGGAAGAAGACAAGGCCACAGCTTTGTCTAATCTGGGATTCAGAATGTCAGGTATGCCCTTAGGGAGGAGCAGGGATATTTCAGTGAGGGGCCAAGGAGTGTCCTGTGAAGAATGGACCTTAAAGAAAAAAGAAGAATGGAGACCTAGAAGAATATGTACTTAAGGACAATGAGCACATCACTCTGGATAAAGGTGGTTGTAAGCAAGACATAAAATCTGTTGCTCCCTGATTATTCCAACTCAAGCCCCTGTAGGCTGCTGTTAAGTCCAAGGGGGGAAACGTCCATGACTTAGAACTAACAGCTATTTGCCCATAAAATATATTTGACATTATAGGGTTCTGGATTGACAGCAATTGTACGGTGTATCACAAAAGGGGGAAGAAGTCAGCCATTGCCATGCGGAGGGAGTTGACAGTTCAGTGGCAGTGGAAGGGGGTGGGAGTCAGCAGCATAGTGGCTTTGGCACAGAGGCACAACTCTGGCCCTGGGAGGCATTGGCAGGAAAGAAGGGCCTGTGTTATAAGCACATGTGGGAGCACATCCGATGACTCCCAGAGATGACAGCACAGGGGGCTCTGAAGCGGTTCAAAGCTCTTAGCAATTGTGTAAAGGATTTTGCAGGATGTTGAATCCAACCACGATCTGATTTAGAATTCTTTCAAAATAATGTTCGTGAAGATCTCCAGTGATTGGACCTCTTAGCTCCCCCAACAGATGATTCCATCTTTGGACAGTTTTGACCTTCTTCACCACTAAATTGCCTCTTGATCCTTTTCTCATTACGCTTTGGGCAACACAATAATGCTCACAGCTCTTCTGCAAGAAAGTTTTTTCATTATTTAAAAATGTCTACCATGCCCTGTGAGTTGTCTCCTCCCCTAAAGTAAGCATCCCTTTTTTCTTCATTTGTCTCTCATCTGACACAGCTTTTTGTTCCCTCACCATTTAAATCACTCTCTTCCCAATGCACTTGAATTTGTCCATGTTTCTGTTAAAATGTAGTGCCAGGAACTGAACACAATATTGTAGGAGGAGTCAGCTTAGCTGAAAGCAGAAGGAAACTGTTTGTCACCTGCTGTCTCCATCCCAGGAATCTCTGATTATGAACTCAAATGTAATTTAAATTCCCATACTACACGGGGATATTGCTTTTCAACTAAATATTAGATTAAGGTCAAAAGAATAAAAAAAAATTTTTTTTCAGGAGACTCACAGTTTAGGAAATAATCCGGGCATATCTATTCAGTACATTCTAAATCTTTATCCCTCAAATTAGCATACACCCACCACGCCTCAGGCCTCTAGAAAATAAGGTTGTTAGCATTAAAGAATAGTCACAAATTTGACCTCTTCCAGAAACTCTTAGTTTTTTTTTTTTATAAATGTGGGGTTTTTGGGGGGCAGTAGGGGAACAAAGGTATTAATGGCAAGTCAGAATTACATACTCTTATCCCAAGAATAGGTGGACTTATCCCCCACAGAAGAAGTCAGGTAGGCTCTTAATTTGCTTTTGAAATTATATTATGCTTTCATTGTGGTAGTAAAATCTACAAATTGATTTATTTCTTTTTTTAATGTTTATTTATTTATTTTGAGACAGAGAGAGAATATGCACATGAGATGGAGAAGGGCAGAGAGAGAGGAAGAGAGAGAATCCCAAGCAGGCTCCATGCTGTCAGTGCAGAGCCGCATGCAGGGTTCGATGTCATGAACTGTGAAATTGTAACCTGAGCTGAAATCAAGAGTCGGATACTTAACCCACTGAGCCAACCAGGCATCCCTATATTTTCTGAAAGAGCCATGAATAATAATTAATCCAAGGATGGTTGACTACACAGTACAACCTCATTACATTTACAGTATTAATGGTTTGTTTACTAAGCTTTTTTCCTTCCACACCATAAATTCAGCATTCCCAACATTTCCCATGTTTCCATGCTTTTATTTCTAATAGCTGAGTTATACATAAACATGCTATTATTGAGGCCATGTTTTAAAACACTAAGCTGTTCCAAGCCTCTTTACCTTTGGATACTATTCCTGGAATCTATTGCTGCATAACAAACCAAAAGTTTGTAGTTTCAATAACAGCAATCATTTATTTTGCTCATGAGTCAGAAATTTGGTCAGGGCTTGGTGGGAATGATTTATCTCCCCGCAACACAATGTCACTTGGAGCAGTTTCACTGAAGAATGGAAGACCTGCTTTAAAGATGGCTCATTCACACGGCAGGCAAATTGGTATTGGTTGTTGGCTAGGAGCTCAACAGGAGTCCTGGGTGGGGAACTCAGGAACCCCATAAGGACGTTCCATGGATTTCTTGGCTCCCTCACAGTCTGGTGGTCGGGTTCCAAAAGTAAGCATCCCAAGAAAACCAGACAAAAACTCCATACTCTTTCTTAATATAGCCTCATAAATCACCTGGTGTCATCTCTCCATATTGGATTCATGGAAGCCATCATAATTCTCCAGATTCCAGGAGAAGGGAATTAAACTTTATCTCTTGATAGGGGACTGACAAGTTTCTAGAAGGCTTTATGGAACTAGAGATATTGCTGCAGCCATTTTTGGAAAATATAATCTGCTACAGATACATCTGTATCCCTTTGTCTTGAATCCCCTTTCCCTCATTGTTCTCTAAGAATCCCAGTGCATCCTTCAGTGCTCTGTTCAGACATTACTCACTTCTGCTGGGTCACCTGTGTGCCTCGGATATTTGTCTAGTATCCCTCTTAATACAATGACTTGCACTTGTTGATATCGAACTCGTCATTAGATTTGAGTTCCTCAAGAGCCACTACCGCAAACACTCTTGGCTCACCAGTCAGCCATCTCCCAGGTGATAAAGGGTTGATGGTGCTGAAGCAACCCTTCACCCCTATAGATGTCCCTCCCATTCCACAGCTGAGTTCTGCTCTTAGAGCCAGCTTAGTAAGGCTCCTGATCTGGGCCACTGATTTACAGCTTTGCTACTCAAAGTGTGGTCCACAGACTAGCAGCAGAGCATCGCCTGGAAACTTACAAATGCAGATCATCACACCTTACCTCAGACACACCAAATCTACCCTTTAACAAGATCCCAGTGATTTGTTTGCATATGAAAGTTCTGAGAAACATGGCTTTAGAGAACACCTCTGGTCTCCTTCTAAATAAGTCAGTGGGGCCAAGGGAATGTGCCTGTCCATCTGGAGCCCATGCCTCTGCTTCTAGACCATGTCTTTGGTAAACAGAACTGGAACCTGCCCAAATGGCTCTGAGAGAGCTCTTTCCTAGCAACTACTTGGATCTCTGCTGTGGGTCTGTCCTGAAAAGGGACTATGTTTCTATTGTGCACAACCCTGGGTTGAAGGGGTGACCACACACACACACACACACCACCTGCCCATGAAGCCCCTCATGGTGCCAGGGAGTGAGAAGAGAAGAGGGCAGTCTGTGGCTGGGACTTCCATTTTTGCCCTTTGCCACGGGTCCCAACAATAGTTAAGAGCAAGCTAACAGGGATACTCATTTTTACAGCCTGTCTGATGGGATTTTGCCAGGGATTACACTGCATTTATAGAGCCACCTCAACGATATTTAGTCTTCCAGTCCAGCAACATGAAATGTCTTTACATTTATTTAGGTCTTCTTTAATTTCTTTCGATAATGTTTCATAGTTTTCCGTGTACAAGTCTTGCATTTCTTCCTTTAAACTTATTCCTAAGTAGTTTATTCTCTTTGTTGTTACTGTGAAGGAATCATTTTCTTAATTTCCAAAAATTTCTGGTTTTTCCATTGCTAATGTGTAGAAAGATACAATGAATTAGGTATATTGATTTTGTAATACTGCTAAAGTCCTTTATCAGTTCTGGTGAATTTTTTGTGGATTCCTTTGGATCATGTCATCTGTGATTAAAGACTGTTTTACTTCTCCTTTTCCAATCTGGATGCCCTTCATTTAAAAAGAGGTGTTTTTTTTTTTTTTTTTTTTTTTTTTTTTTATTGTACTAGCTATAGAAACTCCAGTGCAAAGTTGAAGAAAATTGGTGAAAGCAGACATCTTTGCCTTGTTCCTGATCTTAGAAGGAAAGCATTCAATATTTCAAGCATTCAGTATGATATTAGCTGTGGGTTTTTTATAGATGCCCTTTATCAGGTTGAGGAAGTTCTATTCTATCCTTAGTTTGAGAGTTTTTATTATGAATGAATGTTGGATTTTTTTCAAATGCTTTTTTCTGTGTCTATTGAAATGATCATGTGGCTTTTGTGTCTTTTGAGATGATTGTGTGGTTTTTGTCTTTTATTCTGTTAATCGACTACATCTTCTTTTTTTCTTTTTCATTTAATATGCACTTTCAGGAATTTTTAGGGCTTCCTGAAGTTCACAGCCAAAAGTTGTTAACTTTCACTTCCTCCCTTTGTCTTGGAGGCAACTGATTTTCTTCCCTGAAATAAAACAATCTGATTGTCAAGTGTTACTCCCAGCCTCCTGCCGGGATGAGTTTAATTTCTCTTCCCTCTCTTGAGTTTTAAGTCGTCTCAAGACTATGTTGAAATATTCTAAAAAGAATTAGACTTCTAAGGAGCAAATGGGGCTAAATTGATATGAAATTTAAACCCATTCAGATAACACCTACCCTCTCTACCACAGTTTTTGCATCTCACCTGAAAGCCAGAGCAAAATAAATCTCCAGATACTGCTTATCCAGAAAACAGTTATAGAAATAGAATTGAGGACTGGAGGAGAGAGATGACGTATAGATAAGGATTCTGGAAAGAATCTTTTGTGCGAGCACTTTAATTAACAAACCCCAGACCCTTCATCCTGATAACAGCAAACATTTACTGAGTGCTACTCTGTATTTGGACTGTCCAAAGTGCCTTAAATGACCTCATTTAGATATCACAGCAAATCCACGAGCTAAGCATTGTTTCATTTTCCAGCAGAGGAAACTGAGGCACAGACTGATTGGGCATCTTACCTGATGTCACGCCTTTAGTCAGTGGTGGAGCCAGAATGTGAGTCCAGGCTGAGTAACTCCAGTCTGTGTGCCTAATCACTGTGTTATACCAAAAGAAAGCAAGGGCAATATTAGGACTGGGTTCTAGTGATTTACAGTTTATATGGCATAAAATCCAATGTCTCAGAAACGAAAAAAGAGTCTAACCTTTACCACTATGTCTGATGCCTACCATCAGAACTGGTCCTTTGAGTTCAGTATCAAAAGTATTGCGTGTGTGTAGTAAGACAAATAACCTATTTTACATGGGGAAAAGATTTGAACAGATACTTCAGAGAAAAACTATATGAATGGGAATAAAAAGCATATGAAAAGATGCTCAGCATCATTAGTCATCAGAGAAATGCAAACTAAAATCACAATGAGATACACTGCACAACTTTCCAAATGGGAAAAGGGAAAAGGCTCACATGGTTAAATGTTCATGAGGATGTGCAAAAACTGGAACCTTCATGTATTGCTGGTGGCCATATAGAACAATATATCCACTTCATTTTTATTTTATTTTATTTTATTTTATTTTATTTCATTTTATTTTATGTTATTTCCAGTGCAGTTAACATACAGTATTATATTAGTTTCAGGTGTGCAATATAGTGATTCAATCATTTATTTGACCACTTTAGACGGCAGTTTTTTATAAAGCCAAATATGAACTTACCATATCTCATAGTTATTCTGCTCCAAGTATTTACTCAGTAGAAATGACAATATATGTCCAAGAAAGAATTGCACAGAATGGTGATAACTTTGCTCATGGTAGTTCCAAAGTGGAAATAGTCCAAATGACCATCCAGGGGAAAATGAATAAACTGGTATACCCAGGAGCACCTGGGTGGCATAGTTGGTTAAATGTCCGACTCTGGATTTCAGCTCAGGTCATCACCTCGCTGTTCATGAGTTTGAGCCCCACGTTGGGCTCTGTGCTGATGGCGCAGAGTCTGCTTGGGAGTCTGTCTCTCCTCTTTTCCATCCCCTACCTGTGTGTGCCCCACCCCCCAATAAATAAATAAACTTAAAAAAAATTTAAAACTTCGTATATCCTTACATACAACAACACGAATGAACCTCAAAAGCATTACGTTGAGATAAAAAAAAAAGCCAGACACAAAAAGTACCCATAGTATGATTTCATCTATATGAATTCTAGAGCAGGCAAAATTCATTTGTAGTGATGGAAAGCAGATCAGTGGTTGCCTAGGGCTGGGAGGTCAGGTGTGGGGTGAGATTAACTGCAAAGGGGCAGGAGGAAGCCTTTTGGGATGATGAGTAACGTTAGATAGTTTGAGTGTGGAGATGTCTGCACAGGTGCATATCTGTTAAAACCCTTTGCACTGTATACTTAAGATAGCTGCATTTTATTCTATGTACTTATACTTGAAAAAAAGTTGATTTAAAAAGAAAAACTATATGCATGATGAAAAATACCACAATAGAAAATTTTCTTGGTGACTAATTTGTTGTTTATTTTATTCACCTAGAGGGCAGAACAGTTTTTATGGGAAGAAGGGAAAAACAAAAGATATGGTTCCTGAGATGCACTGTTCCAGAAGGAAGTTTGGGTGACCTGCTAATTTGCTGACATCCTTCAGGTGACTGGATGGCTGAAGGGAGGGGGACTTGAGGGCGGGGGTGGGGGGGATGGTGAGAATGGAGGGAGACTAGAACGACTGCCCGCTGTACTATTGCCGATGCTATCTGGTACAAAGCTATTCACTCTATTGTTACATTTCTACCATAATTATTTTGTCTTTAGTTTTTCAATTTGTTGAACTTCACTCTCTTAAAAGAAGTGACAAAGAATATCAGGAGAAAATAGAAAGGTGGAGTGGGATAGGATGAGGGACTGGAATCATTCAGACAATGACTGCTTAATTATGTTGTAAATAATTTACTACTGAGAAAGAAGAATGACAAAGCCCTTAAAGAAGTAAGAAGGAGGAGCCTGGGGTGTTCCAGAGGCCAGGGAAGTGGGTGTACTACCTTGATTCAATCTTGCATTTTTCTTTTTTACGGTGTCAAATAGCTCTTGGAAGGGCTGTATGTTAGTTTATTTAATTTAGCATTTAAATCCCATATAACAAGCTGTAGCAGTGACTTTCAAACTGGAATGTGCACAAGGCTTTTGTGGGGAAATGCAGAACTGAGACTCTGCTTCAGCTCCTTTGGGATCTGCATTGTATCCTATATGGTTTGGGTACACTGTCTTCATGGACTGCACTTTGAGAAATACTTATCTGGAAGATTGTAGGTGAGAATGAGAAAGTATAATTTGATGATCATATTTACTCCAGAGAAAGGAAAGACAGAAGCGATCAAAAGAAATCTTATGTTAAGAAAAGCATCAGTATTTATTTCAGTGAGGTGTGTGTGTGTGTGTGTGTGTGTGTGCATACACACGCATGCACGCTAAGAGAGAGCCAAGTAAGATATTAGGTAGGAGGTTTAGAGCCTTCTGATGTAGGGAACATATACCTTGCTACTTATCACCCTGACCCAGACCTGGTTTTAAGGACTCTACTCTTTACTAGCCTGTACCTCAAATCCTTCTTTCCCAAAGCCCATCAAATCGGTAGCAAATGTGAAACATTTGCTGGTCTGTCCACCTAATCCATCATAGTACAATACAAAAAGATGTGAAGAGACTGAGGTGGATAAAGGAAATCAATACCCGTTTCCTATTCCTTACCTTGAGATCCTTTGTCTGGTTTCAGTATGTCTTCAACAGAATAAGAAACATAGCTCTGATTCCCAATCAAAATCAGATAAAATGCAGGCGATAAGACATTGTGTCTCTCTTTTCTGCAGATAAGAAATTTGAGTTATAACAGAGCCGAATTGTCTAAGCCCACTGCGGTTTTTTAGCGATTAGAAGTTTTTTTGTGTCTCATAGCAATTTATGCACTTAACCATAAAGTATTTAGAAATAAGGCAAATATTCCAACCTAGAATGTTGAGCAAATTGAATGAAAAATTTAATTCTCCACAAATTGCAAGTAATTCCATATACCTTCCAATTTAGATTGTAATCTTTCTTTTAAAATCTCTGAACACTATTAAATTGTATGTACTGGACCAAATATAAATATAGTTATTCTTTCCACACTTCATCTATTGAGCAGTGTAAGGAAAAAGCTAGTTCAGTAGTGATTTCTAGCTTGGTGGCCCCATAGAACAGTCTTTGCAAATTTTTTATAAATTGCCTTTAATTTTTTTGTAAGTTATGTGTTTAACAAATACATACAGATCTCTCACTTAGACACTTAGAAAATTACGTGCTTATGACATACATACTACATTGTTTTCCAATTACAGTAAGGATTAAGTAAGATAATCAGCAGAGTATTTCATTTTCAATATGATATCTGTTGCTGCTTGGTATCATACCTAAGGCATTTCTTCAAAATGGTCATGTAGTGGAAGAGAATAAACCTTTTTCCTTAGTCTTTGCATAGAAATGTGTTTACTATTATACTTGTAGACAGAATCAATAAAGTTATAGGAGACTCTAAGAAAAAGGTGGGGGGAAAAGCCTATTTACAGCAGGTCTGATAAAGCTTGTGTGCTTAACTAATACCCCCTTTTTCCCACCTGCATGTGGACACTAACACTTAAGTGTGGTTAATGTGGGCTTTCTTTCATTTTGTTTATCATTATAAAGCAAGGGTTGTGCCCTCAGATTGTCCCCCATAAAATAGGGACTTGCCTAATATCCAAGCCCGTACAATGTTTCTTCTATTGTGGGGCTCTCTTGATTTTTAAATTTTGAGCAAGTACTATTTGAGAATGAAGTATTAGCCTGAAATGATCCTCCTTGACATGAGTTTTAAATGTTGATAGAAGTCATGTGATGAAAAATTAAAAAAAAAATTTTTAATATTTATTTGTTTTGAGAGACAGTGAGAGACAGAGTGTGAGTAGGGGAGGGGCTGTGAGGGAGGGAGACTGAATCCAAAGCAGACTCCAGGCTCTGAGCTGTCAGCACAGAGCCAGACCCCAGGCTGAAACCCGCAAGCTGTGAGGTCATGACCTGAGCAGAAGTTGGAGGGTCAACCACCTGAGCCACCCAGGCACCCCTAGGTTACAAATTTTAAAAGGAGGCAAAGAAACTTAACACAGCCATAGTTATTATTACAGGGAATATGATCTTATAAATACTTGTATTGGATATCAATGCAGAAAGCTCTGTAAAATAACTTTTAAAGCAATTCAGAAAGTTATTGCATTTAGCTTACAGGCTTCACTAGAAAGAAACTTTTGTGATATTACCCAAATAAATATATGTGATTTAGGGTAAGTTCTTTAATAGCATCACACATGGATTTTAAAGTGCTCTATTTCAAAAAACCTGCTTGCATGTAAAGATGATGTATTGTGAGAAACAGTTGGATGGTTCCAAGATTGGTTCTAGTCATGAAAATGATGCTACATTTTGTTAATTTCTATTAGGATTGCCCTGATCTAAAAAATTATTGCTTGTTCTTGGGAAAAATGTAAATGTGTGTTCTCTTGTAAACATTTGTTTATAGGAGAATGTGTTATGCTAAAAAAGAAGTGATTAGCAAATTTGATTATAGCCTCTTCTACTTTGGA
Source organism: Leopardus geoffroyi (assembly GCF_018350155.1). Taxonomy (NCBI): domain Eukaryota; kingdom Metazoa; phylum Chordata; class Mammalia; order Carnivora; family Felidae; genus Leopardus; species Leopardus geoffroyi. Next base: position 139,841,727 of record NC_059333.1, on the reverse strand, counting down.
GCATAGGCAGTGACAAAGAAGTAGAACACTTGGGCTCAGCTGCTGCCTGAGTAATACCACATGTGGGGTAAAAAGGACCAATGAGCCCAGACTTTGGGCTGAGAGTTCTCCATCCGTAGCCTCTCCAATCTCTGCCATGTTAATGCACACGGGCTACCTGTATGCTTTCATTCCCAGCAAAGCCAGCACTTGTGACGTTGAAGGGTTGGTCCAAGTGTCTGGAATCCAATTTGCCTACACCTGGGCGTATCTATTTATTTAAGTTCTCCTAGATACAGACCTTAATCAATGGTTAATGGACGCAGGGATATAATAAGCTAGCTACCTTGCCCCATGATGGGGATAACTCTGAGGAAATAGCTATACTGTTGCCAAAGCTCCCCTGTAGAATGGAACCAGTGACCAGGAGTAGAATTTTGCTTGATAACCTTGCTGGCCTCCTCTCTTTACACATTTCCTAATAAATCACTTTAACGCAAATCCTCGTCTCAGGGTCTGTTTCTAGGGAAATCCATCAGCCTGCACACCTGAATTAAACGGATACTACCCCTGCAGCAGGAAATGAGGTGGGCTTCCTTCTTTATAGTGGTTGCTGTCCAGATCTATCTTTCAGGACACAGGCACTCATTTTCCCAGCTGCTGGGAACACTGGCAGTTCACATCCTTCTCTGTGAATTGCCATTAGGCAAAGGATGGCCCTCATGGCATGGCTGTTCACTATGGGAGTTCAAGGCCAGGCCCCCTTGTGTCCATTTGGGACAACTTCCAAGTGCTGTCCCAATTCCAGAGCTTCCGGGGCATCAGGCAAAAACTGTTTCTCTTTGTTGTAACCCAATTTCTTCTTCCACCTAGCCCTGCTTGTTTCAGTCCCCATAGGTATTCTGAAGGGCATTCTTCCATAAAACTCTTGCTAGTAAATCTCTATCTCAGAATCTATCTCCTGGGGAAACTGACCCAAGATATTCTTTAACCTAGAGAGGGAAGGGTGGGTGACCTGAACTCTGACGTTTAGAGATATCTGAAAACAAAGACCCAGGGAAGTGGCTTGCCCAAGTCCACATAGTTTCTAAGGATTGACAGAATATCTGACTCAAACCACCCAGGTAAGAATCTGGATACCTTTCCATTTGCACTAAAACACCCAAAGTGTAGGGCTATATTTTATTGTTGAAGGTCAACAGTTACTTGTTTTTATTTTCATTATTTATTTTAATAGGATATGAAAATACTTTATTTACTTGTTTTTATTTTCTTCTCATGAAAACAAATACTAGGTACCCATTCTTCAGGATGATGGCCCACATTAACCGTTTCTTTACCAAGTACCCTTTCTTTGTACTCTCACCAAGATTAAAATAAGAGTTTTCTAGAAGCCAATACTCAGAAAAACATTAAGCAAGAGCAAGACTGTGTGCTCTTAGGATAAGTTTCTATATGTTGGAAGAAAGTTTCCATCCTGTACTAATGATAACATTTTCCTTTGGAACAGATGCCCAAGAGAATAGCAGCTTAATGGGAGAACTTTCATTAACTGCCCAGACAAGTTTCTGTCAACTACAATGAATAACAAAACATGTATATGGATCTGAACACTGCACACACGCACACATATACGCACACATACTGGACCGTCTTACATTGGGCTCTGTCAACCTGTGAGCAAACAGGACTACACAAAAATGTTCATTAAATTATCTACTGTGCCTAGCTGTGCTGTGGCTGCAGAAAATGAATAGGATTATGCCTGGTGTTTTGCCAGATATGACCTAGTATTAATGAAAAGAAAGACATAATCTCATCTGCTGTGAAGCTTTAAAAGAAAATAAATTCTGAAGAAAATATTCTTGATAACATTGAAAATTAAGCCGGCAACATTTTATTGAATTTATTCAATGCATTTCATTAGTATTGTCAAGATGGGAAAGTAAGGAGTAAAAGGGAAAAATGAAATGTGGGAATATAGATTGACTGGCTAGAGTGAGAGAGTGAGACTGATAAATGGGACATGTCTGTTATTGATTGGTATCCCCAATTTAACTGGTTTTCTGACCTACTGTGGATATTCTTCTCCCTTGAGTTTATGTACAAAGAGGTAATAATAGTGTTCCACAGCTATCCAGTAGAACTTTTCTGTATCTTCCATGTCCAATATGATAGTTGCTAGCCACATGGAGCTTATCAGGTACTTGGAATGTGTATTAGTGCATGGGTGCTTGGGTGGCTCAGTTGGTTGAGCATTTGACTCTTGCTTTGGGCTCAGGTCATGGTCCCAGGGTCGTGAGATAGAGTCCCATGTGAGGCTCCAGATTGAGGGTGGAGCCTGCTTAAGATTCTCTTTCTCTCTCCCTCTGCCCCTCTCCCCCGCTTGCACTCTCTCTCTATCTTTCTGTAAAACAAAATAATAAATAAATAAAAAGAAATGTGTACTAGTGCAACAGTAGAACTGAATGTTAATTTTATTTTTAAGGTTTGTTTATTGATTTATTTTGAGAGAGAGAGAGCTTGCAAACAAGCAAGGGAGGGGCAGATATAGAGGGAGAGAGAAAATCCCAAGCAGGATCCATGCTGTCAGCACAGAGCCCTTCATGGGGCTTGATCTCAGGAACCACGAGATCATGACCTGAGCCGAAATCTAGACTTGGACACTTAACCAACTGAGCCACCTAGATGGCCCCCTGAGTGTTAATTGTAGTTAATTAAAATTTAAATGTAAGTAGCTATGTGTGGCAGTGGCTACTGCATTGGACAGTGCAGCCTACAATTATATAATGCAGTGAAAATTTTATTTATTAACATTTATCATCAGGATTCCTTTTAGGTATAAAAATGGTTTTCTTTGCAATGACCTGTGCTAAGCCTGTTTGGGATATGTATTCCACTTTATATGTATTAGCTTATTTAACTCCCAGCAAAGACAGTAACTAGTATTATCCCCATTGCAGAGGCAAGGAGTCTGAGGTTCAGAGAGATTAAGTAACCTGCCAAGAGTCACATAATAAGTAGATAATAATAATAAGTAGTCACATAATAAGTAAAGATCCAAAGACATGGCTGTCAGCAGGTGGGCAGATGCTGCAGTCTCACAGGAGAAGGATGAGCTGCTTGGCATGAATTAAGGGAAGGTCTGAAAAGAGGGTGAGAAGAGTGAGAAAGATGGAGAGATTCTGGGACTCTATGGGATGAAAAGCTCATGAGGCTGCAGGGAACAAGCTAGAACTGTGTTATAAATACAGTAGCCACTAGCCACATATGGCTATTTACATACAAATATATTAAAATTAAATAAATCCCAAATTCAATTTCTCAGCCATACTGGCCACATTTCAAGTGCTCCAAAGCCACATGTGGCTAATAATGACTGTATAAATGGTGCAGAAGTAGGGCATTTCCATCATCATAGAAAGTTCTATTGGACAGGGCTGAGTCACATAGTTCAGGATGGCTGGATCTATTGACCAGCAAGGTGGTTTTCACTGATATAAGGTGTGTCTTTCATCTTTCCCCCAAACAAACAGCAAAGCTCACGAGTTTCATAAATGCTCCGTAGAAGTAAATGTAAATTGGAGAAAGGGCTGCATTTCTTGCTTAGGGCAGTAGGACGTGATATATGGGGTATGATTCAAAAGCAAGAGGCTGGAGTCCAAGGTGGTCACTTAAAGTTGTAAAAAGTATTCTTGGGGCAGGAACGGGGTCTTGAACTGCCATAAACTATGGAATTAGGGGAGTGACATGGTGGTTTGAACTAATTTTCACTAAGATTTGTGGATTCTGTGACTCTCGTCCCTCTAGCTCACAATATTCCTAGGACCATTCTTACAGTGAGAGAAAGGGAATTACATTCTACTCTGTTCTTGAGCTCATAGTCTTTAAAATACTTGTCAAGTTTTCTTGAAAGCCACAATTTGTGGTAAGTTTGTATTTATCCATCCTGTTACTGATTTTAAGCCACCACACAGGTGGCATTCCCGGCTTTAATTAATAGTGGTTAGCAGTCTAAGTGCAAAACAGTGTTTTAAGCATTTTACATGTATTAAACTCATTTGTTTTTATTTAAAAACTTTTTAAGTTTATTTACTTATTTTGAGAGAGACAGAGAGGGTGAGTGGAGGAGGGGTAGAGAGAGAGAGGGAGAGAGAGAGAGAGATAATCCCATTCAGGCTCCACACTGTCAGCACAGAGCCTGATGCAGGGCTCGAACCATGGGATCCTGACCTGAGCTAAAATCAAGAGTCAGATGCTTAACTGACTGAGCCACCCAGGTGTCCCTGTATCAAACTCATTTCATCCTCAGAGAAACTGAGTGAGAGAGTTGCTGTTTTCCCCATTGTAGAGGCAATGAATCCAAAGCACAAGAGATTAGGTAACTTGCCATGGGTCCCACAGTGAGAGAGGCAGGCTTTGAATGAATTTTTCTCCAGACGCCAATAAATGCTTCTTACATTTCAATAGGCAGGTAATCGAGAGTCTTAGGGTTTATTGGCTTGGCTCCTGAACTCCACCTTGTGTGTTGCCTTCATGGAGACTTCATTGTAAGAAGAGTCAGCTCTGCGGGTGAATTTAAGACATTAATTTATGTGCCTGTCATCTCTGGGAGGGTGGAATTAGAGAGCTGAAGAACACCAGGGAATCCTGAACACTTTGGAACTCTGAAGGTGCCAATCTCTACCCTTTGGGTGGAAAATAAAAGTGTCTCTGACCAACTGTGCACCTGTCTGAATGTTCACTGAACACCTGGTTGGCATCATTTCACTAGCCAGTTAGAGGAGGACAAGGAGTAAGGATATAAGCAATCTATAATGAATGACATATTATAGCCCTGTACAATGGTAGTGCTAGGATGGACTTTAGGGGTCATCTGGTCCAGACATTCTCAATGGCTGGGCTGTAGACATTCAGAATCATTCCAAAAGACTTTTAAGTATGCAGAAGCCAGGTCCTACCCCTGGAGAATCTGGTTCCATAGATCAGTGGTAGGATCTGGACATCTGTACTTTAAGGAGATGCCCATGAAGAAGAAATTCATTGGTCACATTTGGAGAATGTTAGAGAAACAATTCATTATTTTAAAATCTGCCAAATAAAAGGGGAAAATCATGCACTCCTCCTGCTTTTCATTTGCCAATGCTAACAGAAAATTAATAGCTATTTAGGGAAATTTTCCCTTTACAGAAGACTGCAGCTAGTAAGTAAAGAAAGGATGTTAAAATAACATCATTTTGGAGTGCCTGGGTGGGTCAGTTCATTAAGGGTCTGACTTTGGCTCAGGTCATGATCTCATGGTTCATGGGTTCGAGCCCTTCATCAGGCTCTGTGCTGACAGCTCAGGGGCCTGGAGCCTGCTTCAGATTCTGTGTCTCCCTCTCTCTCTCCCCCTCCCCGGCTCATGCTGTGTCTCCCTCTGTCTCTCTCTCAAAAAAAAAATGTTAAAAAATTTTTTTAAATATCATCATTCTGTAACTCCTAATGAATCGATGGATCTAGGCAATGATCATCAGTAGCTGTAAATAACACAAAAAGGGCCTGCAGATGAGGGCACACAACATCACATGTAAAGTGTTCTCACCAACAACTTAAGTTGGAATCTAATCAAGTTTCCATATCTCACTTTCAATGTACAGGAAATATAGGGGACAAAGGAACGTGCTAAGTGACACCACTAGGATTCAATAATCAAAATTCAGACTGGTCAAATAATCCAGTTTCTTCGTCAAATATATTAAAAGGGGGAAAAAAGATAGAGGGGAAACCCAAGGAGACCGAAGAGACAAATCAATCAATTGAAACTGGATCTTGTTAGGCTCTTAATTTGATCCCATATTTAAAAGTACATATTGTTAATTTAGTTAGGTGTGATAATTATATTACAGATATGTTTTTAGAGTTCCTGTAATATTTATGGATGAAATGAATGTGAATATTTATGAATAAAATTTAAAAAAAGATTTACTTTAAAATATTTCAGAGACGGGAGGTAGGTAAAGAGTTATATGAAACAAGATTAGTCCTAAGCTGACAACTGTTGAAGCTAGGCGATGAACACTGAGAAGTCACTCTACTCTTCTTGCAAGTTGTATATGATTGAAATTGCCAAAGAAGTTGAAAATAACAATTGTGTCCAAAAATGCAAAGGCTGTGGTGTATCTCAGGGATCAGCAAACTACAGCTTTCAGGTTAAATTCAGTCTGCTGTCTGTTTTTTGTTAATAAAATTTTATTAGAACACAACAAACCACACCTATTTATTTGCATCTTGTCTACAGCTGCTTTCAGGCTACGATGGCAGAGCTAAGTAGTTGTTGCAGAAACTGTGTGGCCCATAAAGGCTAAAATATTTGCCATCTGTCCCTTTACAGAAAATGTTTGCCAACTCCTAACTTAGAAGTTGTAAACTGTAACAAGAATTAAGTACTAATTTTTTGTTTGGTTATTATTGTACATACTATTTTTTATGTGCGTTTTTCTCATTTTTTTCAGCTTTTTGAATAATGTTAAACAATATCATCATTTTGTAACTCCTAAGGAGTCAATGTTTGTAGGCAATGCTATCAATAGCAATAGAACTTGGTCATCAATGAATAATGCATAAGAATATCGATGTAATGTGAAAGACTATGAATGATAAATGGTTTAAGCTACTGTCCTAAAAAAATATATCATAGGTGATTCCAATAACTAGACCAAGTTGAGAACATTAACCTCCTTCCTCTTCATTATTGATGTGAGAAAACAGTTAGGTCATGGAACAGATACCAAAAGAAGGCACCCCCTCAGAGACCCAGACATGTTTCATCATGTAGGTTCTTTCTGTCCTCTCACAGTGTATTAGAGTGTTTTAAAACAAAACAAAACAAACCAAACAGTGTATGAATACTAGCAAGATGTGCTTTGCATCAGTTTTTTTCTATCTCAGTTCTAGTAGTTCCTACAGACCATATTGGTCAGTACAATATGGTGTCCTGCAGCATCATTAGCTGCCAAGTGGAGAGAGAAAGAAAGGCAGTTAATGTAATCACTGTCCTTACAGTAATGGTCCATATATTATCTGTCTAATCTTCTAAAGAATTGGGTGGTGCAGAGGGTGGAGTTTTGTAATATTCCAAACACTAGCTTTTCTGAAGGACAATTACGTTGCTGACTGAGGTAGTGGTTTGAAATTGAGAAGTGGGAGGGGAATGGTTGGAAAAAACACTTCAAGGAAACTAGGGTTCTCACAAGCCTAAGGGAGGTAAGGCTGGAGGAGCAGAAAGGCTTGAGGCTGAAAGATGTAGTTTGAGCCCTGGCTTTTCCCTTATGACAAGGTGACTTCGGAAAAGCCACCTAACCTTTGTGAATTTCAGTTGCCTCTGATGTAGCAGGCTAAACTTCACAAGGTCGTTGTGAAGATTGAGTGGAGTAATGTATCTGAAAGAATTTTGCAAACTCTATGACGCTAGGTAAATATAAAGGGTCATTACTTAGGCTCATTCATTCCGTCAATGAACTAGAGCCATCTCTGATAGTTGCCAAGTTCAGCAATGTTAAAAGAAGCACTTGGCTTTCTTGCAGATGGATGATTAACGCTGAATCTAAGCTGTTGCACTTTCTTCATCCGTAGCTAGACAATCCATATTGTCTTTTTAGACCAAATAGCTTATTTTCCCTTTATTGTCTTATCCCTAGGAGGGGAGCCAGATGTGTCATGGAGAAGAAACACAGAATGAAAGGAGAAGCAGGAATTCAGGCTGCCATATACTTTTTAAAGCAAGCAACATTGCTCTCTAATTTGGCAGAGAGAAGGTAAAAGAAATACAAAGTAATGTGTAATAGAAAATAGAACTGAGAAGGGAGGAGTCAGGAATGCAGAGAAGGTAGACATGCTTTCAGATACACTTGGTTTGGGGTCACCCATAGCATGACATTCCAAAGTCAAACACGGTTTCTTGGTCTTGTGCATAGCTCTGGCGTCCTCCCAGCCTATTTACTCCTCTTGGTTCTAAACAGTACCTGACAAAGTGCTATGCACATAGCAAGAACTCAATAAATATTTGTGGAATGAATAGTCCTTCCATTAAGGCTGAAAATTGAGAGTTGGCTACACATATTTCTTTCTTTCTGTAAAAGGACTTTGATTGCTCAGAGGAGGACTGAGCCATTAAAAGAACATTGAGAATTTAGTCCAGGTTTGAGGTGATTAATTATCACCCTGTTTTCTCTGGCTTGGCTAGATACCATAACTACTTGGAAATGTTCTGTACAGCTAGCATACAGCTAGAAGCCACTGACAGTCTAGGAAACTACTATTGTCTAAACATTTTGTGGAGATGTATTTTTGACCCTCTGTTAGCTGAATTCTTGCTCTTGTATTCAGTCTAATTGCTACTCAAAGCAGAATATTTTTAACTGGTGCATCCTTTCTACCTTGCCCACTTCTAAATACATGAGTAAAAGTGTTTGCTGCTTAAAACAGAGTAAGAGATTCCTCCAGAAGGTCATGTTGCACTAAGAGTCCCTGATGCCTTAGATATTGAATAATACTATAGATATTAAATAATATTATAGCTATTGAAAAAATGTGTATATTTTTATACAATATACTGACCAAGTCATAAGGATATAATATACAACATGGTAACCATAGTTAATAATACTGTATTTGAAAGTTGCTAAGAAAGTAGATCTTAAAATTTCTCATCACAAGAAAAAAAATCTTATAACTATGGTGATGGATGTTAACTAGACTTATTGTGGTGATCATTTCCCATAAACATGAATATTGAATCATTATTTTGTATACCTGAAACTATCATAATGTTATATGCCAGTTATACTTCAATAAAAAATGATTTGACAGGGTTGTAAATTGAATATGCAAAAAAAAAAAAAAAATACTGAGCAGGATAGTATTAGTTTCTGAAGTTTAACGCAGGTGACCCAGACAGTAATGGCTCTTTTTGAGAAATTTATTGCTTAGGTCTTGCCTTAAGTCAGGTTGGTTAGAATCGGAGCCTGGGATGGGATTCTTGTTTGAATGATTTACTGGGGAAGCGTTCCCAGAACAGCAGTGCAGAAGCAGGAGAGAGTAAGGAAAGGAGCTAAGCAATGATGTGGTCTTAGCTGGAGACTGGCTTCAGCCTAATCCCTGTGGGGCCTTGACACCACGCACTACATCGCTCCTTTTATTTTTATTTTTTTAATGTTTTTATTTATTTTTGAGACAGAGAGAGACAGAGCATGAGCAGGGGAGGGGCAGAGAGAGAGGGAGACATAGAGTCCGAAGCAGGCTCCAGGCTCCGAGCTGTCAGCACAGAGGCCGACGCAGGGCCCCAACCCACAGACTGCAAGATCATGACCTGAGCCGAAGTTGGATGCTCAACCGACTGAGCCAACCAGGCGCCCCTATGCTGCATGGAATTTCTTACTTGAATACAGTTGGTAACAATTATTTCAGTACATGTGTGTGTGGAGGGATGTTGGAGAGAATGGGATAGGATTGTAAGTATAATGACGTAGATTTGGTAGATTTTTCTATGGCTAAATAGAGAATATGTATTATATATACATAATATAATATAATATAATATAATATAATATAAATACATATATAACTAAATTTATATATATCTATAAATAGAAAATATGTATTATATATATGTATATATATACACAGATAGTAAATGTATAGCTAAATAGAGAATGTATATATTCTATGGGGATATATATTTCCCATAGAGTGTCATTTCATACCCATTTCACTACTAGCACTAAAATGGAAATAGCATTTGTTACCTAAATTGGGTTATGGGAGAAGTAGACTAAATTGATACAACATTTTACAATTGTAATGTGATGAAATTTGTCAAAATTACTCATTATCTCTTCCCTTCTTACCTTTTTCTAATTTGTAAAAATAAGTCAATAATTTATGCTATCTCTAAAAGTGTTTATTTTTTTAAAACGTTTTATTCTTTCACTGATTATTTTTTATTTGACAATTTTTTATTTGACAAGAGCCAAAGTTGGACGCTTAACCGACTGAGCCACCCAGGCGCTCCCCCTACAATTCTTTTTTTTGACATATGTGCACAGGAAGCTACGAGAAAGCTATATGAAACAAGCAAAGATCATTAAATATGTATACTATAATCCAAAATACTATATATCCATGGGAAAAACAGGCATATGGGAAAAGACAGGCATATACCTGGACCCTGATATGTTTCCATATGAGAACTATAAAAAAAACCTGAAGGATGGGGAGGAACGAAGTTGGGAGACTCCAGAAGGCAAGCTGGGGTGTATAAAATGTTTCCAAGTGTCCCAGCATAAAGGTAGCTTAGAAAATGTCAGATGGCAGATTTTGTTAAGAGTAAGCAGAATGATGAGAGAGAACCTTAGGGAATTAGCAAAGTGCCAGGATCAAATGGGAGTGTCAAGAAAGCTGGAAGCCAAGAGCCTCAGGGAGACTCCAGAGGTAGGAAAGTGTTGAGAAACCTTGAAGGGAATGGAATTTAAGCCACATTTGGGAGAAAGCCCCTGCAGACACTGCACAATGGCTTGTAATTTACAACCTAACCAGAATCCTCATTGCTTGCTTGAAAAATAACAACCCTTTCCCAGAATGGGAGCCTTGACTCAGCTCGTGCCCTGGGCCCTCACCAAGAGCAGTCCTTCAAGACGGCTGCTTCTGCAGGTCACAAATGCCATCTCAGAGGTGATCTTTGCTCTCTGGTCTCTACTGCATGGAGAGACCCTTTGAAAGGTTGACTCACGTTGAGTCACAGTCTATCCCTCTCCAGCTCCTCACTGCTACTGCCGAGGAAAAGTAATCGGAATTTTGTGTTCTGAGGTTAAAAAGGAGGAAAACTGTCATGCAGCCTGGGCTCCCTGAGGACTCCAGGGGCTTCTGAAGACCTAAAAACAGGTGGCAGGACCTTGAAGGGGCAGAGTGAAGAGAAGGCAGCCACAGCACAGCTGGGCCTCCTGAGCCTGGCCTGACCAATGATGGGGTGGGTCTGCACAGCAGACAGTGGGCCACAGGGGTGGTCTCCAGGCACAGGTGCACTGCCAGGGCAGCATGAGACATGATCTCCTAGGAGATGTGCAGAAAATGTCAGAGCTCCTGGGGTTTTTTATCTAACATTAAACTTTAGTAATAATGAATATGCATATTGACACTGGTGCCTTTGGTGTATATGAGATGGTGCGTGTTACATACAGTCTTTGAGGCATCTTCAGGCAAAGGTAGGAGCTCCACTATGCGTGTGTGTGCATAAGGGGGGAGGTGGGTGTTGACCTTGGCACTTGCACTTATTTAAGTGTTTCAGAGCACTGTAATTGATGTGTTGTAGGTTGCTCGTGCCATATTAATTGCACTGATGAATTATTATCCCTACTTGAACTAACCCTTGCAAGATGAACAAGGGGATTAGGTAGATTCCTACAAAGAGACTGAAGGCTAAAGTAAACGCAAACATAAGCAAACAGCAAGAGACCAGATCTGATGTCACTTTTATGCTTCATCAGTCACCAAAGAGGTAAAAATGATGTTGATCTGACTAGATATGACCAAGTTAGCCAAAATAAGTTGTCATTCGCAAGATGACTTTATGACATAGATATACATCTATCTTCATGAACAATGTCCTTACCTTTTGTGAATATGGAGCATGAAGATATATGTTTTTAAGAATGGGCTGCCCTTGGTGGAACAGTCAGGCTGAACAGGACAATAAGGAGTTGGCTTTATTTTTCTGTAAACATCGTTCTTAACCATGACTGTCTTAGTCCATTCAGGCTGCTATAACAAAATACCACACCAATGGGCTTATCGAAAAAATCAGAAATTTATTTCTCACAGTTCTGGAGCCTGGGAAGTCTGAGATCATGGGGCCTGTATGGTTGCCTTCTCTGATAAGGACCCTCTTCCTGGTTCATAGCTGGCGCCTTCTCAGTGTGTCTTCACAGGTGGAAGGGGCTAGGGAGCTCTGTGGGGTCTCTTTTATGAGAGCACTCCACCCTCATGACCTACTCACCTCCCATAGGCCCCATTTTGTAATACTTCACATTGGACATCAGGATTTCAACATATGAATTTGGAGGGGGGGGACATAGCAATGGCATATCCCTCCTCTCTCACTGTTGAACAAGATATTGGGTTAATTCCATTCTAGTTACTTTCCAGCTATGCAAAAAGTCTCATGTAGGTAATTATAACTCATTTTCAGGTGTTAGAAGACTCAGTTCAGGCTAATACCCAAACAACACTCTCACATCCAGGGGACCAATGGTGTCAGAAGAGTCCCTCCCTCTTTGTCAACTTCTCTCAGTTAAAAGGAAAAACTGGTGCTGCTATTGTTCTATCTTGATTAACACTGTCTGGCTCTTTCATGGGACATTTTTGTGTTGTTTGGAATGTACTCCTGTGGGGAGTGGTGGGGGTGATACATTCTACTACTGACTCCTTGGTCCAGCGCCCTCAGCTCTTACCTTTGGCAGTCTATGCCCTAGACCCTAACTGCTCAGGTTCCTTCTCTCCATGGGCTGCTCTCTTGGGCAGGTCCCATCACGATGGCTTGAATATGCATCCATGTGTCCATGGGGAGCACCCACACCTTTGCCATCCAAATGGTCCAGCGTGCTTTACTTACTGTTCTCCTCTCACCTTCTACGGCTGATGGCTCTATCTAGCCTCTTGCTTTCTGTCATCACTAGCTGGTAAGTGGATCACCCTTTCCGTGTTCACCCTTTCCTTCATCCAGTCAATCCCCAAGTTATTCTGATTTTACTTCCTAAATATTTCTCGAATGGATTTTTTTCCCTCTCTTTCCTTGCTGCCATTTTTGTAGTTCAATCTATTATCTATTTTTCTTTCTAACTTATCTTGTCCTCTTAATTTTTTTTAATGTTTATTTATTTTTGACAGAGAGAGAGAGAGACAGAGCATGAGTGGGGGAGGGGCAGAGAGAGATGGAGACACAGAATCCGAAACAGGCTCCAGGATCTGAGCTGTCAGCACAGAGCCTGACACGGGGCTCGAACTCACAGACCGTGAGATCATGACCTGAGCTGAAGTCGGACGCTCAACCGACTGAGCCACCCAGGCGCCCCATATCTTGTCCTCTTAAAACCTACCCTCCACACAACTGCCAGAATGATCTATTGAAAATGAAAATTGGATCATATTGCTACCCTGTATCATGAATGTTGGTATTTCTTCCTGGACATTGCCTACAGGATCAATTCCAAGTTTAACTTCTACATGATCTGGCTCCTGTTGGGCTCTCTGGTCACCATGTGTACCTGATATGTTTCATCCTAGCTGCCTTGATTTTTGCTGTCCTTCTGTCAGAAATGTTTTCTAGGGGCGCCTGGGTGGCGCAGTCGGTTAAGCGTCCGACTTCAGCCAGGTCACGATCTCGCGGTCCGTGAGTTCGAGCCCCGCGTCGGGCTCTGGGCTGATGGCTCAGAGCCTGGAGCCTGTTTCCGATTCTGTGTCTCCCTCTCTCTCTGCCCCTCCCCCGTTCATGCTCTGTCTCTCTCTGTCCCAAAAAATAAATAAACGTTGAAAAAAAAATTAAAAAAAAAAAAAAAAGAAATGTTTTCTAGCCACCATTCTGTCTTCCCCACAACTGACTCATTAGTTAAGACTCAGCTTACTTTAGGGGCATCTGGGTGGCTCAGTTGGTGAAGCGTCCAACTTCTGCTCAGGTCATGATCTCACGGTTCATGGATTTGAACCTCACATCGGGCTCTGTGCTGACAGCTCAGAGTGTGCTTCAGATTCCGTTTCCCTCTCTCTCTCTCTGCCCCTCCTCTGCTCATGCCCTCTTTCTCTCAAAAATAAATAAACATTAAAAACATTAAAAAAAAAAGACTCAGCTTGCTTTAAAGTTTATTTATTGAGAGAGAGAGAGAGAGAGAGAGAGAGAGAGAGAGAAAGTGAGTGAGGGAAGGGCAGAGAGAGAGAGGGAGAGTGATAATCCCAAGCCAGCTCCTGGCTGTCAATGCAGAGCCCGATGCCGGGCTCTGTCTCACAAACCATGAGATCATGACCTGAGCAGAAATCAGATGTCTCACCGAGTGAACCACCCAGGCACTCCAAGACTCAGCTCACTTGAAACTCCACCAGGGAATTTTCCCCGAGACCTCATTTCTACCTGCACTCCCGCTGCCGCTGAGCTGGGTTAGGAGCTTCTCTTCATCCCTCTTTAAGCTCTTCTGTCACTGTCAGTTCTATTACTACACTTGCTGTACATGTTCCATTATGTGCATGTCTGTTTCCCCCATTAGACTGAGCACCTGGGAGGAAGAACAAGGTCATTTTGACTTGAGGCTTGCCTCGTGCTGGTGCGTGATAGGCACTACAGAAATATTTGCTGAAGGAATAAATGAAGAAATGGAAGAATAAAAAAAGGCTTTAGGATAACAGCGGGAGACCAGGTTGGAAAAGATGATTCCTCTCCTTCTTTCCTCTATTGTTTCCACCACAGTTCTGAGTCACCACCAAGTGGGCTTTCTCAACAGCAGTAGGGAAGCCATCTGTGCTCCCACCACTGGTCTGTATGTCTTTTTTTCCTACTTAAGAAAATACAAGGCCAGAGTAGATGATCACTACTGTTTACTTGCACCACAAAGCTTCCCTTGCCTCAGGGGATCATGATGGGTTGCCTGGCTTTAGAAAACAAAACAAACAACCGATCTGGTGCTTGTGGGTTTTCTCATGGATTCCAGACATGTGGTGCACAGGGCAGAGTGCGAGTAAGTCATAGAAGGGCATATCTTAGATGCTTCTAGATCTCCAAGGTAGTCTGATGGTCCCAATGCTTCCAAAGCATTGTCATGATGGCAGTTGCCAATAAGAAGGTAGAATCATTATGGGCAGGATGACAGACAGCCGTGAAAATGTAGGACCAGGATGGGTGGAAGACTTAGGAACAGACTATTCAAGATGGTGCCATGTGATGGGCCCCCTCGATAGCAGGCCACAGGAGGTAGAGAAAGGTGGGAACATGGTGGCCCCGGTGGCACATTTTGCCTCTGTCTGTATTTACCTAGTGTCTAGTCCTGAATCTGGGAAATGTCAGATGTCTGCTAAGGGGGGAGGTGACCCAGGACTCTGCACTGTCTAGGATTATTTCAAAAAACAAATAAAACTTGTCCTAAACCATGGCAGTCACTGAAAATAACTTACTCTTGCACACCCGTGGATTTTCTAAATTAAGAGAAATGGTTTTGGCCTTCAGTTCCTGCATATTCCTAAGATCATTGTTATCTAAGCAGGAAGTTTCTCTCCTATAAAACTCTGAAGAAACGCCAACATGCTGTTGCTGTCTGCCCAGCATCCATTTCCTCTTTTTCTGATCAAAGAGCCCCACTTTTTCTTTGGGGGAATCATCCTTCTCTGTAATGAATCCATGTGGGATCTGTCCTCTTTTGTTTCCAGGAGTGGACATGTTGAAGACCCAACTAGGCAATAAGAGGGTGGCATCCCCTGGCCATAGTGACGTGTCTAGGGGAGAGGACAAAAGTCAGACCTAGGAGAAACAGGCTCGGGTCTTATTGTAGAATGATTGTCAGAGAGGATCTTTGTATTAGGTTGGCTAATATGAGAAAATGTAAGCCTAGAAATGCTGGAAGCCACATCTGGGGAAAGCCTGCCTGGCAATGATGCCAAGTCAGAGGAAAGCAGAGCCTAGTGATGGGGAAAATCAGAGTCCTGATAACACTGTGTGTATGCCTAGATCAAGCCAGACCTGTAACCAACATGCTTTGGACTTTTATGTTCCAAAAGCCAACAAATTTCCTTGTTTAATTCAGGCAGTCTTAGTTGGGTTTTCTCTCAGTGTCTCCCCCCAAGTTTATGACATACTAGACCCTGGAATTCTGCTTAGAGTGGATAGAGCCTCTTCTGTTGCTGTCTAGGGCGTACTTCTTACTAATGCCCTCGGGTTCACACAGAGGCATTACAGATGCCCAAACCATGTCAGGAGTTCTTAGGACAGACACTCACCCTATTTACTCTTCTTTTTAGGTAGATATGTAAGGTAAAGAAATATTGATTTGAGACATGATACATATTTTTAAGGCTACTATAACATTTTGAATCCTTTTACGGGGTTGGGGGGCACCTGGGTGGCCCAGTTGGTTAAGCATCCAACTTCAGCTCAGGTGATGATCTCACAGTTAGTGAGATAGAGCCCTACAATGGGCTCTGTGTCGAAGGTACAGAGACTGCTTGGGATTCTCTCTCTCTCTCTCTCTCTCTCTCTCTCTTTCAAAATAAATAAACAAACTTAAAAAAATCTATGAATACTTTCAAAAAGGAAAATAATTTTCCAGTTTTCCCTTACCTTCTATTTCTTTTCTGAGGACATTGATAAGAAAAGCTCTTCTACTTTGAATCTTGGGTTTTCTATTGTCCTTCTGTCCAGCCTATCCCTCTTCCCTGCACTCCACCTGCGGGTCTCCCCACAGCTATGCCTTAGATGGCTTCACCACCCAGGGGCCACACCAGCACCAGCAGCGGCACTTCTGAAAGTGTTCTGATAACATTGTTCTAGCCTTCCATTTCCCCTCCTTTCCTACTTGCATTGAACTCGGCTCTGTCCTCATTTATCCCACAAATGTTTATTGAGCTCCTACCAAGTGACAAGCACAGTTTTTGGCACTTCAGATACATTAGTGAACAAAATTCAGATTCCTGTTCTCAGAGAGCTTACATTTTGGTGTGTATGGTGGGGGGGGGTGGGGAGGAGGTAGATAGATAAGAAATAATAAATATTACAAGCAGGTAAATTATACAGTCATAGAAGGGTCATGAGGAAAAAATGAAAAAAAAAAAGAAGAAAGAGTAAGGGGATCAGGGTTCCTGGGGGTGAGGGTGGTTGCAGGGTTAAAGAGGCCACACTGAGAAGGTGGGATGTGAGTGAAGACATGGAAGGAAGGCTTAGCGGTTAGATTTGGGGGAGGAGCTTCCAAGGAAAGGGAAGAGCCGGTTCCAAGTCCCCATGCAACAGCGTGCCCAGCAGTGTTCATGGAATGGCAGAATGTCTCCCTGGGATGGAGACACGACAGGAGACATGTGTAGGAGGCAAGGCAAGGTGAGCAGTGGGAGGGGAGGTAATGAGATCTGTATCACGGGGGACTTGGGTTTTTACTTTGAGTAAAGGAGGACTTACTGGAAGGTTTCGATAGGAAGAGACGTGATCTGACTCAGATTTTAGAAAGATTACTCTGGCTACAGAGTTGAAAATAAGCTTCAGAGGAGCAAGGGTGGAGCACCGAGTATGTAATCAACGCAGAGATGATGACAGTGGCAGGAGAGGTAGAGACAAGTGGCTGGGTTTATTTCAAAGATGAAGCCATCAGGATTTGCTGACAGATCTGATGGGGCACTTGTGAGAGCAGCAGGGGAAGATACTTGCCTTCAGCCTTTGTGAGGATAGAGTTGCCATCACCTGGGAAGGAGAAAACTGAAGGGGAAGCACCTCTGAGGGGATAGCAACAATTCGATTGAGGACAGCTGAGGACGAAGTTAGTGATGTTGGATAGGGAGTCGAGTACTGGGTTTCAGGAGGTATTAGAAAGGTGAACTTGGGAGTTGTTACCATCTAGATGGTACTTAAAACCTTACTGTGAACTCTAGGTCTTTCTTATCAAGCAATCCTCCTATTACCTTCCTGGTCTGACTTGCAGTGAGAGTTGAGAGCCTGACACATTGGGAAAAAAATATGGGTTTTAGAGTGGGACAGATCTAGATCAGGATACTAGTGATGCTGCCTTACTAGTCATGTGACCTTGGGCAAGTCCCTTATCTCTCTCACTTGCAATTTACTTCTCTGAAAAATTGAATGATAAAACCCACTTTCTAGGATAGTTGAAACTCATGAAATTAACTAATGCCTGTGAAACTCCTGGCACATAGTGTGTACTCAAGAATTAAGTTCCCACCCCACTCTTTTTTTTTTTTTTTTTTTTTTTTTTAATCTAGTATGGATGCTTACCAATGATTGCAGCTCTGCTCTTATTTCCCTGGACTAGCTCTACCCAAAGTGTGGTCAATGATAGAAGCATCAACATCTCCTCGAAGCTTGGTAGAAATGCAGCTTCTCAAACCCCATCATCCCAGCCTACTGAATCAAAATTCCGGAGTGGGTCCTAGCAATCTGTGTTTGAACAAGTCCTCCAGGCGATTCTGGAAAATGCTAGAATTTGAGAACCACAGTTTTAGTGTCTACCCTTTCACAAGCTTCCATGTGACCCCCGAGTACACCCGTCTGTCTCTGCTCATGGTCCTGCTGTTGTCAGAAAAAGTTATATTGACCAAGTTAAATAGCTTTACTACACATTCTTTCTATTGATCCGTTAGCCCTGACCTCTCAGTTGAGTCCAGACTCATACTTCCAATTTTCTCCACATTAAATAAAACTGTTCTGGAAGATACCCAAACTCAAGGGGCAAGATCCCTGCCACTCAAAAAACAAATAAAAAACAAACAAACAAGAAAACAAAAAAACAACTGAAAACCAAAAACTGGCTATAAGACAAATAACCCCAACTTCCCTCTCTTCTTCTAGGTTCCTTATTTTAATACTAGAGAAAGTTATTTGTTGAATGCTCCCTATACGTACCATAACGCGTGTGTTTCATTGAGTTCTCCCTAAAACTCCATAAAGTAGGACTAATGTGAGGTCCCACTTAGCAGACAAGGAATTTGAGGATTAAGGAAATTAAATAGTTGACTCACGGGTACACAGGTTGTGCCAATGAGGGGCACCAGAAGGGGATTTTGAGGCTGAAGAAGGGACTTGTTCTTTCCTACTCTGCTTAGAATTACTTCCTATGATTTATGGACAGCAACAGGGCTTCCCCTTCATGCAGAAAGAGAGTGGGCTTTCTTGAGTGTGTGTGTGTGTGTGTATGTGTGTCCCAGTCTAAGAAGACTGAATTAAGCAATCTCATCGCAGGGAATCGGGTACTAATCAAAAAACTTTCATTCCTGTCTTCAGAATCTCACCAAAGGTCTCTTTTCTCACGCTCTTGAGGAAACTAGGTCACTTTTGCTTCCACAGAGCAATCAATGGAGCTTCACAAATAGGTTGTCTGCCACTTTAGGTTATTGTTAGTTTGTTTCTATACAGTTGACTTTTGGGATATGGAAATGAAGATCTGTTTTCCTCATTACTTGGGAAAATGAGGTTTATTTTTTGATTCCAACTCTTTAAATACATAAAACAAAATTATTTAAGAAACAAGTAGGAGTTTTTGTAAGGAAGGTTATGTGGTAGAATATATTCAGAGACATGTAGGAGAGGATAAGTGTAGCCAAAAAAAAAAAAAAAAAAAAAAAAGCTCTAGTGAATAATAAGAACAGCTGGAGTGTAGACTTTGGTAATTTTTGGTATTATCATTTGCATTTTAAATGGGTGAGCAATAAAACAGCAGCTATCTATATATGTCTCTATCCAGCCTGACTTTCAAGTACACAATTATGATTTCACCCAGAAAGCTGACAAAGTTTTCAAAGCACCATATTGTCCACTTTCTGCCCCTGAGACACATTGTGTTAAAACCAAACAGAGGCTTTGTGAGGCCAATGGCTACAGAAATACCACCATATAAAGCCCTGGGGCTAGAGAACTCACGTTTGAGTCTTCTTTCCTCCACAAAGTTGAGATCTTTGTTGCCTGCCATCGTCGTTTGGGTTCTATAGACTGATGAGAACAGAGCATCCAGGGCATTTGGAAATGGATGATTCTCCTTCTTAGTTGTCAGATTATATTTTTTTCTTTCTTACTGATGCATTAAAAGCTTACTCTCTGGAAAGTAGATGTCCCAAGAGAATATTATCTAATCCTAATTACTCATTGGAGAGATTAAAGTAAGAAAGTGTTCCTTAAAATAGAAGGGGATTTTCACTTTGAGGGCACGAAAGTTTTCCCTTCTTATCCTTAGTCATAGAGGTTGCGCTATCCCTGACATCCTTCTTCCTGTTCTGCTTCCTGACTCATTAAAAAAATACCGGGGAATATACTCCATTTTTTAAAACATTTTCTTCATGCATTTGATTAAAGACTGGTATTTTCTGTTGATAAAAATACTCAGGACTGTAGAAGTCCGGCGTAGATGCATTTAGAGACAGATCCATATGTACAAAGTGATGGTGAAAAGTCTTTTGGCTATTGCTTGTAGGGGAGAATCACCTCAGCAGATTACCTTCACAGCTCACAGCTGTGTGGGCAGAGTTCCACAAACCATTTCTGCCCGGTAGGAATATTGTTACCTACGTTGCCAAGACTTTGTTTACTCTTTTCCCCTTTCTTTTTAAAAAAATGTTTATTTATTTTGGGGTGAGTGCAAGTGGGAAAGGGGCAGAGAGAGGGGGACAGAGGATCTGAAGTGGGCTATGTGCTGACAGGCCCTTCCTATCAGCAGCGAGTCTGATGTGGGGCTCGAACCCACGAACTGTGAGCTCATGACCTGAGCCAAAGTCGGATGCTCAACCAACTGAGCCACCCAGGTGTCCCTCTTTTCCCCTTTCTTATATACTTAGCAAATGTAGTTAGCAGTTTGTTTATTTGTTCCCACATCAGTTTCATGTCCCCAACTAGCTATGCAAGATTTGGGACACCTTTTCTTATCCTTGGACTTCATTTTCTGTTAAAATTATAGGTACATTATCTTTAAAATCTTCATCAGCTCAGAAATTCTATAGTTTCTTATCTATGCTTCTATGTTTTAATGCATTAGACTCTGGTCTTAATTTTTAAACTTATCTTGGTATTTAGCTCTCACTTGAGATAAATGTCACAAGCAGAGATAGGAAGAAATAGTATCTTAGTGTTTTAAGTACAGGTATTAGAAGCTCATGAATTACAATGAACCTTGAGTTACTTGGTGGTGATCTTAACTTTATATCATTTTGCCTCAGATCACTCCTGTACAAAAGGCAGATAGTGTTTGGAGGTCAAAGAAAGAATCCTGGGAGGTGTAATTAAGAATGCTATACAAATAAATAATACAAGGACAGCGGCAACATTTATGATTGACAATGGCGTGAAAACCACTCTTGGAATTGTATTGCCTCTTGTTAAAGGTAAAACATAGTGGGGTGTTTTACTAGAAGTCTGTGTGTGCTTATACTGGGAATCCTGACATAAACTCCATCGTAAATTAAAAGCAAGGAATACTATTTATTCTAGGGGCCTTTGTAAACCCAAATATAGTCATCACTTTGTCTCATTTAAATATTATGTGTCTGGAAAACATTCATATGTCACTCTGTGGGAGCATTGCCATTCAACTCTTCATTGTCTTTAAAACCAGGAGAAATTTCCACTTAAAAAATTATATAGATTAATTGTAAGATTTAAAAGTGAAAAATAATTTTTAGATGAGAAGGAAAATGATCTAATTACTTGACTTTTACTCCTTTATTGCCTTTAAAAAAACCCATTGTTTTCATTGTATAATGATAGACTATTAGAGAATAATTAATATAGTTTAGAAAATTTTATAAACATTAAGACAAGTTGAGACAGTTATTTTGACTAATGTCTGTATCTAATCATAAATTAAAATACTGAGAGGAAATCATATAAACATTAAGACAAGTTGAGACAGTTATTTTGAATGATGTCTACGCTTGATTGTAAATTAAAATACTGAAAAGAAATATAAACATGGGTTCTTTCTTTAACGTAAAACGTTACATAGGCTGCTCGGTGGTCAGGAAAACCACAGGCTTACTGCAAAGTAAGTTGTAGTGATTGTTTCAGGTCAGTGGTTCAGTTTTAAACAATTTGACTCTGTGCTATATGTTTACCAGGCTAGTGTTTAAAAACCTTCATAAATATGTATTCCCGGGATCTATCGCTGTTAGAGAAAGTCTTGTCAACTTTCATGCACTTTTATGACAGATTGTTTTTCTTTTTCACACAAAGGATACATGGCTGACTCAAAGCTCAGAACAGTTCAATAGCAGCTATATGATCCCATGACAAGTTCTATCTAAGCTGGTTTAAAAATATTCCTCAGGGAATGTTTCAAAGAATGGCACACAGCGACAACTGGAAGAAAACTGCTTTATTATTAGTTGGCAATTCCTACCAATTCCAGGCCTGTTGCATAGCCTCTGCTCAGCTCCATCGTCTGTTGGCTTTCACATCCATCTCTAAAATAGCTGCTTACATATTGTGTAGGTAGTAAGGAATACTCTTGTGCCAACTGGGTTTTACTTTACATAAAATAAATTTATATTAAGCCAACAGAAGCAATGTGAAATATAAAACATTGACCTCTCTGATTAAGACCTACCATTCCCTTTGGGGTGCCTAGGTGGCTCAGTGGGTTAAGCTTCTGACTTTGGATCAGGTTATGATCTCACTGTTCGTGAGTTCCAGCCCCACATCCAACTCTGGGTTGTCAGCACCTCTGTCTCCCTCTCCCTCTCTCTCTGCCCTTCCCCTGCTCCCACATGCTTTTCCTCCCACTCTTTCTAAAAATAAATAAACATGGGGGTGCCTGGGTGGCTCAGTCAGTTAAGCCTCTGACTTCGGCTCAGGTCATGAGATCATGAGTTCGAGCCCCGTGTCAGGCTCTGTGCTGACAGCTCAGAGACTAGAGCCTGCTTCAGATTCTGTGTCTCCCTCTCTCTTGGCCCCTCACCTGCTCACACTGTGTCTGTCTCTCTCAAAAATAAACAAGCGTTAAAAAAAAAAAAAAAAAAAAAAAAGAAAGAAACACTGAAAAAAAAAGAAAAGGCTTAGCACTCCCTTTGATCGAAATGTAAATAAGATGGCTCCAGCTTAGGGTCTTTTCAGTTACCCTCCAGGTGAGAGAGGATTTTCATCTCCTGCTTTCCCTTCTCTGCCCCATTCCCATTTTCACTTTCGCCTCTTTCTTAACCTTTGTTCTATTTGCTTTCCCACTGAACCCTACTTCTCCTTCCTCTGTTGTTTCCTCTTCTCCCTTTTCCTCTTTATACTTTTTCTCCCTGCTTGGATTTACTTTCTTCCCTCCGTGCTTTCAATCTCCCTTTGTCTCCCTTCTGGTGTTGAAATCATTACCGTCTAGTAGAGCCAAGTAAATGGTGACTGCAAGGATGCCATCCGATGTGTACCACAGAAAATTTACACATGTGATTCCTTTTGTTGTTTATACTGGCAATTACACGAAAACCAATGTTAACTTCTTAAAGCCATGCCTTAATCAGAGGAGTATTTATATGAAACCACTACATGTGAAATGCAGAGTGGAATTAAAAAGCTTTTTTTTTTTTTTTTTAACACCAATATTATTTCATTTACTAATGTTCACTGCTGGCTATTTAGATTTAGCCTATTGAGTGAAAAAGCAAACAATTAACTCATTTAAGTATAAGTAGCAGATAATTCACGAATAACTAAATTATACTTTCTTGCTACAGTATCTTAACAGGAAGCTTTTAAAGTAGTAACACCTCAGATCTGTAACAAAATTGTTTCCTTTAAAACTAAACAGATGCAGAAAAACAAGGCAGGAGGTCAGGCTCTACAAACCAGCCCCTGGGATCCATCTGATCTAACAGTCTCAGCTCATTGAGAAGAGGGATTGCTAGCCTGCAAATGTAAGCTGTCTGAACACTGAGAAAGCAATAGGTTATATTCTGTTTACATTAGTCCTTAGGAAGCAAATATTAAAATAAAAATATTCTGATATCAGCCTCTGTATCTCCATGTGAGCTAAAGGACACCAAGTTTTTACGGGTCATGAAATACTTAACTCTGTACTCTTTCCCCCTCAGAATCGCAATATTAATATCTAAGCAAAGGTAAACACTAAAAATGTGAAATTAAAAAAATATTACTGTTGAGTTGCAAGACATAATTTTGCAATAAGAAAAAGAAATGTGATTTTAATAGCAATATAACCAAAACATTTATTTCAAATCTCTTAAGGTTGCTGATGAAACACACCCAAATTTTTCTGATCACTAAGGAGGTCTTCCTTGGAAGGCTCTCAGGAGGATACCCAGCGAATCAATAGCACATTGCTATATCATTGCTATTTATTAAATATATTCTTCTTTAGTGGTCGTACTATATTTCGTGGGCTATTGCGTTAAAACTACTGTAGGAGGGGCTCCTGGATGGCTTAGTCAGCGTCCGACTTTGGCTTAGGTCATGATCTCGCGGTTTGTGGGTTCGAGCCCCGCGTGGGGCTCTGTGCTGACAGCTCGGAGCCTGGATCCTGCTTCCGATTCTGTGTCTCCCTCTCTCTCTGCCCCTCCCGTGCTCATGCTCTGTCTCTCTCTCTCTCTCTCTCAATAATAAATAAACATTAAAAAAAAACTACTGAAGGAAATGGCCTTATCAATATTAAATAATGCAGTTGTTTAATCAAAATTAGCTCATAACATTTTTCAGATCTGGATTAAGATAAATTGCTAGTTTATTTTGATTTGGGGCTAACCTAAACCATTCTTTTTTTGTCTGACGTTCTTAAATCAAGTTGATATAGTACACTTCCAAAAAAAACCCATTTTTTATATGGAAATAATTCTAAGAGCACTGAAAAGTTTCAAGAATAAGAGTGGTATAAAGAAGATCTGTATATCCGTTACCCACGTTCATCCATTATTAACCTTTTATCCAATTTGCATTATTACTTCTGCACACTCTCTTTCTCTCTCTGTGTGTGTTTATATGTATACATAGACATAAGTGCATATATTTTTCTGAATCATTTGAGAGTCAGTGTCCTATACAGTGCCCCTTCACTCCTAAACACATGGTGTGTATTTTCTAAGAATAGGGATTGTCTCTTACCTAACCAGGTACCGTTAAAACTTGAGTAAATGCATTGATATACTTGTATTTAATATGCATTCTCATTCTGTCTACATACCCAGCAATGGCCCTGCCTCATTCCTCAACCTGGCTCCCAGTATGAAATCTTGTTTAGGATACGGTATTGCCTCCTGTGGTTGTGTTTCTTTAATTTCCTTTCATCTGGAACATTTTTATACCCATCCTTTGTCTTTTATGACAAAAGTTTCTCATTTTTGGTTTGCTTAATTTTTCGTAGTGCTTACAGCGAGGCTGTGCATTCCTGGCTGGTATATTACATGAGCGATACTGGACCTTCTTAGCGTGTGGCCCGGATCGAGTACTGTTGGACTCGTCCTCGTCAATGATATTGATTTTGGCCACCCAGTCACGTGTTGTTCTATGTCAATGTCCCATAGTATTTTTTTTCCTCTTGCAACTAATAAACGATCTGCGGGAAGCACATTACGATCACACAAGTATTCTGCCCTTCCCTCGTCAAACTTTCTCCTAGATTTAGCATCGTTTTACAATTTTTGCTTGAACTAATTCTCTCTGCGGTGGTTGCACCGCAAATGTGCAAAAGTCCTGTAGTCCACATTTACCAGTTGGCACTTGACATGCTACCATAAATAAGATCCCTCCTTTCTCCCTCTTTAAGTATTTATTAGTGGTGAGGACTTATGGATTCCTTTTTTCTCTCAGTGGTTTATAATTCATCACTGCCCTTAGGCATTTTGTGCTCAAATTGTCCCAGATTTGGCCAGTGGAACCCCTTCAAACTGCCTCCCCAGTCTTTATGACTTGGTTTAGTTTTGTGAGAACTTCCTTATCAGAAGTTCCAAGGCTATCTTTTGTTTATCCTTCCCCAGCCCCAGCCCCAGCCCCAGCACTGGCCTTCCCCCCACCCCCTCCCCGGAGGAACCCTTCCTATTTCCTGGTAGTGGGGAATGGTATTTAAAATGGAATATCTGGTGCCTGGGAGGCTCAGTTGGTTAAGTGTCCAACTTAGGCTCAGGTCATGATCTTGTGGTCCACCCAGGCGCCCCAACGTACACTTTCTTTAAGTTCAGTACGTGTTAAAAACATTGCATCATTCTTATTGTATCAAAGGTTTACAGTGTCTTATTTGGTCTTTAATTTTTTTTAATGTTTATGTATTAAAAAAGTTTTTTTTAACGTTTATTCATTATTGAGAAACAGAGAGAGAGACAGAGACAGAGCATGAGCATAGTAGGGGCAGAGAGACGGGGAGACACAGAATCCAAAGCAGGATCCAGGCTCTGAGCTGTCAGCGCAGAGCCCGACACAGGGCTTGAACTCATGAGCCATGAGATCATGACCTGAGTTGAAGTTGGTTGCTTAACCAACTGAGCCACCCAAGAGCCCTTCTACATTTATATTATACTTATTAAAATTTTTTTTAACATTTATTTATTATTGAGAGACAGAGAGACACAGAGCGTGAGCAGGGGAGGGGTAGAGAGAGGGGGAAACACAGAATCTGAAGCAGGCTCCAGGCTCAGAGCTGTCAGCACAGAGCCTGACGTGGGGCTCGAACTCACAAACTGCGAGATCATGACCCGAGCCGAAGTCGGTCGCTTAACCGAGCCACCCAGGTGCCCCCCCACCAAAAAATTTTTTTAATGTTTATTTATTTTTGAGAGACACAGAGAGAGAGAGAGAGAGAGAGCATGAGCCAGGGAGGGTCAGAGAGCAAGGGAGGCAGAACGTGAAGCAGGCTCCAGGCCCTGAGCTGTCAGCACCAAGTCTGACACAGGAATCAAACTCACAAACCGTGAGATCATGACCTGAGCCAAAGTCTGATGCTTAGCCGACTGAGCCACCCAGGCCCTCCTGATTTTTAGAGGTACCTGTGAAGTCAGTAAGGCATGGGCTATTATGACACTAATTTTGCAGATAAGGAACTGAGGCTCAGGAGAGGGTAAGTGACCCAAGATTGTGCTTAGTGTCAGAGTTGGTTCTGGAGCATGTGACCGTGCTCTTTTAGGATATCACTCTCAGCCTAAAAATTCAAAGGAAAACAATTACACTTCTTCCTATCAATCTTAGACATGGATGATTTGAAAATGAATTTTTTGTAGGAGAATAGCAATGCACTCCACACTTGCCCCATGCTGGCTGGAAGCCTTCCTTTGTTCTCTGTGAGTCAGAGGGTAGCAGGCACTTCCCCGATTACAATAATTTTTGTTCCTATTGCCACTTGCTGTCTTACCAGCAAAATGTAAGAACTGAATTTGAATCAGCGGATCTCCGGGAAGCTTAGAAAAACACAGACATCTGGGTCACCCACATCCCAGAGATGAGTATTTAATTGGTCCAGGGTATGACCTGGTCTTCGGGATCTTCGAAAACTACCCATGATGCTAATGTGCACCCAAGGTTGGAAACCCCTTGCCTAGATGATTTTTAAGGTACCTTCACTGTTAATATTCTATGGTTCTGAGATTTCTTGTTCTGTAGTAGTTAAGAGGAGTACGAGCTCTGAAATTAGCTGAAATTATAATAGTTGGATCTTAGGTAATCATGGAGTCTCTTTAATCTTTAATTTCTTAAGGATTCCTCTAATCTTAATTTCATCTATGAAATAGGCACAGGTATGTGGCACGTAATGTGACAGAGGTAATGGTCAGATATTTCCTAGTTTTTGTGAGGAAAATATATGATGAAATTATTAAAGCACTTAACATGTAGACCTGCAGACAATTAGTGCTCGATAAATGTTAGCTATTATTTTCTGTCTAACCTCCCAGTTTCTCCTTGAAATACTGATTTTGAAGGAAGGAGAGTGAATCCCAAACTAGATGCTAAATCATGGGACTTTATCTGGTTTGTAACATACCTGGCACCAGCCTGCATAGTCTTTTTTTTTTTTAATTTTTTTTTACATGTATTTATTTTTGAGACAGAGACAGAGCACGAACAGGGGAGGGGCAGAGAGAGAGGGGGACACAGAATGGGAGGCAGGCTCCAGGCTCTGAGCCATCAGCCCAGAGCCTGACGCGGGGCTCGAACTCACGGACCGCGAGATCGTGACCTGAGCTGAAGTCAGACGCTTAACCGACTGAGCCACCCAGGCGCCCCCAGGCTGCATTGTCTTAACGGAGCCTTGAACCATAGATGGTAGGCAGTAGAAAGTACCCGTGGGGAGGAGCTGCAGAGAGTGCTGACTGAAGGGAGGCCCACCTGGGCCCACCCTGGGCTGAGAGACCGATGGGAAAAGTGGGGGAAGGAAAATCCAATAGGATTCGCTTTGGGTGTTGCTGTGTGCGTGCCCCTGGGAGTGTAAGAATGTGTGAATCTGTTTAAGTGAAATTTCTCCATGTGTCAGGACACAGAAGATGATGAGAGGGAAGAAAAACAAGGAATTAAGGAACTGAAGAAAAAAGTACATGAGAACACAGAGAAATCCCACCCCCCACCTGCTTTCACCTTTTCCTTACCACCCACAAAATCTTGGCTCATTTTCATTCACTCCTGTGTACATATTTTATCTTGGCTACTGTTGGAAGAAAGAGAGAAAAACATGGAGTTTTAAAAGCCTGGGATAGCTTTGAAATCACAGATGTTGTGTAACCCAAGTCTCCTCTCTGCCTCCTCCCCCCCTCCCTCTTTTCTCCCTTTCTCCCTGCCTCCCTCCCTCCTTCTTTTCTCCCTTTCTCCCTGCCTCCCTCCCTCCTTCTTTCCTTCCTTCCTTCCTTCCTTCCTTCCTTCCTTCCTTCCTTCCTCCTCTAACATTAATAAAGAGCCAGGCTCACTTACTACTCAGTAAATACTTGTTGAATTAACATATTAGACTTTGGACTTAAAAAATTAAAAGCCAAGGCTGGCATCTTTGAGAGGCTCATAATTTCCAAATTTGGGGAGGGCTTCACTCATTGGATTGACATTATAATGAACTCATTTTCCTTTCTTTTTTTTTAAATATTTTTTTAATGTTTATTTTTGAGAGACACTGATTGCAAGCGGGGGAGGGACAGGGAGAGAAGGAGACACAGAATCCGAAGCAGGCTTCAGGCTCTGAGCTGTCAGCACACAGCCCGATGCAGGTCTCCAACGCACGAGCCATGAGATTATGACCTGAGCTGCAGTCAGATGCTCAACCGACTGAGCCACATAGGCGCCCCTGGACTCGTCTTCCTCCCTGCAGTTTGTTACAGTAATTCTCCCACTTTGTGGTACATCTCAGTCACCTGGAGGGCTTGTTAAAACACAGCTTGCTGGGCTCACCTGCGATTTCTGATTTGGTAGGGCCGACGTGGGGACCAGTAATCTGCACTTCTAAGAAGTCCCCAGGTCCTCACTTTCCCTCCTAATTGCCATCGGAGAAAATGGCATAACACAGGCTGCTTTAGGAAGCATTTTTGCCTGGTGGTGGTGGTGGTGAAGGGGGCACGGCCGGATGCATCCTGTGCCTGTGAAACCCCTGACGGGGCTGAGAGGTAAGAGTAGAGAGGAGTCAGAACTTTTCAGAACTACCATGCTCTCCTGGCTCAAATGGTGCAATGAGCAACGACCGTCTTTTGCGTAAGAGCTCACCACTCCTGCATTTAATGGAAATGTCTTCACATGGTGACACATTATCTTCTTTCAATCTAGAGCAGTTGTTAATATATTTTTTGAGCGGATCTGTTTCCACAGGTACTTGGAAGAAGACATTATGGGTATGGTAGCGTAACAACTTACCGCATTTAGCCTCCTTTTAAAAATATCATTCCCTAAGAACATGTTAATTTGGTAGTGGTGAAGAACTCTTTCTTTGTAAGAGCCCAAGCTCCCTACCTGCAGTTGACTTAGAAGCCAGTGTCTCAGGTCCAGATTTCTCTCCAAGCTCTGCAGGTCTCCCCTGGAATTCTCCATGGGTACCTTAAGCTTGTCATAGTCAACCCAGAGCTCATCATCTTCCTTCCCAAGCTCTCCCCTGTACCTCTGTTTTCTATTTTGGTGATTAGCACTGTCATCTAACAAGTTTCACAAGCTGGAATCCTTCTGCCTCCTTCAATTTCTAGGTCATGCGGGCTCTTACTAGATATATTTTCTGTGCCCTTTGATCTGTTCCCTCAGCCATGGTCTCAGCTAGGCCCTCACTCATCTGACTCATCATGATGGCCTCCCAGCTGGTGCCTCATTTGGTCCCACTCTGGGCCCATCTCCCCAAAGCTGCTAAAGTACTCTTTTAAAAATGCAAATTGGATTTCATCGCTCCTTTATTCCACATGGCTTTCAGAATAAAATTAGAATTTCTCAGCCAAGAACAAGGCTCTTCAGCATTTTGCCTTTGCTTGCCTCTCTGCCCTCAGAGCTTACCACTTTCCATTTTGTATCATTCACTCTAGTCATGTAGAACCAACTGGAGGGCACTGAGGCATTACTGTGTTTTAAATATTAATACAAAAAAAACCTTTATTTTGAAGTAGTTTCAAACAGAAAAATTGCAAGACTAGAACAGAAACCTCTCATGTATTCTTCACCTAGATTCACCAATTGTGAACAGTTTAACACATTTGCTTTATCATTCTTTCTATCATCTCTTTATCTCTAATCTATCTGTTTTCTGAACATTTTGAGAGTAAATCATAGACATACTCCTTTTATCCAAGAATGTATTTCCTAAGTGCAAAAGCACTCACTTACTCAAACATGGGGCAGTTACCAAATTCAAGAAATTTACATCAATAAAATAGCATTACCTAATTTATAGACCCCATTTAAATTTCACCCATTAAAAAAAAAAATTGAAGTATAGTTAACACACAATGTTACATTAGTAACATATTTCAAGTGTACAACATAAAATTTCACCAAATAAAAAGATTTTTTTAATGTTTATTCATTTTTTTTGAGAGATAGAGAGAACAGAGCGTGAGCCGGGAAGGGGCAGATAGAGAGGGAGACAGAATCAAAAGCAGGCTCCAGGCTCTGAGCTGTCAGCACAGAGCCCGATGCCGGGCTCGAACTCACTGACCACAAGGTCATGACCTGAGCCGAAGTCAGATTCTTAACTGACTGAGCCACCCAGGTGCCCCAAAATTTCACCATTTTTTAAAACACTTTTATTTTTTATTTTTGAGAAACAGAGATAGACAGAGCATGAGTGGGGGAGGGGCAGAGAGAGGGGGAGACACAGAATCCAAAGCAGGCTCCAGGGTGTGAGCTATCAGCACAGAGCCCGATGCGAGTCTCTAACCCAGGAACCTCAAGATCATGACCTGAGCTGAAGTTGGACGCTTAACTTACTGAGCCACCCAGGCACCCCAAATTTCACCAATTTTTATAGAACTTTTGTTTTGTTGTTCTCTGCAGCCACTCTTTGCGTGTAATTGTCATGTTCTTATAATCTTCTTTAATGTGGACAGTTTTTTGTGCATCCACGGCAGCTCCCAGTCTCATCTGTCTTTCAGGAATACTCTTTGCCTCGTGACCCAATAGATTCTTACTTCATCAAACTAGCACTGACAAGCACTTGCCCAGACATGTTTTACATGACCTCCCAATCTGATTTTCCCAAATTTCCTCTCCTGTTGCACCACGTGAAAAGCTTCATTCTTGAACTAATTGCTTTTCTTATTTGGTTTGTAAGCCACTCAAGGATGAGGATAAAGCCTTATTTAACTTTTTATCACCAGCGGCCAGCAAAGTGCTCAACACAAAGTTTGTGTTCAGTATGTGTATTTTTAATATTTTGATAAGTGTGCTCCCATGAATGAGTGTCTAACATTTAGAGGTCAGTACCCCCGATATCCAAAGAGCCCCCTCAGACTGATAAAAGTGTGGGAACATGGGTTGGTAGGAGTGTGAATTGCTATCACCTACTGGGAAGGTAATCTGGCAGTGTCTGACAAAATTAAAATTTAAGGAATTTAAAAAATCCTGTTGTGGGGGCTCTATCTTTGATGAAACAAAGGATAGTACATAAAGACATGAGTGCAGTGAAGTTTATTGTAACATCATTTACTATAATTAGACAAATACCAGAAACAATTTAAATATTCATCGGCAGAAGAATAGTTGATTATGGAATATTCATACAATTAAAAAGAAATGAACATTTTGGTACATCCATATAGTAAAATGGAATGAAGGCATGGCTACCATGCTGAACAAAAGAAGCAGAACACAAAAGGGTGAAAACCTTTGGACTCAATTATAGGAAATTATGAAACATGCAAAATCATATCATGGTTTATTGGCATGGGGAGGGCAGGTTTGATGAGGAAGGGGCACATGAGAACTTTCTAGAATGATGGAAACATTCTGTATCTTGACAGGGGTGTCAGTTCCATGGGTATACGCACTTGTAAAAATCTCTTGGGCCATACACTGAAGGTCTGTATCTCAATTATATTGTTAATTTTAACAATATTCCCAAGGAAATTTGTCATAATAGTATTTATTATAGTAGGACAATAAAAACAGCCAAAAACTTGGAAACACCCTAAACGTCCATCTCTAAAGGAATAAGTATGTTTTGATATAGGTATAAATAAAAATGATGTAATTACTTAAAAAAGAATAAGTACAATATAAATGTCCTAATCTGGAGGGATAGGCATGATATATTTTTAACAAAATAAAAATTGTTTAATAGAGTATATAGTATATTATTTTTATAAAAAGTAGCAAAAGCTTTCATATAATTATAAATGATTGTATAGCCTATGGAGAAAGGTTATAAAGGAATCCATGCCCAATTCAGCACTGAGAATCTAGCACGTATTCCTGCAGTTTGCATGTATTTTGATGATAAAAAAAAATCCCACAAAAGTGAATTCAGCCACAAAAATACGTGCAAGGAAACAGAGAAGTAAATACATATGAAATAAAACTAGTTGGGAAAACACATTATGGGGCTGAAGACATAGTTACTGCTTGGCTCAATTCCAGTTGTCATTCCCTTCCAGCTGTCATTTGCCTTTTTGTCCTTTGTCCAATTGTTTTTTGTTGAATAGCACTGTTGAATGAATAATATGAGAAAGTAATATAAAGAGCTCCTGAAAAAAAGAATCAGAGAACATTACATCGTGTTCCCATTGAAGTTAAGCATGTGAGTGAACCAGCAGACTGGTTGGAACTGGCGAACCAGCAATTTAGCAAATTTGACAACTTTTGGCAAATATGATTTATGTTGTGGGGATGAGGCAGAGATGTTTTCATGTGTCTTGTGTTTATTTGACCAAAGCTTTTTCTGAGGGATGCACAATTATGATGTACACAGAACGGACAAAATGAAAACAAATGTTTGTGTGGTCAGGCTTGTCCTTCTGGCTAAACCAGCCCACAGACCAACGTGCCCAAGCCTCCCTCTGTTTCTACGGAGGCAGTGTGCTGTAGGAGAAAGAGAATTTTTAGAAAGGAAGAAAGAAGAAAGAAAATAAAAGAAAGAGCTCAAGCTTTAGAAGGGAGGCAGGGGTTTGAGTCAAGCCTTCTTCACTTAAAAGCATACCAATGGACAAGTGTCTGACTTCTCTGAGTCTCTCTTTCCTCATCAGAGGTGACTGTGAGCTTTGCTGGATTTAAAAAGACAGCACAGTGCCTGGCATGTGTTAGATACTTGAACAGATTAATGTATGTTCGTTTCAAGTTTGCACTGTCATATTTATACTAGCCCAGAAACACCCTAGTATTTTTCTTTAGGCAATTCCGATCTTAGTGAAGGAAACTAGCTCAGAAACAAAGGGATTTATCTAGCCACATAGGTAACTTTCCATATTTCACCTACATTGGACTCAGGTCTACAACTTCCCATCATGAAGCTGGCTTTCCTCTGCCCTCGCTTCCACTTTTCATCTCGAGCTGTACAGTCTTAGCAGAACAGGATCCTTAAGTCTGCATTTGTGATAAAAGAGACAGCAGCTTATACTAAAGTGGCTTTCTCTCTGTGTGTTGAGTCTGCCTGACTGATAACAGATCAGAAACAGCGAGTGGCCTTTGAAATTGAAACACTGACTGTAGTGGGGAAAATGAAAGGATCTTACGTTTTTGATCAAAGGACGATATCTTCCAACTTGGAAAAGGGGGTTATTCTGCCTGCCAAGGCCTCTGATACTGTGTTACCTTACCCTACTTACCCTAAGGAAGAAGATTCAATTTCATAGCTATTACATTGCCACATAGTTTTAAAATATATTTATAGATACACATTTCCGCAGTCATTTTGCATTCCTTTTCCAACTTCTGTCCTTCAATCTGGCCTCCAGGCAAATGGTCCTGTGATTCCTACTCTAAATAGCATTTAAACAATTCTCTGGATCCTTAATCCTTAATGAACATTCCCTACTAAAGAGAAGACAAACTTTAAATAAAGGGAGGGTCTTAGATAAAATGAAGGCCACCATGGTGAATGGTAGGTGTTTAGTGGGATAGTTTCTGGTGTAATTCCACAGGATGAGATTTTGTGTTATTAATAAAACTGGCTGAGGGAGATGTGTGGATATGGAAATGGCATAGACCCTGACTATGAGTCCAAGGTCAGAACTCATGGGTGTCTGAAATGAGGAGAGGTGCTCAAGAGAATGAGAAGAAAGGGGTTCTTAACACTAGACAAGAAAGGAGGCTGCCATAACTGACCACTGGGGACAGTATGACTGCAAATTAGACAAGGGATGGACAGATGGGAGACAACATGGAATTATTTGCCCAAATAAAGACTGTATTCTATAAAGGCAGCCTTGGGTATTTTTGTGGGGCGGGGGGGGG
The DNA here is from genome assembly GCF_018350155.1 of Leopardus geoffroyi. Taxonomy (NCBI): domain Eukaryota; kingdom Metazoa; phylum Chordata; class Mammalia; order Carnivora; family Felidae; genus Leopardus; species Leopardus geoffroyi. The sequence goes on along the minus strand of NC_059333.1, from coordinate 139,807,226 downwards.
AGAGATGCTAAGTCTTTATTGACTTATAAGTCTATTCACTTACAAGTTATGTCAGTTGCTGGCCTATCAATCATAAATTCTGAATCTGTTTGCACTTAACATGTGTGTGTGTGTATATATACACATACACATAAAGATATACACTCATATTGAGTTATATTGTCTTATTTCAATGTAAAATTGGCTTCTGCTTACCAGTCCAGTTATTTGTTTCTCGGTTACTCAAGCTAGATCTCAAACCACAGGTATTCTAGATTTTTCTCTCTCCTTAAATACCTAATTTCCATTTATATCCTCAATTCCTTCTCACTCCTCCTACCAATGGCTCTTTTTAAAATTTTTTTAAATTTTTTAAAATTTTATTTAGACCCAAGTTAGTTAAATAGAGTGAAATAATGGTTTCAGAAGTAAAACTTAGTGATTCATCACTTACATATAACACCCAGTGCTCATCCCAACAAGTGCCTTCCTTAGTACCCATCACCCATTTAACCCATCCCCCTAACCACCTCCCCTCCAGCAATCCTTAGTTTGTTCTCTGTGTTTAAGAGTCTCTCATGGTTTGCCTCCCTCTCTGTTTTTACCTTGTTTTTCCTTTCTTTACCCTATGTTCGTTTGTTCTGTTTCTTTCTTTGTTTCTTTCCTTTTTTTAGGCTTCACTCTCCAATATGGCAGCCACAAGCCACACGTGGCTCTTGAGCACTTGAAATGCGGCTAGTCTAAATTAAGATATGCTTTAAATTTAAAATACACAATGAATTTCAAAGACCTAGTATGAAAAAAGGAATGTAAACTATCTTAGCAATTGATATAATATTTTTAATTACTATTATTACTATTACTATTATTAAATTAATAGAATATAATATTGTCAAACAGATATAATGTTAAAAATGATATTGTAATATTGACTATAATATTTAAAGTATAATATTTTGGGTCAATTAAATGTAATTAAAATAACTTCACATGTTCCTTTTTATGTAAAAAAAAATGGCTACTAGAAAATTAAAGATTAGGTTGTGTGGCATGCATCTGTGGCTCACATTATCTATCTGTTGGGTAGTACTTCTCTAGGCCTTCTTACCTCTTCCTTTAAGGAAAAAAAGAATTGGAAATACCCAAAGCAAGTTCCCAGGGGGCTTACCCTAGTCCACATATTGATGTGCCATCAGTTTATCTCTATCCTTCATAGATAGTACCATGGACTGGTTAAGAGCACAGTGCTAGAATCACAGTGCTTTGGGTTCAAACCCTGACTCTCTTGCTTGCTACCTATGCGACTTGGGGCAAGTTACTTATCTCTCTTTGCCTGTTTTCCCATCTATTAAATAGGATATTAACAGAAACTACTTCAGAGGATAAGGTAAAATAAGATAAATAAGGTAAAAACTACTTCAGAGAATGAGGATCAATCGAGTCAATGGATGAAGCACTTTGAACTGTGTGTGACTCAAAGAAAATACTCAACTAATGTTAGCTACTTTATTGTTCCTGAAGATCACAGGGAAAGACTGTCTTCTACTTTATAACTCTTAGGGGATTTGAGTGTCTTATTTATTTATTTATTTATTTATTTATTTATTTATTTTAAATTTATTATTATTTTTAATGTTTATTTATTTTTGAGACAGAGAGAGACAGGGCATGAGCAGGGGAGGGGCAGAGAGAGAGGGAGACACAGAATCTGAAGCAGCCTCCAGGCTCTGAGCTGTCAGCACGGAGCCCGACGCGGGGCTCGAACTCACGAACTGCAAGATCGTGACCTGAGCCGAAGTCGGATGCTTAACCAACTGCGCCACCCAGGCGTGCCTCCCTTCTGTCTTTAAATAAGCTCCACCAAGTGCAGGTTAAAGATTCTCTTGAGTATCCTTGACCTTGAGCTGACCTCTGTATTTTTTCACTTTCTTCTGCATTTCCTCTCTTTAAAATCCCTTGCAGAAAAACATTTCTTCAAGGATATATGCTCCACACATTCTGACCGTGTGGTTTAGGACCAGTACTAGGAGACAGAAAGGATCAGGCTCATTCCTATGGGGTAGGGGACAGGGAAACCAAGCCCAAGTTCTAGAATAAAGGTAGCATCAAGAGAGAGGGAACAATCATCAGATCCAATGGGGAGTAAACACAGGGCAGAAAACTCTCATAGGGTCTGTGTCTGGAGATGAGGAACAGGAGAAAGCTGGTTCTGGCAGAGTCTCCTCCCTGGGGAACTGATATATAGAGGTAGGCTTACTGTTTGAGGGTACCTTTGGCTCATCTGTAGGTGCGGGTGAAGCCACAAACGTGCCAATTTGTCTGGATAATTACAATAACCGAGTACGTGGCTTTTTCCGTCTTCCTTGGCCTTTGGACATTTAGCTGACATCCCCACTTTATGCTTGCACATTATTCCTTCTCTCCTGTCGTCATTACCAGGGGGGAAGGAACCTCCTGGCATTCTGGGGCCTCCGCAGTTTAGGATCACAGACAATCAGAGAAAGGGTAACCTGTCAGGCAGAACTGAGTTCGTGGGAACCAGCTGGATGCAGAATCTCCTGAGGAAGGTTGCCTACACTTGAATAATCTAGGGACATGGTGCGTGTAGGAAACTGAGATCTGCCTTTGCTGGCAGGTGAGAGGTGAATCTGCAGGGAGAGGTGAATCTGTAGACCAGACCATGGACTGAATCCTGGGTGGAGCTAGTAAACGGGACCACACAAATAGAAGTACAAGTGAGGTAGAATGAAATCCAAGAGGGAGAATGTCCTGGAGCCAGGTGAAGAAAGTGTTTCAATGAGGAAAAGACTGACCAGCTGGGTAAAAGGAAGGCCGATCAATGTGGACCTTGACTAGAGCAGGTTTAGTGGAGCAGTCAGGCTAGAGGCATAGCGGGAGTGGTTGAAAAGAGAAGGGAAGAATCGGACACATTGAGTACGCATAACTCACTCAAGAAGTTTAGCTCTAAAGGGCAGGAAAGACATAGAGAGCTGGCTAGAAGGGTGAGTAGAGTTAAGAGAAAGTTTTGAAAAAAATGGGAGTGTTCTGAAATGCTAGTGGAGAAAATCCAGGAGCCAGAGAAAAGCTGATGATGTGGATAGAGAGGAGAGACTGTACTTGGTTACCGAGAGGAGATAGGATCTACCGTACATGTGGTAGGATGAAGCTTCAATGGGAGCCCGGGTCGTTCCTCTACAGCAGTGACAGAGGATGTGGAACATGTGGGCACAGACGTGAGAAGGCAAGTAGGGGAGACGCCTGGGTGGCTCAGTCGGTCAAGCGTCTGACTTCGGCTCAGGTCATAGTCTCACAGTTGTTGGGTTCAAGCCCCGCATTGAACAGCACAGAGCCTGCTTTGGATTATCTCTTTCCCTCTCTCTCTGCCCCTCCACCACTTGTGTTCTCTATCTGTCTCTCAAAACTAAGTAAACGTTAAGAAAAAAAAAAGAAGACAAGTAGATGTAGTGGTGGGGCCTTTAGAAATTCTCTTCGAACTGCTTCTGTTTTTATCATTTTTCTTTTAGAGAGAAAGGGGGAGGGGCAGAGAGAGACTATCAGAGAGAGAGAATTGATTATCCCTCCCCCCAATCAAGTTCAGCGGCCCTCAAGTGCAGAGCACCTGAGAGCAATTGCCAACCCGGATCTGATGGAGCTGTGACTCTAGCCCCTTGCCCTGCCAGATCTATAGTTTCCTAGGAGAGGCAGACAAAATGTAAACAGCTGCTTACTCATTTGGAGTAGCCAGCGTGAGCATGGGACTGGCTAGTCAGTCTGGTTAATGGAAGGTTACAGCTTGGTGGTCATTTGGGTATCTAGTATCCACACGGGGCATACTGCAGAGCAGAACTACACCCAGAGGAGTGGGGTCTAGGCATCCTGATTGGATATAAGGTTGTTAATACTCTTCACACTTAGTGGGGATTAGCTCAGGTGATGGTTAGACGAGAGTGAGCAAAGCCTCCATTGCTGAGAAGGGTCTGAGGAGCTTGACCACGCTCCTATCTCAACCTCCCTCCCTTGTTCCCTCTTACCTACCCCTGCTCTTAACAGTGGCTACCTTCACTCTTCTTCTGGTTCCTGTGCTCAACCTCATATTCCTTCTCTCACTATCACAGCTCAAACATTTGTTCTGTTGACTTGCCTCCCTCAACCCCTCTTCTACGTAGGCACACATTCAATCCTCGCATCCTAACCAATTAGATTTCCTGTGAACCTCTCAAGCTATTGCTTTCGCTTGAATCTTCCTGTTTTCGTCACAATTGTCCCATGGGGGAGGCTGACTTTTCTCTCTCTCTCTCTCTCTCTGTTTCATGACAGCAAAGAATCTGGCTGTTTTTGTCTAAATCTATTTTGGGAGACAAGTCCAGCTCCTCTAGCGGTGAAGGTGACAAATGATGGCTTAGGATGGCTTTAGCCTCTTTGTAATTTCCATCAGCCTCCCAAAGCCACCCACTTAAACATACAATCAAGTATATAGAGCGAGTTTGCTATGCAATAAAGTTTTAAGACAAATCCTTTGCCCCAACTTATAACCAGATCACATCCCTAAGTCCTTCCAGGGAGAAATTTGGGAGCTGCTACTGAGCTGTCTATGGCTTAGGGATGTTTCATTGATGTAAATAGAGTATTTCATCATTTACTGATTATGAACTGTGTTCGCAATTTACCCTGGGAGCATAGGCTTTATTAAAATCATGAAATTAGATTTAACTTCCTAAATCATTTTATGAAGCTAATGTAACATTAATACCAAAACCTAACTAACTATTAAAACTCAAACACCATGGGCTAATTTCTCCCACAAACACAGATGTAGAATTCTTAAATAAAATAGGAGCAAATCAAATACAGTATATCAATGGAATTAATCATATTAGTAGTTGAAAGGAGAAGAGCAATCAGATGCCAAAAAGGATTTGATGGGGGCGCCTGGGTGGCGCAGTCGGTTAAGCGTCCGACTTCAGCCAGGTCACGATCTCGCGGTCCGTGAGTTCGAGCCCCACGTCAGGCTCTGGGCTGATGGCTCAGAGCCTGGAGCCTGTTTCCGATTCTGTGTCTCCCTCTCTCTCTGCCCCTCCCCCATTCATGCTCTGTCTCTCTCTGTCCCAAAAATAAATAAACATTGAAAAAAAAATTAAAAAAAAAGGATTTGATGGAACTCAGCATCTACTTTTTTTTTTTTTTAAAGACTTTTACCAAATTTGGAATAGAAAGCTATATCCTTAACAACATCTTGGAAAGCTTATTTCAAATGAACAGTTTATATGACATTTCATGGCTACCACATGAGGCATTGTTGTCAAGGTCAGAATCAAAAGGAAGGATTCTCACTAGCACCACTTTTGCTTCACTTTCTTCTTGAGTATTTAGCCAATGCCATTAGATTTGGAAAAGAAATAAGAAGCATAGGCCAGAGTACTCTTTGGTAATGATTTGATTACTGACCCCCAAAGAGTCAACCAAAAACATTTTTAAAAATCAAGAGAATCACAAAGAATCAAATTTTCCAATGAATTGATAATAACAAGAGAGAAAATTTATTGCAATTCCAATAATAAAACCTGTAACATACTTAGTTAAAAACGTAATAAGAAATATGTAAAATGCATGTAAACTTTGTTAAAGGAAAAATTTAAGTTGAGATATGGGAAAACATATTACGGGTTGTGATCAAAAGACTCACATATTAGGATGTCAGTGGGCCCCAAATGAATTTACAAATTTGATGTAGTCCTCCTGAAATATTATTGGGCTGCAGGGGAGGCTGGGCCTAATGGATTCATTAAAAAGTTCATGTGGAAAAATAGATCCAAGTATCCTAGAAAATTTTGAGAAAGAAAGGAAGTGGGGATGTGTGTAAGTGAGTGTGTGTGTAGTTAAGTGCAGATATGAAAGTACATTTTGAGTTCTAATACTTACAACAGCAGGGTGCTGGTGAAGCCTAGGTGACCAGATGACCAGAATAGAACAGAAAGGTTAGAACAGGCCCGAGTCAGAAAAACAACACAGCATAAAAATGACATTTCAAATCTGTATGGAAAAGTGATTTGCAAATGGTGCTCTGTGAGGTCTCGCAGGCTGATGCAAAAACTCCATTCGTCTGTCTCTTTCTCTCTGTCTCTGCTTCAACTAATAGAGCTCTACTTTTATTTGTAATACATACGATGGTTTCTCATATAAGATTTTGTTTGGAGAAAGCTTTCCACGATTTTATTTTATTTATTTATTTTTATTTATTTATTTATTTTTTAAATATTGATTTTGAGAGAGAGAGAGAGAGAGAGAGAGAGAGAGAGAGAGAGAGAGAGAGTGCAAGTGGGGGAGGGGCAGAGAGAGGGGGAGAGAGAGAGAGAATCCCAAGCAGGCTTCACATTGTCAGCACGGAGCCCGTTGTGGGGCTCAATCTCACCAACCGTGAGATCATGACCTGAGCTGAAATCAAGAGTTAGACACTTAACCGACTGAGCCACCCAGGCACCTGCTTTCCACTATTTTAAGTTGGAGTTCTAAAAAACACAGCAACAGAATATATTTGATCAAATGTTCAATTATAGGAATGAAGTTAAAATTAACAATTAAAAATTTTATGATGCTCTCATATATTCCAGATGGCATAGGAACTAAATCTAAAAAAAATGAACTCATTAAAGAACTTAAAGAAGAGAATGTAGGTAAGCATTTATATAATCTTGGGGTAGAAAAAGCTTCTAAGTATATAAATTAAAAAATAATAAAAGTGGGGTGCGTGGGTGGCTTATAATAACAAAAATTGAACTTCTCAGTAGAAAAACTGACAGGCAATTTGCAAAACAAGAAATTCACAATGGTCAATAAGTATGAAGAAATAGCATGACTTGTAGCTGGAAAGATGAAAATAGAATCAATATCATTTTTCTCTTTATCAATTTGGCAATAATTAGAAGTAATAAAGCCAGAGTTATCTATAAATCCAGTGACATTATGAAATAAACTCTCATTTGTGTTAAAGAGCGGGAGGACAAGTGTAAGTTGGTGTAACCATTTGGGGAAGCAATTTGGCAACATGTAGCAAAGGCTTAAAATTGTATATCCTTTAATACAATGTTGTTATTTTCAAGAACATAATTAAGGAATTGACAGATGTAAAAGGAAATTTATTAAATCATCCTGCACAATAAGGAAACAATGGAAACAAACTGTATATCTGGGAATGGGGGATTAGTAAAATAAATTACAGTATATTCTTATAATGAAATACTCTGGGATCAAGAAATATAATGCTGGGAAAGAATATTCAGTGACATAAAGCAATTTTTACTACCTAGTTTAGGGGGGAAAGCAGTTTATAAAAATATTAAGTATACTACGATTCTTAAATATGAAAAATACATATATATACCTCGAAAAAAGATGAATATATGCTCAGATGTTTATTTTGTCTAATTTTGAATATTAGGCTTTTGGGTGTTTCTTTTTTATTCTTTTTTGTACTTTTTATGTTTTCCAATATTTCTGTCACAAACGTTTGCTATAGTTTTAATAATAAAAAAAACAAGCAATTTCGGAAATTACTTAGATTTGTCAAATGATAGATTTTAATTAATCCCATGGTGATTTCAGATCGAAATTCATTCTCTAGTCTTATTTCTTTACTTCAATGTGCCCTATTTTTACTGTCTACGTTTTCTTCTTAAGAGGGAGATGGCATTTTAATTTGCTGAGACAAATGTGGAACACATCATTTATGTCTGTGTTTATAATTTTGCATTGTTGTGTGCTTTTGGGGGGGGGAGGGAAAGGTTTTCATTGTTTTTATTAGCTCCAGGATTACTTTCTGCAATATTCTGCCATGACAGCAGAAAACTTGAAAATGTAATTAAGAAATTCTCCCGCACAGCAGGAGATTTTGCTGGAAAAGAGAACCTTAAATATGAAACTCAATTATCAAGAGAAACTGGGGCTTCAAGGCTGGTTGTAAACCTTGACACCCGAGAAGCTGGAATAAAGCATCCCAGCACTTCAAACCTGTGGTGATCCTTGTAAGAGATAGCTTTCTTATTACTTGATGTAGCTATTGGTGGTTTTCATATTATTTTGCCCTTGGATAGTTGAGTTTTTCTCAATTTACTTTGCAAGGTGTACCTGTTGCACTCTCTCAGGGAAGCCACGCGGAATGATTGAATACTCCTGTGTGATTAGGCAGAGACTAGAGGCAGGAGTCTAGTCTTCAGCTGTGGCCATGCACAACTGGCAGGCTGCATAGCTTGTGCGTGCTCGAACCCCTGTGTGTCCAAGTCTCTCTACTTTAACCTTGTCTAGCCAACATGAATGTGCTTCTTCCTTGATTCCTGATGGAAACTTATTAGAACTTAATCTTGCCCTAACGCCCAGCCGTTGACAAATCTATTTTTGTTGAGATGTGGACCCTGCACTCCATGCTGCCTGCTATTAGCCGGAATCTTTCCCAAACCAGTTGGACAGCAGGTCCGTGATATTGTCACCCCTGACTTCCCAAGTCACTGATAAGTGGAATTGCCTGTAGGCTCCTTGTGAATCCATGTCAACCACATCAAACTCACTCTCTTTTTTGGGGCGCCTGGGTGGCGCAGTCGGTTAAGCGTCGACTTCAGCCAGGTCACGATCTCGCGGTCCGTGAGTTCGAGCCCCGCGTCAGGCTCTGGGCTGATGGCTCGGAGCCTGGAGCCTGTTTCCGATTCTGTGTCTCCCTCTCTCTCTGCCCCTCCCCTGTTCATGCTCTGTCTCTCTCTGTCCCAAAAATAAATAAACGTTGAAAAAACAAAACAAAAACAAAAAAACTCACTCTCTTTTTATGAGGCATAGTGTGGACTGCTGGCCATCAGTGTTAGTGCTCACCCTGGGCCGAGACAATTCCTCTGCCTTGGTTCTCTCTGACTCAAGGAGCATCGCTTTCCCCACCAAACTATGCCTAGAGCCGATTCTACCTGAATTATAACCCCATTTTCCCCCAGGATATGGAAATATGGTTTAAACAGGAAAAATTGGTAAAGTTTAGAGAGAATTTTCTATCTTTTTCTTTAAAATAAATTATGTAATATTTTGCTATGTGTAATGGAGGTTAAATAAATCTGAGTTGCCTTTACTCATTGGGAAGTGGGGTCATATTGACCTCATTCATAATCTTTGGGATAAGTTCAAGCGTCACTATTTTAACTTCTTTAATATAATGTTGGAGGGCATATGGGGAAATAGGTCATTATAGACAATTTCATTTCATAAAATAAAAAGTGTGATAGATAACTCTTTTATATAGAGTCTGCACATTTCAATGGACAAATAAATAGATAATGTCAGAGATGTATTTATTACACAAATCTATCCTCATGTTTTATTTAGAGTCATTTATAACCCTATGAAAAAAATCGCTAGCTTGAAACATTCATAAAAGAGCAAACAAATACCCTTGGGCAAAGAGTCTACCCACATAAATTGATTTCTAAATAAAGATTCAATTTAGATTTAAAGTCTTGTATGCACCCAGAGGTATCTATTACATCTGTAATTTCCTTGTGGGGTTCTGGTGCCTGAGTGTGCTGTCATCAACTTCTTATTAGTTGTTTTCAGACAAAAGAAGCAAAGCTTCCAATTAGCACAATTTTTTAATGAACATGTGTTGGAAATCATTGCCACCATATATCACCTCTCTTGAGTTGATCTAGTCTTCTCTTTATCAACCTTTCTGCTATTACTGTTTGGATCACCTCGTTATCTTTGGGTTATGATGCTCCTGAGACAAAATTTAAAAATTGGAAAATCTTTATTTTTTCCTGTTTATGGGGCAATGTCATGATAACCTCAGATATTGGTTATATTAAAATCAAAAAGTACACAGGGATTATCGAGCGTTATTTTCAGTTTTGTAGTTCACTCTCCCTACCACTGAGAGAACAAGTGATACTGGGAGCATGCTCAGAAAATCACTGTCTGGCATGAGCACTCCCAAGTTTTATCCTCTCCTCTTTTGGCTTCTCCTCTTGCGGAAAACTACCCAGATTGCAGGGCATAGGATCAGCCTTTGTACATAGGGCACATTTTCTTCCTCACCCCTCTGAATTCATCAGGAATAACAATGATATTGTCATGGGCATCTATGCCATTTTTCCTCTTTGATATCAGCCCTGTAATGGCAATGTATTTTTCTTACTCGTGATCATGCATTTCCAGTGTATTAACATAACCCAGAAGTGCAGCTGTCCCTTTGCTTGGCTGAGTCGAAGTCCCAAACAAATTTTCGACCCAACTTGGCTTCTTTGCTGACTTTATTGAGAAACTGAATCACACCAGGCATATCCTGGGTTTTGTAACTTGTGGAAGATGGGCAGGGTTTCTGGCAGAAGTCATGTTACAGGGCGTTTCATTAGGCAAATTCTCATCACACTTTCTCCTCCTGAGTCTTTCTCTGCTTGCCTCATTGCCCACCAGGGGTCCCCTTTTGCCCTTCACCCATTTCAGCTACTCCTTTTGCCACACCTCATTCCATTCACATATTTGTCACTCAGTAGACAGTGACAATGAACTTGAAGGCTGGGGTGTTTCCCCTGGATTTGTCTGTCCATGCCTGGAGGAGTAACTAGTACATCACAGTTAGCTCTCAGTAAACATTTGAGTTATAAATAAATGAACAAAAGGAATCATTAATTATGAAGATTTATTCCTTTTTACTTTTCACGGGAGTAGGGAGTTTATTCTTTGGCTTTCTTTCCTTGTTTACGCTAGTAAGTTGAAATGAAGAAGTGAAGCAATTAAAAAATTTACATAGCAAATCTATCATTTTAATTTTGAGGGTGAGTATTCATTTGTTCATTCATTCATTCATTTGGTAGGTCAATAATTTTTGAAAGCTACTACGAGTTGACAAAAACTCTATCCCTGACGAGTCCTTAGTCTTGGTCCCTATTTCTATCTTTGGTCTGCACAGTCCAATCTTAGCAAAGAGTCCTAAGCCATCCCTCATTCCCTTGATATCTGATCACCCCGGCATGGCTACAGCAAGAGTCCTGTTAGGGCTGTTTAGCAAGAATCCCCCCACCCTTGATGTCTCCTCTTAGTAATTTATCTATTGTCCTTCACCTTTAACTGCTCTTTGGCTGTAAATCTGCAGCTGCCTTTGCTATGTTCAGAGTTAAGCTCCATCTATCTCCCCCATTGCAATACCCCTATTGTAATTGTCTTTTTAAAAAAGTTTTATTTATTTAAGTAATCTCTACACCTCATGTGGGGTTCAAACTCATGACCCTGAGATCTAGATTTGCATGGTCTTTTGACTGAGCCAGCCAGGCACCCCATAGTAGTCTTGAATAAAAAATTTTCCTTACCATTTTGACAAATGTCAGATTAAGTGTTTTTTTTTTTTTTTTTTTTTTTTACCAGCATGAGACATAAAACAGGTAAGTTACTAGCTGTCATAGAGCTTAACTTTTAGTTGGTATAGAGAGAAAATAAGCCAAAACCACCCCACAATAACAAAAACAAACATGAAAAACTAACAAGTATTTTGAGGCTTCCCCTTAGGTATAGAGAGGGCTTCTTCTTCTTCTTTTTTAAGCTTATTTATTTTGAGAGAGAGTGCAGATCCCGATGCTGGGCCCGAGCTCATGAACCATGAGTTCATGATCTGAGCTGAAGTCGGATGCTTAACCGACTGAGCCACCCAGGCGCCTGGAGATTTGTTTGATCAGAGAGGGCCACCCCAGGAAGAAGACAGTACAGCTGGGAGCTGAAAAGCCAAGCACCATGCTGAGATGAGGGAAAGAGCCCTGCAGGTAGAGAGCAAGGCTGGGCCTGGTGGAGAAAGTTGTAGGAACACTCTGGAACCCAGTGGGTGAGGAGGAGAGTGGCGCAAAGTAGAGGCCAGAAAGTGAATCAAAGCCAGGTAGTGATAGTCTTTGTAAGCTAGGTGAAGGGTATGCCATTTATTTCATATAAGATTGGTATCTTGGACTTAAAATGTTTGGATGTTGCCTGGGTTTTTCACTTTGCATTGCTGTTGTTGGTGGGACCGAGAAATTGTCAAACAAGGTCCTTTTTTTACTCTTACTGAAGCTCCCCTCTCCCTGGATTTGTTATTTTGCATAAGATGACTGAAAAGTAAGGAATGATTGTTGCTTGGGGATAGTGCCTTTTCTTTGTTTCCTTTAATGCTCTAAGGTAAAGTAAAAAAAAAATCCTAGATAATAGCTGTATGCAGTTTGTGCTTGGTTGCTTTTAATTATTTCTTATACCATCAGCTCCTCTCTGGGACCCTTTCCCTCCTGGAGGGTTTTTCATCATATAAAAGAAAAGATAGGTCTGCTTAATTGTTTTCTTTTTGCTTGAGTAGTCTTTACTGATGTGAGAAAATGTTGAATGTTTTAAGTCCTGCTCCTGCAACCTGGTCATTTAAAAATTTTAGTTTATAAGTCCATTTTCTCATATTCTTCCTAATTGTTCCAAAAGATTGTCTGCTCACTGTGTTCTTTTTCAAAGAATCTTTGTATTTAAGTTTGTGTTGCTATCATCATTTGATACTTAATAGTACTTTGAAAAACCTTTCAGTATCTTTATGCTAGGCATTTTATTTGAAGAGCTGTACCATAATTTACTACTTTATTATATTTTTGCAAAACATTGTGATTCTGATAGCTATATTCTGTCTGGATCACAGGATGAGTATGTGTTTATTTAACTTTATGAGAAACTGCCAAACATCTCTCCAAAGTAGGACCGTATATTCCTTCCATCAGCAATACCTGAATGTTGTAATAACTCCACTCATTTTTTCAAGGTCAGATTATAGAGCTGCCTGGGCATCCTGCTTTAGGTAAAGTTATTTCTACAATGTGCCAGTGTGTTGACCCCTGGGACTCTACCTGGTCCTAAATTCTTTTCTTAAGAAAAATCATTCTTGTTTCTAACTCTTTTAAAGAATATAGTCAGAGAAAGTAAGAGTGAACTTGTTTCTAATCTTGCATGAAAGTGCTGGAAGAGGGGCACGGGAAATGTTCTTTCTGGGTGGCTTAGCAGTATCTTGATGACCCCTTCCAGATAGAAGGGGAGAATCAAATTCATGTTTGGTTTGCTGTGATCCTTTTCCTCTGGCATTCTGTCATGCATAAGAACGAGGTTAGAAGAAGGTTAGAAGTAATTATATTGAGAACTACAATAGATGCCAAGGTTTAGTCATCGTGTATTTAGGGCTGGAAGTGCTCTGGGAGGTTGATTTAAATCACCTGCTTTTACAGATGATGAAAATAAAACCCAGAGAAGAAAGTAACTTGTCAAGGTCATTCTGGTTAGTCAACCCAGTCCAGGTGAGAACCCAAATCCTGACCTGTTTAGTGCTAGTTTTACTTTGCGTAAGAATATCCATTATCACTTCCCTGAACAAGCCTGGATGTTTTCTGTGTATTTCTTTGTGAAAAATGTGTTTTTGTTCAGAATTACAGGTGGTGAAATATATAAACTGTTCAAATATATTCTTTAAAATTGTTGTAAAATAAAAAGACACTTGCAAAACAGCTTCATGAAGTAATTAGGCCTAAAACATTGAATTTTTTTTCCTCTGTAAACTATATGATGGTATTATGCAGTTGCCATGGGAAAGCATATGTTAGCCACCAAAAACCTAAAACAGATCTTGGATGTTAAGCAGGTAAGATTAAGTCATAGACTACAGTTCTTGTAGAAGAAAATATAGTACCCATTTGAAGCACCACCTATGTGCTAGGAAACCTCTACTTGTCTTCTCTCTCCACAGCTAGGAGATTTCAACACCTTTATTAGTCTATTCAGATTAAAGAATAGTTTTCCAGTGTCCACATTTATTGGAGCCCTAAAAGTGATTCTTTTTATTTTTTTATTTTTTTAAATGTTTATTTATTTTTGAGGAAGAGAGACAGAGCATGAGCAGGGGAGGGGCAGAGACAGGGAGACACAGAATCTGAAGCGGGCTCCAGGCTCTGAGCTGTCAGCACAGAGCCCGATGCAGGGCTTGAACTCACAAGCTGTGAGATCATGACCTGAGCCGAAGTCGGATGCTTAACCGACTGAGCCACCCAGGTGCCCCGTAAAAGTGATTCTTCTAAGACGATTTCAAAAGCAGTCCTTTAGGCTAGAACTTTTCAAATACTGTTTACTTTCCTATCAAGAAAGCCATTTGTGGTTTCCAAATAAACAAATGCCATTTGGTTTTAGCACACTCTTGACTGTGTGGCTCAAACATACTGTAACTACAGAATCAGGAAGTGGATTGCAAGTGTTTTTGTTTTTGTGTTTTCAAGAGCTCTTGGGCTTTGAAAGCAAACCAATAAATCTCTTGATTCTTCAAATAGGTTTCACATGGTATTTAGAATAGTTCTAGAAGTCAGACCATGACGTTATTCTCTGTAGATGAAGTTTTGTGTAATCTTACTTATATTCAACTATCCATTCAAACTTCAGTTCCATTCAACTATCTCTCTGAGTCTTTGGCCTTTTCAAAATCTTTATTGAGAGAAACTAGTTTTTCGCTGTAGGAAAATCCAATAGTTTCATTAGGGCAGAGTGCCTTTTCTCTAGAGGGATGAGGTGTTAGCCTTCCCAATGGTATGTACCTTCCTCTCTGATGCCAAAAAACAGGCATTTTGTACATGCTTAATGAATAAATAAGTTGAATTGAATTTTATCTTGCATGGATAAATATGAAAACATACATTACTAAGTGAGTCTGTTAAGACTGTCCTAAATATGGATCATATTTTCCCCAAGTCAATCTAGATCAAGAATCAATAAACCTTATTTCTAGAGGGCCAGCCAGTAAACATTTCTGGTTCTCTGGCTCTGGCCATACGGTCTCTGTCATAAGCTCTCATATCTGTTGTTGTAGTGCAATAGGGGCCGTAGACAATATGTAAAGAAACGGATGTGGCTGAGTTCCAGTGAAACTTCATTTGCAAAAAACAGGCAGCCTACCCATAGGCTGGGGTTTGCTGACCCATGATCTAGCTACACAAGATGGTGCTATATATGAAAACAGATGAGGGATGAAGGATGCCAGTATATAAAGTCCTTTTGGCTTTTATTTTGGCGTTTTTCTGCCTTTGTTCACGGATGGAGTCAGGGTGTTTCGACTTCATGTTCTCACATACGGATAGTGCTGTAAAAGGCTTGTCCATTTTTGTTAAGGGAAGCATGGAAATTTAGAGGTAATCTACTTTTGTCTGTGCTATGTTCTTTAGAACTTAGCATACCACCTAGGATTAATAAATGCTAAATAATGATAATTTTTCATTTTACCACCATACCCTTTATGGTGTCTCCTTTGGCACCCCCAGAGGTGTTAACCTGTAGCTTTTACAACGTTCTATTACACATTGTCAGCAGCACCTTGCTGATTAAATCACACTCGCGAGAGAGAGTTAACTGCAAGGCCGTAAGTATTCCTGACAGGTTGTTCTTGCACAGGTTTGGTTTCTCTTGTAGAAAGATTAAAAATCTTGTCATACTTGGTAAAAAATGAAGTGCACGGAAAACCGCCGAGCATCCACAACTCATAAAGGCACTTCCCTAGAAGTCAGAATTCAGATGAGGGGGATAGATTATATGAAGTAAGATGACTGCACAGAGACAATCAGGTATTTCATAGTACTGGGTGGAGTGATGGCAAATCCTTTTGTGGGGGTTTGTGCTGGGGCGGGGTCTTCTAATATGTGTGAAGCTTTCTTCCATGATGAACTGAAGAATTTCGTGTTTCAAACTTCATTTAGATAGATCCAAGCTAGTAGTCCCAGTTTTTGGTATTTGTTCCGAAGAGGAGCTTTTTTTTTTCACTGTGAGCCTAATTTTTCTTTTCCTCTGTCCTTAGTGCAATGGTTATAAAATTGTCTTTTTGCTCTCCTTTTAGATGCTTTGCTTAAACTGGACTTGTGCCCAAAGCAGCAGGAGATGCTGTCCCATAAAGCCAGAACATTTTATAAGTACTGGCAGCGAAGGTTTATTACTTCATCTCCAAAACAGCACAGGGAGCCACTGCGGAGGTCTTGGGAGGAGGGCCGCCGGAATCTGGAAATGCTGACTGTCCCGGTGCCGAGTCAGTCCCAGGCTGTGCTGCCTTCCCGGCTTCATGCCGTGGCTGGTGATGAGCAGAGTGGGCAGTGGGGATTTCGGTGCTGCAAGTCCTGAGGAAGTAACTAGTTAGACGATATAGCTGTCAATCAGGCAAGGCTGGGGCGAATCAGGAAGACTATGGTTTGAATTCAGATAGGTGATTTTGACAGTCCTTAATAAACAATCAATGTGGCTGGTAAAGTTTTTTTAATTTCAAAATATTAAAGGGTGCACCAAGACCAGGAAAAAAAACCCATGTGTATTTGTGCTTTCATCATCGGAATTAGCCATGATTAAGAGGTTGTTTGTTCGGAGTCCTTTTATAAATGAGAGATAATATTTTTTTGTTTATTTATTTATTTTGTGTGGGAGAGAGAGAAAGAGTGGGGAAAGGATAGAGGGGGAGAGAGAGAGAGAGAGAGAGAGAGAGAGAGAGAGAGAGAGAATCCCAAGCAGGCTCTGTGCTATCAGTACAGAGCCCCACTTGGGGCTGTAACTCACAAACCATGAGATCAGGACCTGAGCCAATACCAAGAGTCAGTGGTTTAACCAACTGAGCCACCCAGGTGCCCCCAAAGAGAGATACTATTAAAGTTCAAAGTTGGAGTATTCTATTTCCCATCCCTTGTTGCTCTTCCCTCACTCACCTGTCAGGTAACTGCTATGATTTAGTGGGTTCATCAGTCAGGGTCCTGGAAAGAAACAGACGTTGCATTCAAGGTGGATAGTTTGTGGGGTGTCTGATAAAGAAACCATCTACACACGTGTAGGCAAATCATGATGGATATCAGGGTGCCAAAACCTTAGGCCTAAAGAAAGGGGAGAAGGGAGGGAGCAGTTAAGAGATGCTGGAGGGAATTGTGTGGAGGTCTCGATAGGCATTGCGCCTCATAGGCATAGCCCCCTCCCTCCATGAGGCAGCCCTGCAGGGACAGAGGGGGCAAATAAACACCCCAATCCCATTTTCCTCCTGCCCTCTGGTTGCTAGTCAGTGCCCCTATTGGGCACACCCAGCTAGGAGCAAGAGGTCCAGATGTGGTCAGGACAGATCAGCTTCTCATGGCAAGGAAAGAGTTGGGATATGGATCCAGAGGGGACAAATATAAGGCATCCAGGACACTATGTATCCTGAAACTGCTATTTATGTTTGTCCCTATACATAAAGGTCTAATAAATAGTATATAGCAGGGCTCAGCAAACTTTTTCTATGAAGGACCAGACAGTAAACATTTTAGATTTTGTGGGCCTCACACAGCCTCTGTCATATATTCTTCTTTTTTTTTTTTTTTAATTTTTACAAACCTTTAGAGATGTAAAAACCATTCTCGGCATATGGGTTTTATAAAAACAGGTCCTGGGCTTGGTTTAGCCTGGGGGCTGCAGTTTGCTGACACTCAGTGTAAATTAAGAACTTCATGTGTTGAAAATTTTTTGGCATAATCTATATTACACTCTAATTCTTTTCTAACACTGTGCACAAATTATGACGGATCCGATGACCTCCTCTTATTTATTATCACGCAGTTCTGTAGGTCAAAATCGCAGGTGGGCTCACAAATGATTACTTAGATAGGAGCCATCAACATCTTGGTTCGTGGGTTACACTGCTTTGGTTTTAATGAAGGAAACTAGTAGAGATATTTTTGTCCACGGGACTTCCGTGTGGTCCTCCGATTATATCCAGGGGGCAACGTTTACCGAACCGAGCCACAAGGCCGAGTTGAGCCATTGTGACGAATGAATGTGTTGCATGGGTTTGAGAAAGAATATCTCCTATTCAGACGGTACCACTAACTGACTTGGGACCCGTGTACCATGATCTTTGTCCTGGGTAGCCCATAGCTAGTGATCGAAAAGGCATTTTGTTGTTCTCTGAATATGACTGAAGCAGATAATAACCAAGAAGCAGGAAGCGGGATGTCTTCTCTTTGGTTAGGATGACGAGGTGCCTGTAAATCAGTGAGGACACAACGACTAAAACTGGATTAAACGGAGAAGACGTTTTAATTTCATATAGCAGGAAGTTCAGAGGTGGGGTGGCTTCAGGAAAGGTTTACTCAACAGCTTGACCGTGTTACGAAGGACCCAGGCACTTGGTCTCTCTCCATTTTGCCATCCTCAGCTTTGATTTTTCGTCAGGTTTCAGTAAAATGCCTGGAGTGGTTCCAGGTATCATGTTCAGACAGAAAAGCTTCAGACATAAGGGACTGCCTCTGTTAGGAGGGAAGAGACTTTCTCCAGAATACCTCCCCCTCCCCCATGGCATTCTTTTCATTTCTTACTGGTCAGAGTTGACTTGTAGGCCAACTTCTGAACCAACCACTGCCGAAGGGAGTGATATCATCATTAGACCAATAAGGTTTATTTCTGGAACTGGGGTCAGTTTCCTCGAGGCACATGGCTGCCGGGTGTGTCTGAACAAAATCAGAGCCTTGTTAGGGAAAAAACAGGATGGGAGGAGCGAGACTGGAGGCCAGTAAAAGTCCCCACGGCATCCTGACAGTCCACACTCTTTCAAATGGATTAAAAGGGATTCAGAGCTACATTACATAGAATTTATCTACAACTGTGTAAAAGTCGAAGTGGCACGATGTTGGTAATGTAACTTTATGTTTCAAAAGCGTTTTGTTAACCAGTTTTTCACTTTAGTTTTGCAGGTTTCTTTTCATATTTGGAGTCAATAAATCTTTCGTCAGTCCTCAAACATTTCAATATCCCTTGCGAAGCCGGTAGCCCCTGGACCCCATGAAAGCAGGGCCACTTTCTAACTGGAAGTAGGATAACGAAGACGGGAATCTTGTCATCTGTAGTTGAAATAGAGAGTCATCTATCCATGGTTTCAAGTATATGGAGAAGGGCTGCTTTCTTATCCAGGGGACCAAATCGCTTACTGCACGGTTCACGATAAAGCTCAAAATACAAAATCCTTGAGGTAATACTTCAAGCTTCACTGAAACCATATTGGCAGCTTTTAAAAGTGAAAAGATGAGGATAAAAGCAACAGACACCGCAGAAGTAAGCAAGGGGAGCCTGGGACACTAAAAACCAAATTTTTGGAGGGGGGGGGGAGCACTTATTGTGTAGTAGTAGGTCTTACAGCAAATGCACTTTGCTCGTTAATTCCATAGATATTTGTCGAATGCTGCTACGTAGCAATACCTGATGGATATGATGAAGGGTTTTAAGAGCATGTAATCCAAGTTTCTTTTGGCTGAGGAGGCTGCCATCTTGGAAGGGGAGGACGAAGGTTGAGGATGAATCTATAATCATGGATTTAAAATATCAGGGCACCGAGGTCGGTTAATTATCTGACCTTGGCTCAGGTCGTGATCTCGCAGTTTGTGGGTTCAAGCCCCGCGTCGGACTCTGTGCTGGCAGCTCAGAGCCTGGAACCTGCTTCCCATTCTGTGTTTCCCTCTCTCTCTGCCCCTTCCCCACTTGCGCTCTCTTTCTCTCTCAAAAATAATAAATAAACATTAAACAATCTGGGTATGATTTGGACGATTTAAAGTCCTAATTAGTAACCCTTGAGGGCGAGGATTACACCTTTCTTATATTTTATATCTATGACGTCTAGAATAGTGCCATGCATAGAGAGGTCATTAAACCTATGCTAAGTGCATATACACTAATAGGGTACCTGACTCCAACAACAAACAAACCCAAACAATGTAACAAAAAAAGAAACCGAATGCTTTTTATTGCCCCTCTGACGGATTCCTTTGGGAACTGAACTGTCACTAAGAGCACTTGGCTTTATTTTTAACTCTCTAGCTGTTACAGTTTGTACATGTTGGTTTTTCTTTCCCAGAGCAGAGCTTTTGAGATCCATAAGGTGAAATCTGTTGTTGAGTATACAGGACAACAACATGTCACAAAGCAAGTTGAAGTAGAAGAACATCTCCTTGCCCCAAGCTGTGAAGGCTCCAGGTGGTTCCCCCTTGTTCTTTGCTCTGGGCTTTTTATGTAAAAATTGCTACAACAGTTTTGCTTCATGCTGAGCTAGAATCAATTTAAAGCAGATTTTTACATATTTATTTAAAAATGGCCTGTAATGTATTTTAGAGTCAGTATTGATTCCACTTGTCTTTGTGATTACATCTCTGACTGGTGTTTTTGTTATGTTGCAATTGCACAGTAAAGTAATAGGCTCTGAGATTCTATCAGTGCCTACTCTTTTCATGTTGCAATTGCTTGATAATAATTCGATTGTATCTCTGCCTGATGTTTTAATACTCCTGTCTTCCAGATTGCTTTTACTGGGGAGATATTTACCCCAGTGAGTTTCTACACCCTAATAAAAATAAACAAGGCAGGAAAACATGTGGTAGCACATACTTCTTTGTGTGACACTTGTCTGGGCTGACACTGTGGCTCAGGCTGACTTTCACAGCTACCATATGTTCCAGTTATCTATTGCTGCATAACAAGCCACCCCCAAATTTAATTGCCTAGAACAACAGACAGTTCATTATACCCATGGATTTTATGGGTCAAGGATTTAAATAGGGAAAAGTGAAGATTGCTTGTCTCTACCCCATGACGTCTGGGGCCTCTCTGGAAAGACTCAGGGGTGCCTGGGTGGCTCAGTCGGTTAAGCTTCCAACTTCAGCTCAGGTCATGCTCTTGTGGTTCCCGAGTTCGAGCCCGCATCCGGCTCTGTGCTGACAGCTCTGCTTCTCTCTGTCCCTCCCCCTCTCACGTTCTGTTTCTCTCTTTACGTCAAAAATAAATAAACGTTAAAAAAAAATTAAAAAAGAAAAGAAAGACTCAAACAGCTGGAAGTTACATGGTTAGCTAGGTACTGGAATTATCTGGAGGCTTCTTCAGTCACATGTCTGATGAATGGGCTGGGGTGAGCTGAAACCTGGGCTCTGCCGGGTCTGCCTCCTGGAATGCTTGCCATGTGGCCTTTTCATGTGGCGTGGGTTTCCTCACAACATGGTAGCCTTAGGGTAGTTGAGCTTACATTTCTGGGCTCCATGAGTGAGTGTTCCAGTCAACAAGATGGAAGCTAATGAGGTTTTGGAATGGCAGGGGCTCGGAGCTGATGGCCAAGAAAGAATTCTTGAAGATGTCTTTGATGCAAAAAGGATATTTTATTAAAGCACAGAAACAGGACCCATGGGCAGAAAGAGCTGCACTGGGGTTGTGAAGAGTGACTGCTTATATGCTATGGAGTTGGGGAGGTAAAGGCAAAAGGGAGACCTCCAGAGGGACGTTGATAGGCTAAAGAGGACTCCTAGGATACCTGAGGGCTTGCTATTGTCAAGCTAAGGTTGTTTTTTCTCTAGTAAGGCATTAACATTAGGACAGTAGGGGATTCCTAGAGAAATGTTATACTCTGTATTTGCCTCAAGTATTTGCCAACAGGCTGCAGGTTATAAAGAAATTCAATTTTACCTGCCATTTCCTTCTTGCCTTTGTTCCCCACATCATTGTTGAGGGGAGGGTGATATTGGGGCTCCAGGAAACTGAGTCTACAGATTTCTGGAGATTAGGCTATTGAGAAGATTGCATTTTTCTTGTGATTTGCTAAGACATTTGCAAACTGATGGAGACTCATATCCTGTACGATTGTGATCTCTATCAGTTAGCCATTTGTTTTTCCCTTTCCTTTGTTCTTGGGCTGCCAGGAGTGCCTGAGGAATTGTCACCCATATTCCACCTGGAGTTGGGGGTTGGTGGTAGCCTGTATTTTACCCTCAGCTTGCCTTATGCTCCGTCATCAGAAGCTGTATGACTTTTCTGACCTAGTCTCAGAAGTGATGCAGTGTTACTTCTGCTGTGTTATCTTGGTGACAAGTGAGCCACTAAGATTGGTCCACATTCAGTCAGAGAGAAATTAGGCCCTGCTTCTTGACGGGAGGACTACCAAAGAGTTTATTTCCATCTTTAAAATCTTGGCAATAAATGCTTAACCCTTTTGTCAAGCCTGGTTTCCATTGTTTTTGAATTAAAAAAAAAAAAGATTCGTTTGTTAAGAGGCAAGTTCATTCAGTACTTATTAAAACATGCTGAGGCATGATAAGGAGTAAGGAAAAAAAATACTTCTTTTCTCACAATGAAGCTTGCAATTTAATCAGAACGGTGGTATGCAAATATATAAAAATCTGAGTAACATATTTACAAAGTAAAGTATCAAGGAGTACAAGTCAGCATGCCCTATTGCTTTGCAGTAATAGCTGTGGAATTTTTATAATATGCAAATATTTTGGATCTCATCCAAGATATAACTACTCACTGTAGCAAATATCAACCGAGCAACCCTTACAAGGCTCAGGAGTCTATGAAAAGAGGAGTGTGATGAACATATAATAGTAGAGTTGGAAGGAACTTTAGAGATTATTTATTCCAACTCTAAAAATAAGTAGATGAGAAACTGTAGGCCCCAAAATGTAAGGTCACTGGCAGTTTAGGAAAGGGGAAAGAATATTACCTATGCAGCTGGGTCACCTTAAGCATGTGAAACATCTGTTGGTTCCAGTGAAATTTAAAATTGTGTCAGTCTGATTGTATCAGTCAGCTGAGGCTGATAGGTTTTAGTAACAAATTATCCCCAAACCTCAGTGATATACAACTGAGGTTTATTTCTTGCTTTATGCTACAGGTCCATTCTGGGTGGGGTATGGCTCCCCTTGATGAAGATCTTCACTCTGGGACCAGAGTAACAGAACAGCCTATTTGGGACACTGCCGGTTGATGCAGGGGTAATGAGATCATGACAAAGCAAATCCTGGCTCTTAAAGCTTCAGCTTGGAAGTCACAGGTTAAGCCTGATGTCCAAGGACCAGAAAATATGATCTTTCCTGAGGGGAGGGGTTGCCTACAGAGAGAGGCAGCAAGTATTTTGAAGAAGAATACAGTTCATCACAGTGATGCGGGCGAAAGTACTTAGTGTTCAGTGGAACACCGTTGAATACAAGTTGCTCTTGATCTGCCCAAAGTCTACCAGCCACCAATGGTAGAACTGAGGCAACAATCCCAGTTGCTCAAAACTCAGCTCAGTGCTTCCTTCTCTGGAACTAGTCACTGGACGTCTGTCTTTCCATGTGAGTGCTTAACAAAATAACCATTGTAGAATTGTCAGTCAACACAGTCCCTCTGCCAGATATAAGGATGATTTTCCTGAGCCTGGGTGGCTCAGTTGGTTAAGTGTCTCACTTTTGATTTTGGCTTAGGTCTTGATCTCATGGTTTGTGAGTTCAAGTCCAGCGTTGGGCTCCTCACTGTCAGTGCACAGCCTGCTTGGGATTTTCTCTCTCCCTCTTTCTACCCCTCCCCTGCTTGCATGTGGGTGTGTGCATGCGCTCTCTCTCTCCAAATAAATAAACACTTTTTTTTAAAAGGATGATTTTCCTAAGGATAAATCTTTATATATAGACACACACACATATATATATACATGTGTATATATGTGTATACATATATATATATGTGTGTGTATATATATGTATATCTTTATATCTTTATATACACACACACACATATATAGACATATGTGTATATATGTCTATATATGTGTGTGTATATATATGTATATATGTATATATGTGTATAAATATATGTGTATATATATGTGTATGTATATATGTGTATAAATATATGTGTATATATGTGTGTGTATGTGTATATAAATATATGTGTATATATAATATATATAAAATATATGTGTATATATAATATATATTTTTAATATATATAATTTGTATATATTATATATATGTGCAGCTTTCAGTTTGATTGATAATTTTATGCTACATGCTAGAAAGTGTTGTCACATATGTCTTAAATCATCCATTTTGACCTTATGTGTTTTATTTGTGAAGGGGAGAATTCCATCACATTTTTTTTCCTGACAGAATTTGTCCTTAAAAATACATAAATTCCATTACCAGCTATATAACTCCTCCATGATTTCTTTATTCATCTCTAAATTATGCTTAGAGGAGGCAAGATGGATGACACAAGCTTTTCAGTGTTTCATGTTAGATGCAGATTTCTTGGAAACTGTTTCTCTCTCTTCTTTTTCAGCTAATACAGGCATCAAAACTCAAGGAAACTCACTTGCTGTGCAGGCCGATCTGCAGAATCAATCAGATTATTTGCCAGACTAAAAGAGCTGTGATGTTTTGATCCCCAGAGCTTTTTTTGGGTAACCTTTCACGTGGGGTCACTGGCGACTTCCAGATATAATGTACTATCACCAGTGGGCTTTTGAAGGCAGCCTCTACTCTGCTCCTACTTTAGTTTATGTAGAGTTGGAGGGGGTAGAATTGACATGCTCTTTCAGAGGGAAGGTAAATTGAGTTCTGTCTTTTAGCTACGGATTGTTGAACAGGTTGCAATATAGTTGTTATGCCACTAGCCTGGTGTTGACCTTCATGTAGGAACTTTTGTATATTTTACAAACCAAACATAAATCCAATGAACCTTAGTCGTGGCCAAAAGCCAAACAGAGAAAACCTTTGAAATCTAGATTAAAAACCCATCACAGCATTCATTTCATATAGGTCAATGAATTATAAAAGTGAAGGATATTAACTTCAAAGAGCCCAGCTTTCCCCCCAACGCCTGACACACAAAAAAGGCAAGTTCTTGGTGAAATGCCATTATTTTCACAAGGTAAAAAGCAAGGGATGAAGTAACAGGATATTTTTATATTAAAAAATAATAACGCGGTCCGCATTGACCCATTCCATCATTAACTTCTACATCAGTGCACACTTCAAAATGTTTTCTCAAATGGTTATGTATTTGGCATGTGGGAGTAAAATTTGAGGCGAGAGCCTAAGCTTTCAGAGTAAGCCAAATCTATTGCCGCAGCAAGTTAACATAAAATAACATTCACACGAGATGTTAACTGGCTAGTTAACAATACACTGCAATAGTCTAGACCCAAGTTTGCATACATCCAGAAGCATAGTCTGTAGGAGCATAGGAAACCATAACTGTAAACATTTCCCCATATCCTTGCAGGAAATGGGAGACCAAGATGCGCCACAATTCTGAGATATGGTCTAGGACACATATTTGTATAAAAATTCCTAGAGGCACCTGGGTGGCTTAGCTGGTTGAACGTCTGACTTGGTTTCAGCTCAGGTCATGATATCAAGGTTCATGGGTTTGGGCCCCATGTTGGGCTCTGCACCGACAGCGAAGAGCCTGCTTGGGATTCTCTCCCCCAACAACTCAAAATAAATAAACTAAAAAAAAAAAAAAAATATATCCTAGACATCAAATATAAAATAAATGTTTGAAAATTACAGGAAACATTAATTTGATTGCAAATTAGTAGGCATCTTAAGAATATGAATGGCATGTGTGAGAATGAATTTTAGATTCGATCTAAGATCTCCAAGGGTTATTTAGTCTGTTTTGTACTGTCCAGGAGGAAAGGAACAAAAATACCACTTTTATTCTTCCTTTTGTGCTTATAAATGAGTGGTGTCCTGGCATGGACCTTCTGTTTCTTCTATTTGTCACTCATCTTATACTCAGTTTGTAAGCCCAAGCTTATATTCGGATAATGGGAAGTTACCTCTAAATTCTGTGCTTCTGGATTATTTTACATAGCACTCATCAAGAGAGCACTATACCTCTAAAATTACACACACATATACATAATATGCACACTTACATATATAACTTCTAACATAGGGACATATTGAGTCCCCAAAGCATGAAAGTAACCTTCAGGAACTTCCCCAAATTCTGAGACCATGGAATGGGCTAGGAGCCATATATGCAGTGCTGCTTTTCTAAGGTGTTATTTCTCCAGAATGCACCATAGTACATAAGAGCGGGGCTACCCGGCAGTGAAATGGGACAAAATCCTGAGAGGCAGAATTTAAAATAAAGGAAAAAGAGAACAGGTGGGATAGTGTGAGCAGTTAGCTTTGGCTGTGTAACAAACACAAAATTTCCGGTGACACGATGATTGGCTGGGGGTGTTCTGCGGAGCTCAGATGGGGTGGCAGGGGCCTGGCCCCAGGCTTCAGTTTCCATTCAGGTCTCACCTGTGTAGTGGCCAGTTTTCTGTGGTTAGTGGACTGCTTAGGGCCAAGTGCACTAGCTCAGGACCTTGCTGCTCAAAGGCAGAGCCTGGCCAACTGCGTTAGCCTCCGCTTACATTATGTTTGCTAACATCCCATCAGCCAAGTCAAGTTACATAGCCGTGTGTAAAGACAAGGGGGTGCCTATATAGTTCTCCCACGGGTGGAGAGAAGGCAGTGAATATTTGCTGACTGATCTAGTCTGCCACAAATGGTCTGCATAAAATCTTCAATGTATTGCTCTTTTATTGTGTGGTAGGAAGCTGGCTTGATTGCTTGACTGTTCAGATGGGGCTAGAGAGATAAGGAGGGACTTGTAGGTCATGTTAATGATAACAATACTAACATTACTAATAATAACACATAACGTCTATAAAGGCAGGATGTCGTAAGCCAGGCTAACAAGAAATAATAAGAGTAGAAGCAGCATACACATTTACGCTTTAGACATTCTTGTAAGCACTTACAAAAATTAATGCATTTAACCCTCACAGCAACCCTATATAGTAGACACTGTTATTATCTCAATTTTTAGGTGAGGAAACTGGGGCACATAGACTTTAGGTGGTTTGCGTGGGGTCATAACTCTAGCAGGTGGTGAGCAGCTACTGAAATCCAGGTGGTCTGGCTCTGGAGTCCACGTTCTTAACATCCCCCCGCCCCTCTTCAGTTATTTTATGGGCTGAGCACTGACATGGTCTAATTTACATTTTGACAATGATCTAGATTTTTTTTTTTTTTTTTGGTAGAAAGAATGGGGGAAAGCGTGGAACTGGTGATATCTATTAGAACATTTCTCAAAGTATGATCTGTAGTCTGCTACTCTGACTTTGTTACTGGCCCATGACAAAGTAAGCACAGGAATTGGGAAGAAGAGTTTAGAAACTCTTACAGCAAACCTGACACTGTTTTAAGACCTAAGTGCATGATTGTTTTCTTAGAAAATCATTTTTACTGTATGTTACAAAAGTCTTGATTCATAATGAATTGGAAAGGAAGCACAGACCAAAAAGAAGAATGGAAACAACTCATGGACAGCTTGAGAAGCCCTAAGTAGATTAGTGCAATAATCCAGGTTTGTGTTTATTGATAATGCCTTGAATGAGGGTGGTGCTTGTGCAGATATAAAGTGGATGGATTTGGTAAAAATTTTAAGAGTGGGTCAGTCCTAATTGTTATCATCTGGCAGAGATTAAGTGGGAGAGGAGGAACTGTACCAGGCAAGTTGAAAAGAAGCCTTCAGGGGCGCCTGGGTGGCTCAGTTGATTAAGCGTCCAAATCCAGCTCAGGTCATGATCTCGGGGTTCATGAGTTCAAGCCCCACATTGGGCTCTCTGCTGTCAGTGCAGAGCCTACTTCAGATCCTCTGTCTCCCTCTCTCTACCCCACCCTGTTTGCAGTCTTTCTCTCTCAAAAACAACAACAACAACGACAACAACAACAAGAAGCCTTAGGGCACCTGGGTGGCTCAGTTGGTTAAATGTCAGAGTTCGGCTCAGGTCATTGTCTCGTGGTTGGTGAGTTTGAGCCCCGTGTTGGGCTCTGTGCTGACAACGTGTCTGGAGCCTGCTTCTGATACTGTGTCTCCCTCTCTTCTGCTCCTTCCTCACTTACCTCTGTCTCTCTCTCTCAAAAAATAAACATTAAAAAAATAAAAAGAAGACTTCAGGGATGCTCCCTTTCCCCAGTATAGAGGGGGCCCGCACGCTGTTTGTAGTAGCAGTTTTAAAGAAAAGCCATGGAGGAATACAATTCCATTTGAAGCCCAGTGAAGAGGAACTTAGAGGAAAATTTTGGTGATTTTTGGTGTAGGTTAAGTGCTTGTTTATTATTTTAGAGTGATCAATTTGTCTTGGTTTGCCTGGGACTTTCCCAGTTGTAACGCTGAAGTCCCACATTCTGAAAGTCCCTTTAAGTCCCAGGCAAACCAGAGTGGTTGGTCGTCTTCTCTTTTATACTGTAAATATTATTTTATATTATACTGATGGTACTCATGCTGTGCACACCTTTTTCCACTTTGCTATCAGCCCAACTGGTGAGGACTTACATTACTGAGATGTGGGAGTATGATATAGATGCCCAGACAAAATGGGGGATTTGAGTGAGACCTATTGGAAGAGATCTCAAAAATGATATAGAAATAAGAGATGGGAACAAAATGAGATGCTAATTATTCAGGCAGATTATGGAATTTTTTTCTGCGGCCTGGAATTTCTTACAAATTCTTGAGTTTGCTGACTTTATTTTGCCATGCGGTAGAGAAAGCATTAAAGGAATTTACTATATCCTGGTCCATAGGGAAGAGCTGGTTGGGAGCATGGAGTGTCAATAAAGAGGACATGACTGTTTCATCTTAGAGTGCACAGAAGGGAGGAGGGATAGAATATGGTGACAGGGGCCCATGATCTCCCCTCCCCACATGAATATCGATTTCAACCTTAGAGAGTCGATTGTGATGATTCCTCAATCAGAAGACATAAAAAGAGATCCTGATCAAGGGTGGAGTAGCTTAAAAAAATCTTAATAATGCTTTGGAGGGGAAATGGGGAAAGCACCTGTTGATGCAAACATGAGCTTTTCACGTAGGAAGCTCATTCTTGAGCCTTTCCTATTTATGGCAGGAAGTGGATTTGGAACTTCCCTCCCACCAGTGTGGGTGGTGGTATGTAATGTGGACTGTGTAGTTGATGGCTAATTAACTTCAGTCTAAGTGCTTCAGTCTAAGGTGCCATCTGAATCATTAATCCTGCACACAGATACAATCCTCAATGAAAGGGCCACTGTCTTGGCTTTTAAAAGTAACATTTCTACTTTCTCTTGGACCATATTCTCACTCTTGCCATACAGGACTGTCTTCGCTTGGACCAGATGTCTCCTAAGTTCTATGCAATTTTGGGGATCGGCTTGAAAGCATCATCCTGAACCTAGATCTCAGCAGCTTTCTCTCAAGGATCAAGTGTGAATCTGTGTCGTAAAACTAAGACCACACCTCTGTTTAACCTATATCACCATCATCTGGGAGCTTCATTCCCTGAGACTAAGACCTTGCCTTCCCTTAATTGTCTACCCCCATCATTAGGGGTGAAGAGGGAGCTCCATCTGGCTTTGAGCATTAGGCTGCCCTCCAAATACCCCAGGTTTAGAAGTTCTTGAATACTGACAGCAACTTCAATTAAGCATGACTTTGACACAACCCTTTGGATATTCAATGTTGGATTACTGGTTACTCCCATTCAAAGGCCAGCTCTACTGCTGGGCCAGGTCTCCTGTCACAGAACTGGTTTCCTCTCTTTCCCACTGTGTCTGAGTTCACAGGATACCTCATGACCAAGCTCACTCCAGTGATGACAGCTGGGCCTTATAAAACACAAAGGACGGTGATCAACTATGTGGCTACCAAAGGAGAAAGAGGACAGCTGCCAGGGCATATGGTGCAATATTAACAGACAACAGAGAGAAAGCAGGACTGCTCAATTCCATGAATACTTCTGGCTTCCCTATTAAGTGGAATAATTGTCAAATGTGGTTAAGAGAGAATTGATGCCTGGGATGGGTGATAAGTAATAAGAGAGCACCTAAGTATTTAAATGAAAATTCTCATAGGTTCAGGTAAATTACTCCATGATTCTGACAGACTTCTCATATAGGATTATTTAATTTTGATGGATAATGTTTGAAGAATCTGAGAGAGACAGGAGATAGTCATTCATACCATTTCCAAAAGGGGAAAATACAGATTTCAGAAATTAAAGACATGTAAAATTAAGGTCTTTTCACAGAAAAAATTGAGAATACAGTTTTAACCAATGGTTCTTAGTGCTTCGAAAGAAATGTGTTGCTATAATCCAAAGGCAATAAATGGCAAGTAAGTCATCAGAAACCAAGGCAGTTTTATTTTGCTTTCAACCTCTCTCTCTGTCTCTCTTCATTTGCTCCTCTATCTGCATCTCTCTAAGTTCTGATTCATTCTTTTATCTCTCTCTTCCAAAGAACAGCTGCTGCTTTCTATGCTCTTTCTGCATGACATATCCTAGCTCTCACCAAGTGGGGGTATCCTCAGATTCTGAGTCCACATTCCCCCACGTGTCAAGGACCTGTCTCTAGTACAAATTCTGGAAGTACAAGTTTTATGGCTCATTGACAAAACACCCACATTTGACTCACAAGATGGGTAAAAATGGAATACTCATATTTTTATTGGTCAAGAATGAATCTGTGCCATGGGACTAAGACCACACCTCCCCTAAAGCTTCCATTCCCACCTTTCAGAATCAAGAAGAGGCTCACTCACTGGTGCTAACCTTGCCTTTCCCAACCTCCTTACCCATTGTCATCAGGGATGAAAAAGGAGCTCCTGAAATGTATATTTATTTATTTTGAGAGACGGAGAGTGAGTGGGGAAAGGTCAGAGAGAGAAGAAGAGAGAGAATCCCAAGCAGGCTCCATACTGTCAGTGCAGAGCCTGACGTGGTTCTCGATCTCACCAACCGTGAGATCATGATCTAGGCTGAAATCAAGAGTGAGACACTTAACCAACTCAGCCACTCAGCTGACCCAAAACCCTCTTCTCGATAACACATCCACCGACACTCTATGCCCCACTTCTTTGTTCCCCTTTGGAGCAAAGTTTCTGTAATATTTTTTGAGCTTACTGTCTCCAGTTCTTCTTATGTTCCATCAAACCACTCTAGTCTGTTTTCTGGCCTCATGATATCATTTTAACCACTCTTGTCAATATAAGCAATGACTTCCACATGGCTGCATCGAATGGTCAAACCTCAGTTCTCATTTCACTTGATCCAGTAGTATCATTTGACCCAGTTGAATACTCTTTCTAGTGTTTTGTTCATTTGGCTTCCAAGCTTCTACATTATCTTGGCTTATTTGTTTTTTTCTACCTTAGCTATAGCTCTGTTTTAATACCTTTCCCTGAGTCTTCCTCTGTCTCCCTAACTTTTTAATGTCAGAGTGCTCCAGGGCTAAATCCTTTGATTTTTTTAAAAGTTTATTTATTTATTTTGAGAGAGAGATCATGAGCACAGTTGGGGCAGACAGAGAGGGAGAGAGAGAGAATCCCAAGCAGGCTCCACTCTGTCAGACCAGAGCCAGACTTGGGGCTCGAATACATAAACCTTGAGATCATGACCTGGGCCAAAATCCAGAGACAGAGGCTCAACCGACTGAGCCACCCATGTGCCCCTAAGTCCTTTTATTAACTGTCATCCTTTTTAAGCTCATTGAGTCTCATAACTTCAAAAACTATTTGTATGCCAACAACTTCCAATATGTCTGTAGCCTGGACCTCTACTCAAACTCCAAACTCATGTTTCCAATCTGTCCAAAACAGACTTTCTGATCTTCTTCTCCCATTCCAAACCTTGTCCATCTCCTGCCTTTCCCATCAGAGTTGATGGCAGTAACTCCAAGTATGCTGTGTCTCTGGCCAAAAACCTTGGCATGACTCTTTCCTCCTTTTCATAATCACAGGCAATTCATCAGAAAATACTGTGGATTTCACCTTCAAAATAAAAGTGGAATCTGACCAGATCTCCCACTACTGTTTCTCACTACTACCACCCTGGTCCAAGTTACCATCTCTCACTAAGATTACCACAACAACATTCTGATAGATCTTACTTATTCCTTCTAGATATAGCAGCCAAAGTAATCCTTTTAAAGTGTAAATTGTATCACGTCACTCTTCTGTTTAAAACCATGTCATAGTTTTTCCTTTCATTCAACATATGAATGAAAGTCCTTATGATGACTCACTTATATGTCTGATCTCACTTCTTAGTTTTTCCCCAAATCATTTACTCTGCTGCAGCCACATTGATTTTCTTGTTCCTTGAACATGCCATTTACCCTTTGTCTTAGTGTTTCGCATGGGTTGTGTCCTCTGCTCAAATACCCCTTTCGTAGAAATTTGCACGGCTCACCTGCTCCAAGTCTCTGCTCAAATGTCGCCTTCTCAAAAAGGACTTAATAAATATACTTAAAATTGCGCTTCTCACTCCCAATACTCTTTATCCCATTCTACTTTACCTTTTTTCCCATAGGATTTGTCTTCTATCAAATATGTCATTTATTTATATATTTTATTTATTATCTATATTTTTCTCCTTTGATATAATGCAAGTTCCATAAGGGCAGAAATCTTAGTCTATTTTGATCATTGATATGTTGCAAGGCCTAGAACAGTTCTTGGTATATAATAGGTGCTCATTAAGTATTTGTTGAATAAATAAATGAATGCTATTTTCTAGATGTGTTCTCGCTTTGTTAGTTGCCCCCTCTTATTCCAATCAGCCAAGGTCAAGGGGATAAAATCAAATGTCAGTAACTAGGATTACTTCCTACAGAGATGGAGTAGAGTAGTTTCTCTAAGGAAAAACTTTTCTCTAAGAAAGTAAAATAGAGGTGGGAAGGAAATGATGAGCACATCTATCTGTAAAGATGGAATCATGAAAGTGTTGAATAACCAGTAGCTGTGGGGGATGGGACAAGTCTTAGAAGTTGTACTGAATGAGTTTGAGGATTCCTTTCAAATTTAACATTCTATAATGCTTGAACATCCTAAGAGTGTTGATGCCTGGATGAGATTTCTAATGGCATTCAGCAAAATTGCCCTCTTGTTTCTTATCCATTGAATAGTCTTAGCCCCAATTTTAGAGACTGGGAAGTTAATAATGTTATTAGAGGACATATACAGAGAGAGATAATACACAAGATTGCAGAATCAGGGATTAAGGACATCTCAGTAGACTCCAATAATGAACCAAAACAAATAAGATAAAACTCAACAAGGATCAATTTAAAGTTCAGCATTTGGGGGTAAAAAAAAATCAATTGTGCAAGTGCAAGATGAGGGAAATCAAGCTTGATGGCAAATTATGTGAAAAAGACTTAAGAGTTTTAGTTGATTATAAGATCAATATGAGCCAACAGTGTGATGTTCCTTCTAGTAAAAAAACCAAAACTTCTCAAATGTAATCTTGAGCCATGTTTGTAAAAACGTAGGCCTGGAGGTATAGTAAGGAACATAATAGTCACAGGGTGCTTTGCACCGTGAGGAGGACGTGTGAAGTATTTTGTTTTTATGTCAAGTTTTTTATTTAGTTGAGATTGTCACATTTTAAGAGGAGCATTGACAAATAAGCAAAATGCTAAGGACACCGGAAACTGTTCTTTCAAACTCCATTTGTTAGATGCTGACATTATTCCTGGATGTTAGTGAATACGCACACGAGAATCCATACCATCTGCGGTAATCGCAGAACGTGGGGATAGTTTACTTTTAAACATTTTTAAAAGTGTTTATTTATTTATTTTTGAGAGAGAGAGAGAGAGAGAGAGAGAGAGCACGCACAAGTGGGAGTGAGGCAGAGAGAGTAAGAGGGAAACACATAATCTCAAACAGGCTCCAGGCTCTGAGCTGTCAGTGCAGAGCCTGATGTGGGGCTTGAACCCACGAACTGTGAGATCATGACCTGAGCCAGTTGCTTAACTGACTGAACCACCAAGGTGTCCCAGAAATAGTTTACTTTAAAAAAGCTAATACATATACATTTGTTTATTAATGTACTCTATCATAAAACAAAAATATTTTAAGATGTTTGGTTATTGTACAAATTTTGGAAAGAAGCCAAACAAAGTTTGCTTATAATTACCCTACTGATAGGTAGCCACATTTTTTGCACATTGCTTTTATTCCATGTTTTACAGTTTTACAGGAACCCAGAGAAAGTGTGGAGGTGTACATGAATGGCTTGTGTGGGTCAGACCTGAAGTGAGGTTTATTGCTCGCTTAACTGGTCGGATTTAAGTCTCATGGCCTACAAGACTATCAAGGATGCTGGGAAATGTTGTCTAGCTTTGTCCCAGAAGAAAAGAGAACGGTATTTCTAGTATAATCATGACCTGTTGAGTCCTGTGTACTCTAGTCAGCTTTGCTTTGGTCATGATTCAGTGTATCTGCTGTTAGAAATATTCTTAAAATTATTTTTGCATAACAACTGGCTTAGTTTACAGCTCTCCTTTTTATAGCTGCCATTTTGTCTTTATAGTCTTTAGACTGAATTTTTTTCAGGCAATTTTTTGACTCCTGGGTTAGCAAAGTGTTTAGCTTCCTAATTTTCTTCACATGATCCTGGATTTGATTTTTTTTTTATGCCTATATTCCATTAGGTGTAGCCTAGGAGAATGTGCACTGCTGTCTGAACACTTGAGATTGCTTCGATATTAAAGGAGGAAGGTAGAAATCTCCCTTCTCTCTATCCCAAATGCCTTCTTTTTCAGTCTTCCCCAATGCTTCTTCAATCGTCCTGTACTAATGTCTTCTCTCACACACAGTTCCAACTTACTGCTTTCAAAAAGCAACAACTTCATCCTCTTCTAGAGCTCTGTTTTCATCATGAGCTTTCCATGTTCTGATCTCTGATCCTTTTTAGTCTTTAGACAGGCTTGTTTAACTATATCCCTTCATGCTTCATAATGGAGATGACAGAATCTCTCTACTGGATTTAGTTTCCTTAAAACTTCATGACACTTTGGAGATTTACCAAAGCTTGCAAAATATCATTTAATGGAAGATAACTGAAGCACCTCAGCTCAAAGATAAAGTTTGAAAAATTTCCTTTCAGTGGTAGGTGTAAGAGATCTTTCTTGTTTCCAAAATAATTTGGCAAGTTAATAAACTAATCAGTTGTTTTTACCTAGATAGTGATAATTGGGTATTTGGTCTATAATTCTTTGGGAGAAAACTCAGCATTATTTGGGAAAAAATTCAGTCTGACATACACACACACACACACACACACACACACACACACACACTTGGGTTCATTTTTATCCATACACCAGAGATAGTTCCTGGATTACACCCTCTAGAAGTGGTCAGCCAGTATTTAATCAAGAGGTCATGCTCCAGAGTTGGCTACACTAAGTGAGTATTTTACTATGTTGATTTCTGATCAATACAACAGGATTTGTTAATGAGTATATTACAGGTTAGAAATGGACTTTCTTTGGTGACCTTAGTGGTCAAGATGTAGGGGTTGTATAGAAGATACTCCCTACCCTTGCATGAACAGGGCAAGGCTAAAATTCATCTAGGACATATTGTTATGCCTATACTGGTTGTTTTTAATCAGCATCTATTCTGATTGGGTAATATGTACTTTTTAAAATATTAAATAGTTTGAGCATTGCTTCTTTTTTTTCTCAATATATGAAATTGATTGTCAAATTGGTTTCCATACAACACCCAGTGCTCATCCCAAAAGGTGCCCTCCTCAATACCCATCACCCAGCCTCCCCTCCCTCCCACCCCCCCATCAACCCTCAGTTTGTTCTCAGTTTTTAACAGTCTCTTATGAGCATTGCTTCTTGAAACAGGCATAAGAATGAGAGAGCCTAGCATCTGTTTCCTTAGAAATGGCATGGTCACTGCATTTGGTTAAAGGATTACACAGTGCTCAACCAACACAACTGTATGCAGCAGCCCTGAAAAGTGCCTTGAGTATGATTCCTAGGAAGTCTTGTGTGTAAGTGTGTGTGTTTAGGCAGTCTTATATTCAGTCACTAATTAGAAAGATTCTTGGTTGTCTGACTTTACTTGAGGGTTAGTTGAGTCCTGGTGTTTGAATTTTGGCACATTTGGCTTGGGAAGCCTTTCCTGCAAGGTGCTGTCAGACTTTCTAAAAAGATGAAATCTGGGATTTCATCAAGTTTAAAGAACAGGATACATGATCGCCTTGGGATTGCCTGCTAATTAAGTGGCAGGATTCCATAAGGCATTTGCCTTCTTTGTTATTTTGTAGCAAGGTTATAGGGAGATCTGGAACTACCTTTCACCTCTAACAAGGAGCTTTGAACCTGCAGTCTATGGACATTTTGCATAGGTAGAACTCAAGATGTTCATGGTGTTGGATATGAAAATGTATTACATTTTTATTCTCTCTTGCTCTAACTGAAATTAGAATTTCCTTCCGTTAAGAATGTCTGCAACACATCCTGGTGTTACTAACTTCCTTTGGCCTTAACTGAAATCACATTTATTTTCATGACACATTATTCATGACATTATTACAAATATTGCAGATACCTCAACATGTCATTTCATTTCATCATTACCCCGAAATTATAGTGATAAGACTCCCACTAGTAGGCCTATTTTTAATGTATTAATAGAGAATTCTGTGTATCTTTACATCACAGGTACTTAAAAATACTTCAACAACCATCTTCCAATATATTTTGCTTTCTTTTTAATCCCTATGGTTTTTATATTATACATTTAAAATGTTACTCTGAGAAGACACAGAAATGATTAACAATATCTGCTTTTTTGAGGCAACTGATATTTACAAAAAAAGCCTACTAGTTGTTCACGACTGAATGAACTTAGGTTAGTTCCCAATAAAGTGGGAAGGTGGTATGAGAATAAAACTAACGGGAAAAATGTGGTAATAAATTAGAACCATTATCCTTTATGCAGATTGGGTTATTCTAAGCTAGGGTAGCAACATGACAAGGTTTGAAAATCAGAGTCAGTATCTCTGTAGGCAGGGGTTATGACTCTTTGCTGTGTCTGAGGGGTTGGGCAAGACTTGGCCCATTGATTGGAGAGGAGAAAGATGGTATTTGTCTACTTTCTTTCCCTGCCATGCAATCTTGTTTTCACATCTCCCTTTAATGTTTTTCATGATAGTTTTAAGCATCATCATGTAAACATAGTAATTTAGAAATTATTGAGAAAGTGTTACTTTTGGAAAACGTGCTTAGAGGGAGCAAATACACCACTTGTCTGTCCCCATTCCATCTGTTCCACTTCTGGGATGGACATTCCAGGAAATAAGTAAAGTATATGGGACTATAGAAAATGACTTTCAAAATGTTTTCCATTTTAGAGCATAGTCTTTCATTTTCTAAAAAAAAACTAATTTGTCTTGATGTACAGTGTTATAGAAGTCATCATTGTAAATACAAGGTAAGGAGTTAAGTAGTTAAGTGACAAAAGCCAAAAGAAAATTTCTTTCCTTTATTTTAAAATTATATATAGATAAGTAGCTTTTAAAAATTTTTTGAAAACCTTTGACCTATAGTCAGAAATGCATTTTACATCCTGAGCCAGTACACACACACGCACACACACACACACACACACACACACACTCAAAAACTTCAGGAATCAATACTTATTCTTATTACATTCCATTCCATTCCTTTCCATTGTTTTGGCTTAGAAAAAGTGCTTGCCTTAACTCACTGAATTGATTTTACAACTCATTTGTAATTTCAAGTTTGAAAAAATATTGGCCTAGGTGAGGTTTGTATTTTTAATTTTTTTAAATGTTTATTTAAACAGAGAGAGAGAGAGAGCACAAGCGGGGAGGGACAGAGAGAGAGAGAGAGAGAGAGAGAGAGAGACTCAGAATGCAAAGCAGGCTCCAGGCTCTGAGCTGTCAGCACAGAGCCCAAAGCGGGGCTGGAACCCACAAACCATGAGATCATGACCTGAGCCCAAGTCGGACACTTAATCGACTGAACCATCCAGGTGCCCCTGTGTTTTTAATTTCCAAACACAGTTCAGAAATGACACACTATATCCTGAGAAACTTAACAGAAACCCATGGGGGAGGGGAAGGGGGGAAAAAAGAGGTTAGAGTGGGAGAGAGTCAAAGCATAAGAGACTCTTAAAAACTGAGAACAAACTGAAGGTTGATGGGGGGTGGGAGGGAGGGAAGGGTGGGCGATGGGTATTGAGGAGGGCACCTTTTGGGATGAGCACTGGGTGTTGTATGGAAACCAATTTGACAATCAATTTCATATATTGAAAAAAATAAAATAAAATCATATTTGGGGGAAAAAAAAGAAAAAGAAATGACACACTATGTTTTCTCCTTCCATCTCTATAGCACTTACCATTGTGAAACAAAACTGAGGGAGGGGGTTAGTGGGAGGACCTATCATTAAGCACTTACTATGTGCTGATATCATTATAATTGTTTTCTTCTTTTTTCTACTCCTCTGAACAGTTTTGAGGAGTAGAAAAATCTAAGCTTCGTAACGGCTGAACTTTTTGTTTATTTTCTGTTTCACTTCTGTATGTCTAGTACCTAAAAGAATGGCTGGTATGTATTATGGACTCACTACCTATTAAGTTAATCGTATCCTCTCAATTTTATAGACAAGAAAACTGGAGCTCAGAGGGATTTGTGGCTTGCTCGATGTTTCGGGGATTGTAAGGGGGTGGATCTGGACTTAAAGGCATCCGTCCAGTTCCCAAACCCTGGGGTGTGTATTGAGGAGAAGTGTCCAGTCAGACACTCTGTTAATTTGGCTTTACGCATACAGGATGGTGTTGTGTGCTAGCAGGTTTGGTGTGGTGGGTGGACGCTGTTTGAAAGTAAGATCTGGTCCTGAGGGCTTGGGCTATGCTTTTTATATTCTTGATTATTCGTTCACGCCGAGGCAGTCCGGACCAAGACCGTATGAATATTTTGGTCACCGGTCATACATTTTGACTAGAATCTTTTCCTCATCCCCAGCAAACAAACACGACTAGCCACTCGGCACACAGGGTCCTGCTGACTTTGCTAGACGGCGGATGCCATCGGGTAAACACCGTCTGAATCATCCAAGAGTTGAATCTGTCCGCCTGAAGACTGGGCAAGCCCTTAGTGCTCCTCTGCAAGTTCTAACCTGTTGGCCGGGAGCCCCTGATATAAGGCCGTTGTTCATTCTTTATGAAGGCAGAGACCTTCTCTAAACCTAGATCAAATAGATTTCCAAATAAAATCACTCTGGCCAAGAGAGACACTGAGCCAAATTAACAGTCCCCCCCCCCACCCCCCCGGCACTATCTCTCAATGGCTCGGTGGCAATGGCTTCCCCAGATGAAGGTGGTACAGCTGTTGTCAGAGGTAAAGCTGTTGATTGCCCCACTGCCTAACAACGGGCAGCTCACCTCCCCAGCAACGGTGGAGCCGACAAGACTAAGACATTTAACAACTAATCATGGATCTCCAAGAAAGAGACAAAGCTGCTTAGCAACTCCCCAAACAGAATTGCCTTTAACCATGTGAACAGAATTTGATGAATGGATTCAGAGAGTTTGGTGGTAACCATTGACATCCAAGCATAGAGTATGTTTGTAGGAATGTGAGGCTGGCAAGTTGTTTCAGGCTAAGCCTGGGATGGAGCCATGGAAGAGGACACTCAAAGCATAGTGATTTGTGTCTTTCACTTTTACGTGTGGATTCCCAGTGACTTTCAATGCAGCAGTAGGTGGGTAGTAAACTGGAATGTGAGTCGCGATGCAAATTTTTGGGTATCTATGCCATCAAAAGCAGAATGTTTACGTTCCCTGGTCAATGTATATTGTTCTTAGTGATAAGATCTTTGGGAAAAATCAACAAAGTCTGGTGAATACAAAGTCCATGTACAAGGAATCTTCCTAAAGACATAGTTTCACTGAGTTGTTTTGGACTGTTGAGTCATCCTTGTCCATTGCAGGGTTATACATGTGTTAGACATCAGAGGCTTCTGGTGGGCTTTGGACGGCTTTTTCTGACCACAGTGAGGATTCGTCTCTGGCTTTTGTCTGGTTTAGTAAAAAGAATGCCTCACTAGATACTTAGCATTCACAGATGTAGCTTCTGAGCCATTCCATGTTGTCAGCCTATTCCAAGCACTGCTTCTGGGCCTCCTACACCTTATTATTTGGGGAGGTGCAACCTAGACTATATAGACCGCTGTCCAGTTTGATGCATTGGTCAGCTTCCTCCAATGTCTACATCTTCCTTACTCTTTTCTTGCATAAAAAACTCCAAAGCACTTCACAAACAACCTCTTGTTCGATTTCCCATAATGGGGTTTTTTAGGGCCTTTTTGGAGATGGTTTGGGCTTGAAGGTGGGTCTCAGAAACCTTTGTTAGCATTTTCTTCCTTTAATAATGCCGAAGGCAGGGGAGCCTGGCTGGCTTAGTTGGTTAAGCCTCTGACTTCGACTCAGGTCATGATCTCGTGGTTTGTGGGTTTGGGCCCTCCCTCGTGGTCTGTGCTGACAGCTCAAAACCTGGATCCTGCTTCAGATTCTGTGTCTCCCTCTCTCTCTGCCCCTCCCCACCCCGCCCCCCGCCCCCCGCAAAATAAACATTAAAAAAAATTTTTTTTAAATGCCGAAGGCATACTGATAAATACAGGGCAACTAAAATTTCTCAAATATCTACCATGTGTTGGGTTATAGTAGAGGTTATAAGGCAATTGACTGAAACAAAAATTGGCCAAATATAAGCATTTCCAGTCATAGAAGTTTGTCACATATTGGTAATTTTGTGCATTATGGTGATAGCATTGCCAATTTGACTTATTTATTTATTTATTTACTTTTTTATTTAAATGAATAAATTTAAAGGGAGAGACAGAGAGAGAGAGAGAGAGTGCAAGGGAGGGGCAGGGAGAGAGGGGGACAGAGAATCTCAAGCAGGTTCACACTCTCAGTGCAGAGCTGGACACGAGCCTTGATCTCACAAAGTGTGAGATCACGACCTGAGCCCAAATCAAGACTTGGATGCCTAACCAACTGAGCCACCCAGCGCCCCAGTGTTGCCAATTTTAGTGTGACCTTAAATATTTGTGTCTGTTTAACAGAGACTTTTAGAGGTTTTCAGCTATTTTTATGAACCCTGGGATACTTACAGGAATGTTCTGTGTTTCTATTCATTTCTCACATATTTGGAGTTAGTTTATTTATTTTTGGCCAATTAGCCCTGCTTTGCTTGTTGGCAATTTTTCATGAATTTAATTTTTTTCTCCAGCTCTGATTTTTCCAGAAGCAAACGTCTCTGTCGCATGCTCTCTCTCTCTTTCATTTTTGAGAGAGAGAGACAGAGAAAGAAGAGAGAGAGAGTGAGTGGGGAGGGACAGAGAGAGAGAGAGAGAGAATCCCAAGCAGGCTCAGCACTGTCTGTGCAGAGCCAAAAGATGGGCCTCAAGTTCACGACCATGAGATCATGAGATCATGACCTGAACCGAAATCAAAAGTCAGATGCCTAACCGACTGAGCCACCCAGGCACCCCTCACCATTTTGATTGTTTATTTCTTTTCTATATTGTTTATTTCTTTAATAAAGAAAGCTTTATAGAAAAAGCAGGTTTGAGGGGCGCCTGGGTGGCGCAGTCGGTTAAGCGTCCGACTTCAGCCAGGTCACGATCTCGCGGTCCGTGAGTTCGAGCCCCGCGTCAGGCTCTGGGCTGATGGCTCAGAGCCTGGAGCCTGTTTCCGATTCTGTGTCTCTCTCTCTCTCTGCCCCTCCCCCGTTCATGCTCTGTCTCTCTCTGTCCCAAAAATAAATAAACGTTGAAAAAAAAAATTAAAAAAAAAAAAAAAAAAAAAGAAAAAGCAGGTTTGAGGAAATAACACATTTTTATTGGCTATGCCTGAAAACGACATTAGGTCTTTAGTGTTACTTTAACATTGGAATGTGAAAGAAAGTAGTAAGAAATACTTGCCTGTACAATGTCTCATAGACCAAGTATTTCAATACTGATAGGCATTATTGACCTTTTTATCCTAAGGACACCGTGTTAGTCCATTTGGGCCACTACAACAGACTGCCATAGACCTCGTGGCTTAGAAACAATGGGAACTTATTTCTCACAGTTCTGGGTGCTTGGAAGTCCAAGGTCAAGGTGCCAGCAGATTTGGTGTCTCCTGAAGACCTGTTTCCTGGTTCACAAACAATTGTTTTCTCGTCGTGTCCTCACATGGTGAAAGGGACAAGAGAACTCTCTGAGGTCTTTTTTTTTTTGAAGGGCTCCACCCTTACGACCCAGTCAACTCCCAGAGGCCTCACCTCGTGATACCATCTCACTGGATGTTAGGACTTAACATATGAGCTTGAGGCAGGGGGTGGGGCGTGGGGAGGGGACAGTCAGTCTATAGCATACGCAAATACTGACTTTATGTGGTATTAC
The DNA here is from genome assembly GCF_018350155.1 of Leopardus geoffroyi. NCBI lineage: Eukaryota > Metazoa > Chordata > Mammalia > Carnivora > Felidae > Leopardus > Leopardus geoffroyi. The sequence goes on along the minus strand of NC_059333.1, from coordinate 139,765,131 downwards.
TAATTTTGTTTAAGCGATCCTTGCTGAGGCACAGTTGCCATCACTAAATTATCATTGCAGGTTTAAACTTAAAAAAAAAAAAACCTCAGTGAATTATCTCATAACTACCAACTGTAGTAGGAATTACTGTGTCTATTTTACAGGTGAGAAAACTAAGGCTCAGAGAAGCCAGTAACGTTTTAAAGGTCTCTGACTCAGATCAAGATTTATACAAGAGCAAGACTGAGTTCATCCGCATTTAAATGCTATTTTTCAAATCTCTCAAAAAGCATAATGGCCATCTTCATTTCAACAGGTTTTCATGATAATAAATTTCAACAATTTCACTTAGATAGACTGTATGTAGTTGCTGCCTAAGCAATTTTAGGCTCCTTCAGGGGGTTTATATGCAGCAGAGGCTCTCAGTGTCTCATTCTTATCCTCTTGGCACTTATACATCCACACACACAAGCTAACTTCTCATGAGTAGCATGTGCATGTCTTTATACACAACAGGTACTGGGAACTCATGGCCTCCCCCTCCTTCAACCGATATCAGACAGAAGTTGGTGGGTATGTTCCTGGGAGGAATAACTCTGAGATGCATGCTCCACCCTGTCTCCCACAGTTCCCCTGTGGCATTAAAGTTCACTTGCCCACAGTGACAACTCACATGCTAACATATTCGTTATTGGCTGCTATTTGCCAAATGTTTGTGTGCACCTTCCCTCCTACCCCCGAATTCATATGTTAAAAGCCAATGCCCAATGTAATGGTATTAGGAGGTAGGGCCTTTGGAAGGTGCTTAGATCATGAGGCTGGAGTCCATGTGAATGGGATTAGTGCACTTGTAAAAGACAACACATAGGGCTTACTAGCCCCTTCTGCCATGTGAGTGATAGCTAGAAGGCACCATCTAGGAACCAGAGAGGAGGCCCTCACCAGACCAAAGTTGCCTGTGCCTTTATCTTGGACTAGCCTCCAGGACGATGGAGAATATATGTTTGTTGTTTATAAGCCACCCAGGTCATGGTGATTTGTTATAGCAGCCTGAACAGACTATGGCATTGACTGAACAGACTATGACACTTCCCTTCTCCACTAGTGGTGTTTTTCTTGGATCACCTCCAAGTCAACTACTTTTAATTGAATCCTCATCTCAAAGTGTGCTTCTGGGGTGACCCAAACTAAGACACCATCTTACCTATTTGTTATGGATATTGGAAGTAAACCTTTCAGTGTGAAGCATGGACAAATCCAACCCCAGCCTGGGACCCCTCTTTCTTTACAAAGAATTTTGTAAGAATTTACAAAGATGGCTTCTCATTTGCCTGGCTAGTTGTCTGTTTCTTGCTTTTGCCTCCTTATCTCTATTTTATTTGATTTGACTGCACGCTGGAATTCCCAATTCCCTGCTCTGACACCTTTTTTTTGGCAATGCACTTGGGGCTGATTCTCTGGTTAGCCACTTTATCTACCTAATCTCTTGACACTGTTTGTTACTTCCATGTATTAGTTATCTATTGTTGCATAACAAATTGCCACCAGATCTTAGTAGCTTATGACAACAAACAGTCTCTGTGTGTCAGGAATCTGGGTGCAGCTTAGCTGTGTGCTTCTGGCTCAAGGTGACAGTCAAACTGTCAGCTAGAACTGTGGTCTTATTTGAAGCTTTGACGAAATCTGCTTCCAAATTCACTCATGTGGTGGTTCGAAAAGCTTTGGTTCCTTGCCAAATGAGACTGTCCACAGGACTACCTCATGACATGGTGTATTAGTCCACTCAAGCTGCCATAACAAAACACCACACACTGGGTGGCTTAAATGCCAGACATTTATTTTCTCACAGTTACGGAGACTAGAAGTCCAAAGTTAAGATGTTGGCAGTTTTAGCTTCTGCTGAAAACTCTCTTTATGGGTTTCAGACGGTTGCCTTCTCACTGTGTCCTTATGTGGTCTTTATTCTGTGCATGTGCGGAGAGAGATATATATGATGTCTCTTCCCCTTCTTATAAGGACACCAGCCCTTGTATTATCATTTGGCCTTAATGACTTCTCTAGAGACCCCATCTCCAAATACCGTCACACTGGGGGGCAGGTCTTTAACATATGGACTTCAGCAGAGACACACTTTAGTCTGTGACACATGGCAAGATCCAGGAGAGAATGAGAGAGCAAGTGAGACAAGCCTCCATAATGGAAGCCATAGCCTTTTCTAACCTTATCTTGGAGGTGACATCTCATCACTTCTGTTGTGTTCTACATGATAGAAGTGAGTCAATGAGTTTAGCCCACACTCAAAGGAGAAGATTAAACAAGTGTGTGAATTTAGTAGGTGAAAATCACTACGTGTGTATAGGAAAAACTCTCTTGTGAGTCTTCCTTTATTCACACACACAAAATACACATGACACTGAATATGTGGGTCTTCCCCCCCCCACACACACACCAAGCAATTCCGTGTGACATCAGATGGATGTCCACAGTTTAATTCAATTTAATTCTGACATGCCAGAGTTAGTGCAGACCCCATAGATCAAGGGCTCCTCCGACAAGACTGCCCACAACTTCAAATACCAATAGCAAGCGAAGAGTTCCCGGGTTACCCACGACCTCTGTGTGATGTGGTTACAAAAGAGGTTCCCACAGCCCCCTCCCTGGAGCTGGTCATTTGCCACAACAGCTCACAGAACTCGGGGAAACACTTACTCACACTTACACATGAAGGATATGATAAAGGACACTGATGAACAGCCAGATGAAGAGATACACAGGGTGAGGCCCGGAAGGATTCTGAGTACAGGAGCTTTTGTCTCTGTGGAGTTGGAGTGTGTCAACCTTTGCAGCAGGTAGATGTGTTCACCAGCCAAGAAGCTTTCTAAACCCAGTACTTGAGGGATTTTTACAGACCCTTCATCATGTAGGAATGACCGATCGTAAACTCCATATCCAGTCTCCTCCCTTCTCTGGAGAATTGACGACGGGGGTGTAGTGGATATGTGGGGTGCCTACATGGCCTGCTACAAGTACCCATATCTCAGCAGGCTGCTGTGAGAATTAAATAAGGCTATATTCATATAGCATCACAAATTTTATAATTTCCTAGAGCAAGCATTAATGGTGGATTTTGCTAGTTACTAACAGGTTTGATTCCTGGAGGGAGGCATTCATTAGACAATACGCTAGGGAATGACAGTGCCTTGAAGGGTCCCATTGGGTAGATTTTAGAAACTGCATTAGAAGTTTGGCCAACACCAAAAGTAAGTGAGTTCCTTGACCCCATTTATATCAACTCCACTCTCCTAAACTTCAGCAGACATTTAGCAATTCTGGTATCAAATTCAAGAATAAGTAAATAGTACGTTTAAAGAGGAGCACGAACAAGTTGTATTTATACGCATATGAGGAGGAAAGAGAGGAGGCTATATTCTAACTGAGGGTGTTATAAATCGAGACCTTGGGTGAGAAAAGTACACACAGATTAATTTATAGAATCCTGTCAGCAATGCTACTTTTAAAATGGCTCTTAGAGGCTCTCTGGCAAAGCAAAAGCGAAACAGCTGGAACCGCTCCAGCCTCGGGCTTGTAAAACCACCACCACGTGAATCCAATAAACAGATGCGCATTCCTACCTTGAACCACACCTCCTCCCCCACACTCTTCCACAAATCCAGCACACCAGGCCTCATGAAAATATTTAAAGTTGGTTTACAAAATCGAGGCTTCAACCCACGCTCACTACAGCCACCATCTCTTGTCTCCTCTCCTTTGGCCATTTCCCAATATGCGGACTCTCCTTCCCAGCTTTGCATGCTTCGCATGTCAGAGCAGAGCTTGTTTGGGGCAGAGTTATTCATAAAAGATATTGAATAGGATGGAGCCTGCATCCGTATCTGGATCCATTCTTTAGCTTTCTACGGGCGTGTGGTTCAACCAGCTAGGAATCCCTATGGCAGAATCATCGTTTATTTGGTAAATGTTTTCAATTCTGATTTATGCCAAGCACCAGTGCCTGGCATCAAAGACACAGCAGGGCACTAGTCTCAGACCTTTCCCTTAATTGAAGTCTGGTGGGTAAGTCAAACAGGTGAATAGGAGTGCAGGGCATCATGGGATCACACAGGACGGGAAGGGGTGGGCATGGTCACACAAGCCTCTTGAGGAAGGGCGAATGGGAATCAGCAAAGTGCAGGTGGAGAAGATAGATGTGAAAGGAGTTGGGGGAAGACTGTATGCAAAGTCCTGGGAGTAAAATTCCAGGTTAATTTGCCAACCAGGTTATTTATTATAAGAGATTAAAGAGAGCACTGTACCCGTCAGGTCCTGAATTCTTGGTCTACAAGCTGGCCGTCAAGCTGTGGGAGCTGGAAAGAAGTCCAGCAATGCTGGCGAAACACTTAGTCCAGGGTGAGTTCTGTTGGGCCAGTAGGGTGTGCTTGAGATTTGAATTTGAATGTCTTTGGGAAGTAGGGACTTTTTGTAGTGTGCCCCAAACCGTGCCACTTTTTAGTGCTGTTAACCAGTGGTTCATGTATTATATTACCTGTCTGACTCCTTTGTGATCCCGATCCCTGATCTGTGCCATTCCCTTGATTTTTAACATAAGGAGCTTGCTTGCTAGATAAATAGATCATTCATTTATTCTTTCATTCAACAAATACTTATTTTGGCTCTATGAAGGGGGCCAGATACACATTAGTAATTTCAGCTTCAATGGAGCTTATAGTCTGAAGAGGAGGACAAGTAAGCAAATGGATATATAATATATAAATTATGACAAGTGCTTTGGGGGTAACGTGAGATGGAAACAAGGGCCTACTTTGGAATGGATGGCTAGAGAGAGACAGCCTCTCTGAGGGAGAATGTTTAAGAAGAGATGAGAAGCAGAAAGTTTTCGAAAGCGTTTGGGGGAAATGTGCTTCAGGCAGCAAAAATGAAGCCAAATGTGAAGTTGGGCAAGTGGTAACTTGCACAAGGGAGTTTCTGCTCACCAAGCCATGAACCCTGGCACAGGGTTGTGTGTGTCCAGGGGAAGGGGTATGCAAATTGCAGGATGGTGAGCAGAAGCCCCATGAGCAAGCCCTAGCTGGGAAAGGCCAAAGGACTGATCTTTGCACTCTGGAGAACAGATGTCCTTTTAAGGTAGAATGAATAGTAGAGGCGTACAGGGTGGGGAGGGTGGAGGTGGTGGATAGATCAAGCTGCAGGTGCCGTGGGAAGTCCAGCAATGCTGAAGGAAGGTCCTTTGTAGAGATAAGGGTGATAGGGACACACCAGGGGGTCTTCCAGGAAGATCCAATAAGGCAGGTCATCTGGCTTCTAGGCAGATCAGTGCTCTGGGAAACAGAGATTTAAGAAATACGAAGCAATGAAGGGAAGGAGGCAGGTAGAACAGGCCCAGCCTCAGGCAGATGGAAGCTGGCAGACGCTGATTTCCAGCACCTTGGGAAGGAGGAAGAAAATAGGGGAAAGGGAGAGGCATTAAGTAACAGTGCAGGAGTCCAGTCGTGAGAACTGGTACCTAGGAGCAGAGAAGAGTCAGGGTAAGGCTCCTAGGACATAGGTTATTAGGCTGCTGGCCTTTAAATTCCTTCGTTATAGATCTTAACTTTGGGGAGTACCCGGGGCAGAGTTTGGTTAGTAGGAAGGAATTAAAGGCACACTAGACTTGAAAATTAGATGGCCAATATAAAGATCCAGACAAGTCAAAACATGATCTACCCATCTGGTGTCTTAAACAAGCCATAGCCTAAATGTAGTTTGATGTGACTCAGTCTGGGTGCACCAGTGGTGACTCTTAGTCATTTCTACATTAGTTTTTCAGTTGTGTCAGACATTTCTTACCTACCACCTCACATCCTCACTACACTCCTGTCCCTGGGGTCCTTGGCCCCTTGTTTTCCCCAGCTGCTATGGCAACTAGCTTCACGTGGGCACAACTGAACAGTGCCCTGCTTCCTGTCCCTGCTGTGTGGTATTTGCTTGCCGCTCTGGGCTTTCCCCAAAGCCCCGGAGGTGTGAGATGCTGAACTGGGATCGTGTTATATGTGACCTGAAAGTGTGGGGGAGTTAATGTCCTGTGAAGCAAGTTTTGGTCAAAGTGAGAGGGAAGTGAGTTGATAAATCCTGCCTTCTGATGAGCCGTACTAGCTTATGCGTCTCCGAAGATGATGGTGGGAGGTGGAACAATTGCCCTTGTTTCCATGCAGTGGCCAACTCAGTGGCCTTCCTTCTCTGCCCTGGCCTCTTTTCCACTTCATGGGATTGCTCCTTTAATAAAGTCGTAGTACACAAGCTTTTGCCTCAGGCTTTGCCAAGGTACAATCAGGTTCCAGATTGTGCTGGGGTCAGTGGCTTATAGGTCAGTAGCTGCACAGCCCGATATTAGCCGAGAGCCACACGTGGCTATAGAGCACTTGAAATATGGCCTGTCCTAATTACAATGTAGTATAAATGTAAAATACACATTAGATTTTGAAAACACACAAAAGATACTTAAAATAATGCGTTAATAATTTTTTTATGTTTATTACATGAAGAGATGATAATAGTTTTGATATACTGAGTTAAATAAAATGTACTATTAAAATGAATTTCACCTGATTCTTTTAGTATTTTGAAATGTGGCTATACTATTTCCATTGGACAGTACTTGTCTAGAGTTTGTGGAATCCAACTCCTACCGCACTGGAAAGTTTAGAACCATATCTGGCAGGCTCCCATCTTCTTTTGTTCTTTTGGGACTTCTCTTGTTTCCTGTAATTTCTTAGAAGTCATTAATTAGGGATGCAGTCAATGTTCCAAACCAAGGTATCTTTTCTTGAGGGTCAAAAGAAGCAGTAGCTTGTATATTAACTCTGTGAATATTAAAATGGCCACCTGTCTTTGTTAACGCATAATTTTGCAGGACGTTATGTTTGTAATTTAAACTATAATGAATAAGGGCCTCTATTTGCTACCTTACCAGGTGTATTAGGTTAAGTGGAATAGGTGTTGAAAAGGCTAACAGATTTATAAGCATTAATCTTCTGGTCTATTTTATTATATGTATTTTCCATGCTATAATTGAATATCATAAGTGCAGTGCCTAAGGATTAACTTCTGTCCTTTTTTTTTTTTTTTTTTTTTTTTTGCTCGCTATTATCAATTACATGTTATGATTTGGCAGGCTAAATTAAATTTGTTGCAGGATTTGGCCCTGCTCCTTTCTCTGGAATTTCCTTGTGGCTTTCTTGCCCAGGGAGGGTATTTCATCATCAAATTGTCTTAATAAGCTCTCATGCACATGACATTGGCTACACGCTATGTACAGTACAAGTCAAATAGCTGTGGATTCTACTCTGTTCTATAAAAAGACAAGGTTCTGGCTTGAAGTCACATTCCTTCTCTTGAAATTTGGTTCTGGCTGGATTGAAATATTGTTAAAGAATAGTTTGGTGTGAAGTTGCTCGAGGGATAACAGTTGAGTGAGTTCATACTTAAAAGGAATGTGATTTGAGAGGGAGGGAGGAAGCGGGGATAAGGAGTTTCACGCAGAGCAGGGAATGGAGGGAACAGGTTTTAAAGATTCCAAAGGAGCGGTGGTTTTAAAACAAATCAGATTCACTTGCCATAACACCCTATCTAAATAGAAGCTTTTTGGTTCTAGTTGTAAGCCCACATGATAGCAGATTATATTTCTTTTATTTTGGGTGATCTATTTATTATTCAAAAAAATCCAGAAAACATACTATCCAAGATTTTGAAATACTGAATTTGAATATTGAATTTATTACAACATGATTCTAAAGATGCCCTATGATATTCTCCCAGCAAACACAGTATTTGAGTTGATCCCAAAAGCCAGATTGAGGTAAATTTCACATGCCATGAGTTTTTTAATTTCCCTTATCTTCTAGCCACTAAATTCTGTTTTCTTTGAAATTTTGTTTCTTTTCTTCTCAAATACAAGAAACTAAATGCAGAACCAATGCTACCAAAAGCTTTATTTTGATAAGAGAGGAATTAATGAAAAGTTAAGGATGTGCTCATATCTGAATTGTTCAATTAATATTAACTTCATTTAAGCACAGATAAGCAGAGCGCCGGGACAATCCCCGTAAATCAGGAATTTCAAACTAACATCCCTAACCTGTTTTGCAGTCTTCCAGGGAGGTTAGAGTTACCGGCAGTACAGTTATAGAAAGGTAAAGTTTGTGTCACATTCACAACGCATGAGAATCTTTGTCTACGCTGGAGAAGTTCACCTGCAAAGTGGACTTAAGCCCATACCATAGTCTTGTCCAGTCTGGTTTTGTTATGTTAAATTAATGTCTTTTAAAAATGACTGTTAACGACTTTCACTGCTCATAAAATTAAGGTTACTCTGTTAACATTTTATGACCCAGAGAGGTAGGTTATCACTGGCAGAATTGTAGCTTAGATTTTTTTTTTTTTTTTTTTGCCAAGCACATTGAAGTATAAACAGCACACATCATCATGGTAATCACTTTTGAAATTATAAAGAACCACAGAGATGATACTCATGCTAAGCTCGGCATAGAGGACTTGGCTGACCTGGGACTGGTAGACAAAGGGAAGGTTGTGGCTTTGGTGTGTGGCCAACGGGGCTGTATTTTATTCGACCCCAAATATAGCCCTAATACATAGTAAGCCCTTGTAAGTGTTTGTAGACCGAACCAACGATGGGAAGCTGGGAGTTATTTGTGGTATCGCCAGCTCAGCAGGGCAAGTACTAGAGATGAAATCCGGATGTGAGCCAGGAACGGGAGCAGGTGGAAGCCGATGAGGTAATGGGAGAGAATAATACAGGGAGAAGTTGCTGAGGCTTTCTGGCTCATTCTCACTTTCAGGATTGCATGTGTGCTTTTCTGAGAGGCACATTAGAGGTGCTCTGCAGGAGAGGTTGATCTGGATATAGGTCCCACAGAACTAAGCAGAAGTTGAACATTCCTGTGTTCATGGTAAGTGGAAAACACATTTTTGAGGACTGAAAAAGGAACCCGAGAAGAATTAAGTATAAAGCTATCGAACACCCTGAAAAAAAGAGCTAAGTTCATTGGTAAAGATCATATTTAGTGCTGGTTTTTAAAAAGAAGATGAAGAATGAGCTAGTAATTTCATTTGCAATATGTATAGCGTTTTCTTTTTAAACAGAAAATGATGATTGGGCTATCATGCTTGGTGTAAATTCCTAATGGCAGAGGTGCGGCGGGAGGGTGAAGGAGAGGGAATGAAGTGAGCATCTCCTGTGCCAGGTCTTATGACCAAGACTTTGCATGTATCATCCTCTGTGATCCTCACGATCCATTACTAACACTTGAGAAGTTGACAGTGCCTCCTAGAGAATATGCAAGAAAACTTCCCCCCCTTGTAATAATTCCACACCTAATACACAAATACATGCTGAGTTTAGGTTTCAAACACCAAAGAAGGCAGATGATTTATCTTCAATCCTCACTTTCTTTCACATAGGTAATCTCACTTCTTTCTTTCTTTCTTTCTTTCTTTCTTTCTTTCTTTCTTTCTTTCACATAGGTAATTACTCACTTTCTTTCACTTTCTTTCACATAGGTAATTACTATTAACAATTTGATATATGGCCAAATAAACTTTTCATTTTTAAATTTTAGAGAGCAAGAGTACACATGACTGGGGGAGAGGGGCAGGAAGGGGTTGGGGGGGAGAGAGAAAGAGAGAGAGAGAGAGAGAGAGAGAGAGAGAGAGAATTCCTAGCAGGCTCCACGCTCAGCACAGAGTCTGATGTGGGACTTGATCTCACAACCGTGAGACCGCAACCTGAGCTGATATCAAGAGTTGGATGCTCAACCGACTGGGTCACCCAGGCGCCCCCAACAAACTTTTTTCTTTGCACACATGTATATGGCTTTGAAAATATGAAGGTTATTGTAGAGGGGCACACTTCACTGGAACATACATACGAAATTTTCTGAAATGACTGAATTTTTAAAAAATGACCTTCCCCCACCAGTGATATTTTAAACTTCCCTTTCTTGTTGGGTGGTATACAGGTTCCTTAATGAAATTTCAGTCCCTTTGCATAACTTTCCTCTTACTTTCAGTTATTAGAATGATTTCATTTCAATATTTGTGATTATATATTTTTAAAAACTTCAGTCTTAAATGCAATTCAGAGAGAGTCTCCTTCTCCCAACCCCAGATCTGTGTGTGGCTCCAGCTGCTGGCTCTACGGGAGAGAGGGGGTGGGGAGCTTTCTTGCAGCCTTTTAGCCTTTAGGAGCTAAAAGAAGGCAGTAGAAGTATCAATATGGCCCTTGCAAGAGAGGCTTGCTTCCATTCAGCAGTGGTGGGCATCAGTAGCCCTTTGTCATATTTAGACACTTCTTCCAGCCAAGGATGGCATCCATTCTTTAATGGGCTGCACCTCTGTCCCCATGCAATACCCAACCCTGGCGGTTCAATGAAGACTTCTTTCAGTCTCAACTGCTTGCCAGCACTATCTCTAAGGCTTCCAGATACGTGTAGGATCCCTTCTTCTATCTCTGTCAGAAATCGAGCACTTGATGGGAATGGGGGCAGTTCTGACTTTCTCTCTACCTGGTACCCCCTGCTGCTGGCCACTTGCCATCTCTCCCCAATTCTCTTCTCCTATGCAGGGAGCATGGAGCAAATTATTAGATTTGCTGGCCTACCAGGCATGCAGATAAGGATTGCATGCCAATCTCTTCTTGCAGTCACCCAATCTTTACAAACAATTTTCTTGGGGCCTCACTAGAAATAGTCTATCTTGTCCTGGGGGAGGGGACAAGAGGGGGAGGAGCTCCCGAGGGGAGCTGAAGGAATAGACTCTTCCCATGAATTGCTATTCTGAGGCTGGTGACTCCCTCCCTTCTCATTTCTCTTTTTATGTAGACTGGAGGAGGGTCATGCGGTGCTGGGACATGTTCTACATGTTTGCTTCTTTCAGCAAGGTCTGTGGGAAGGAGGGTGACCCCAGTTTTGACTGCTTTGTGCACATAAAACATGAAGTGCTTAATGCCTTCTATTTTCAGCCCTGACCCTTAGGTGAAATTTTGCACCATGAGAAAAATCCAAGTTGACATCTTGTTTCATATCCTTAGACTCTAAGAACTTGCTCCTTGTTCTGGTTGCTCTCTATTTGTCCCTCTGCCCAAGAACTGTTCTTTACCTTTATCTGTCCTGCTGTTGCCCTGGAAAGCTGACTTCTATGGATTGCATTACTTTTTAAAACTTTTTTTAAAATTTTATTTATTTTTGAGAGACAGAGAATGAGCAGGGAAGGGGCAGAAATAGAGGGGGACACAGAATCTGAAGCAGGCTCCAGGCTATGAGCTATCAGCACTGAGCCTGAGGTAGGTCTTGAACTCATGAGCTGCGAGATCATGACCTGAGCCAAAGTCGGACTCTCAACCGACTGAGCCACCTAGACACCCCTGGATTACATTACTTTGGCTCCCTGGTCCTCTTGCTTTTGGTTGGTTCTGGTTAAAAGAGACACTAGTAGTTGACTGGAGAGTGGTAAGGAAGGAAACTGGGTTATTTAAAACCTTGACCCTGTCTCCTGATCCATGTTCCTCTGTGGCTGAAGTCCTTCCTTAGCTCTCTTGCTCCTTCGGCTCAAGGCTGGTAAAGCCTCCCATTCCTGCTAATCCCAGGGTGTATTACCATCTCATGTTGCTTCCCTTTACCCTTTCTTGTTCCTTTAACCTTGTCCACACCTCTGAAAGGAGCCCCTTCATTAAAATAATTTTAGTTAAATCCTTTGAATGGGCCATCTGTTTCCTACTGTGACCATGACAACATGGTCCCTTTTCCATTAGCAGAATATTCTGAGGTCTACCATGTCATTATAAATATATTTATTAAAATGAAAATTTCCACATAATCTAATCATGAGGAAATATCAGCCATACTCAAATTGCGGGGCATTCTACAAAATAACTGGCTCGTACTCTTTAGAAATGTCAAAGTCATGAAAGACAAAGGAAGACCAAGGGACTATTCCAGATTAAAGGGGACTCAAGATATTTGACAAGTAAATGGACTGCCTAGTCTTGGGCCCAAGAGAAAAACAGTTTTTAAATTTTGTTGTATATAACAAAGGTGCGTGCATGTGTGTGTGTGTGTGTGTGTGTGTGTGTGTGTGTGTGTGTAAGGAGAGAGAGAGAGAAGAGAGAGGAGGGAAGGAGAGAGGATTAAGGAACTGTGATAAAATGTTGACATTTGGAGAATTCACTGTACTGTTTTTGCAACTTTCCTTGAAGTCTGAAATTACTTCAAGATAAAATGCGCGTGCAGTGGACATGACCGCTGCCTTGCTGTGGGTCATTTATTTAGGCTGTCTCCCATTTTTCTTCAGGACAAGCCATCCTGCAGTGAACACCCTTGGACACATCTCTCTGTCTCTGTGTGCCAATATTTCCATTGAATAGAGTTGAAGAAATAGAGCTGTTGAATCAAAGGCCATATACATTTTACGTTTTGGCAGATTTTGCCAAGTTGCAAGGACTGTTTAGTAAACACCTACAATCTGTTTTATATTGTAGCAAAAATATGAGAAAGCTTCTATTCCAAAGTTGGATTATGACCCGTACAAATCAGTCTTTCAAACGGATCAAATTTAAGCCACTAATCGCGTAAGTGTGAGCTGCCTCATCCCCCACCCCTTTGTCTCTTAACATTTTTGATGCCCTGATGTCTGCATCCCTTCTTTGCCCTGGAGTTGGTGACTCATCTCATTTTGGTTTGTCTTTCTGAATTCCACTTAGTTAGAAATCCTGGCTAGTTGTAGTCAAGAGGGTAAAAGAGTTAAAATACTACTTTCGGAGGTGAATTACACCTGATTTTTGTATCAAGAATGACATTGCTTCCTTCCATGGACTTGTATAACCACGAATTGGCAGTTATGATCCTTTGAAAGATCACCAAGTGACCTAATATCAGGGGCGAATTCAGAAAGGTTATAAAATTGCGGTACACTTTAAAGAATACATATGCACGTTTGTTCTTGGGGTATAATCACAACACATTAAAGCTGGAAAGAAAGTTATAGACCATTTGATCCACTGTCTTCTTTTGTAGATGTGGAGACTGCGATTTGCAGTTTGATGTATTGCCTGAAATCACAGTGCTGATAACTGGCAAAACAATAGCTAAGCACTGGTTTTCTGACTTTCTCAAGTGCTTTTTTCTGCTTCGTATCTGAGGTATCTTAAATAAGGGTCTACTGGCTATGCTATGGAACAAATCATGCTATTAACTAAGCTACAAGATTAGAGATAATGATTCGGGTTAGGATGCCAAGGAAAAATTTATTTCAGGTACATAATGAAGAAAAATTTGCATAATGTGATCTGTATAAACGATTTATACTGAGCCCCTACCCAGGAATATTAATGGTAAATTGGATACTTCTGTTTTTATTGCTGGGAACTGCATCAAAAAGTTGTATTACAAATATATTGATGCATAAGCCTCAAAAAGTTTTGCCCAAGTGGGGTGCCTGGGTGGCTCAGTCAGTTAAGCATCCAACTTTGGCTCAGGTTATGATCTCATGGTTTGTGGGTTTGAGCCCCATGTCAGGCTCTGTGCTGACAGCTCAGAGCCTGGAGCCTGCTTTGGATTCTGTGTCTCCCTCTCTTTGCCCCTCACCCTCTTGCGCTCTGTTTCTGTCTCTCTCTCAAAAATACATAAACATTAAAAATATATATAAAAAATACAAGTTTTGCCCAAGTGATAATTCAGTGATGTTTCATTCACACAGTGTAAAATATTACTAAATAGGTATCCTCTGCTTTCCAGAAGTTTGTGTTATTCCACTTAACTTTTACAAGAGACTTACATTAGTATGGTAACAGATTTTTTTTTTTACTTTTATTTTTTTCTAAAGCAAACATCTTCTTTGGATTTTTTTCAGTTAGAGAAAACAGCTACTGATGTAGGTCTTTCCTAAAAGCAAAGTGAACTAACACGAACATTCACAAAGCAGAAGATACTCTTTGCTTTATGCCATTTTGGCTTATGAAAGATTTTACAGGAATGTTCTACTTTTGGACAGTGGGAGAAATCTATATTTGAAAATGATTAGATTTCCTAGATAATTTGTGAAACTGAAACTTGGATGATTCAGTTCCTAATTCTCTTTACAGTAGCATAATTCAAACTAAGATCCCATCATTTAGCTTTTATAATTAAACAATTTCCTGTTTGTGCCATAACAAGGAAAGATAACATATTATACAAGTGTGAGCACTAACGTCTCTCACTCTTGTCAAATCATCTACTTTTGCTTTGGAAACGTATTTTGAAAATTCATTTGGATGTGAATTGGAACATTCTGGAAGCTCAGGAAGTTTCATGTAGAATCTTCAAGTTTGAATGCCACTAGATCATATCTGTACCTTCTTCATAACTGTGGTGGGATTACGGGCAGAACATCCTAGGATTTGAAAAACTTAATTGGTCCGGGAAAATTTTGTAGCAGGGTGGGGCTAACTTGTCAACAGACCGTCAAGAGAAAGAAGATGGCCAGCTAGGGAAAAGACAGTTTCTATGCCAAAGAACCCTGGGATTTGGCTTTGATTTGGGTTGATGTGGGTATCCAAAGGGATCCATCTGGTTAGTGGGTGGCATTTCAGTCAATGGTGATACCATAATATGGGTGGCTTCAAGTCTTCAGATAGTGGTTGTGGGTTAAAGACAGTTGATAATCAATTGCTGGGCAGATGGTCAGGTCCCAACTAAGTGGCTCTCAATCCTGACACACTCAATTTCCTCTAACTGAAACAAGCATTTTGTTATGCCCACTCACTTAACATAAAATAGACTACACACATTATTTTTTTGGAGCAGAGTTGACACACAATGTTACCTTAGTTTCAGGTGCACACGTAGTGATCGGACAAGTCTATACATTATACTTTGCTCACCACAAGTGTAGCATTTGTCATCATACGATGTTATTATAATGCCATTGACTATATTCCCTATGCTGTACTTTTCATCCCCATGAATTATTCATTCCATGACTGGAGGCCTGAATCTCCCACTCCCCTTCATCCATTTTGTCCATCCCCCCACCACGCTCCCTGTTGGCAACCACCTGTTTGTTCGCTGTGTTTATGGGCCTATTTCAGTTTTTTGTATAAACATAATTTTAAAAAATCTGTATGCCTTAATTATAAAATAGAAAAGAAAAAAGTGATTAATAATATTTATTTGAATAGATAAGCATTGGAACTGTGCTTCCCCAAATCCACCAGAACAGCACTTCCCAAACTTGATTGTGCGTACAAATCTCCTGGGGTCTTGTTAAAGAGCAGATTCGAGCTCATCAGGTGTTGGGTAGGCCCTGAGATTCTGTATTTCTTACAAGCTTCCTGGTGATGTAAATGCTGTTGGCACATGGAACACATTTTGGACCTAGAAGACATAATGAAGAAATCAGACTGTTTCACTGAACAAGGGAAAGCTACAAATGTAGTCTGACAGAGGTGTGTTGAATTCACGATTGAATTGCCAGGAGAAGTGTTGCCATTATTAATGTGATTCTTCAGGAAATTCATGGACAAGTTTTGGTAAAATTGTGATGAAAACAAATTCAACCTTTCCCTTGATTTGCACAATGGTTGCTTTCCTGCACAAATGTTTTGTATTTATGAACAGAGTTCAGTTCTAGGCTCAGATAGTGATAGACACATTTTTCACCTACAGGATCGCCCAGTGGGCTAGTTGAAACTTTTGTGGCATATGGGACCACTCTTTGTATACAGAACTATCTATGGATTGCTGGACAGTTAGCATCCCCGACTCCTGCCCACTAAATATCAATAGCACACCCAATCATTGTGACAACCAAACAGTTCTCCCCCAAATTTCTCAAGTCCTCTGGGGCACAGAGGACTGACAGACTATGAATCAACACAGAGTGCCAACCTCAGTCTGCTAATTAAGTAACTGTGGTAGGAACCTATTGTAGGGGTTGGGTAAACACGTCAGGGGTTGGAGATTGCAGCTACTTGCAGCCAAGGGAAGTCTAGGCTTACTCTGATGTGTGCGGTCCCTTTGAGTGTGATAGAAATACTGCAAACTCTGTTGGGGACAGGATGGGCTGGAAGAGAGCATACCTCTCCAATGTTAAGGCATCTACAAACCACCTGAGGATCTTGTTAAAATGCACGTAGTGATGTAGCAACTCTGGGGCGGGACCTGGGATTCTGCGTTTCCAACAAGATTTCAGGTGATGCAGTTGGTGCTGTGGCACAATTTGCTCCACAAATGCTGAACAGCAAGAGACAAAATACCTAACTCGGTGGGCTGTAGGTTGAAAACAACAGTGCCTGGAGCTGAGATGTGAGTAGCCAGAGCGAACAATGATTGCCCCATCTGTCTTTCCGCTCTGTGAGGACTATTTGTTTTCCTCATTCCGTTTTACCTCCCAGATGGATGAAAATCAGCATGCTAAGGTAAAGCTAGCTTGTCTACAGAGGGTCACTGATTCTTACCTTCTCTAGAATGGGGAAGTACTGGGTCACGTTTTGTCTACAGGTCATTTTAAGTTTTAATGGTACAGAGTAAATGGCACAGAGATTCTGTTTATGTCCTCAAAAGATTTAATTAGGCATAAACTGACATATCATTAATAGATACTTGAAAGCCAGATTTTCTGAAGATAACGTCCAATTCAAATAGTTGCTTACTGATGATTGAGAATTTTCTCTAAAACTCTACTGAGGGTGGGGCGCCTGGGTGGCTCAATCAGTTAAGCCACCGACTTCCCCTCAGGTCATGATCTCATCTTGTGGCTTTCTAGCTAGCCCCTGTCAGGCTCTGTGCTGACACCTCAGAGCCTGAAACCTACTTCGGATGCTGTGACTGTCCCTCTCTCTGCCCTTCCCCTGCTCATACTCTGTCTCTATCTCTCAAAAAAATAAATGAATAAGTAAACGTTAAAAAAAAATTAAAACTCTATGGAGGGAAAAATTGTTATTAGGTTCTAGAGTCAAGAAGACAGACACACAACACATGTGATATAAATCTCTACCCTTGTGCCCAGAGTTTTGCAAGCAGGTACCTAAGGCGCAGAATTTAAGGAAGCGCCTGCTCTCAGAGTTGTACAAGAGCACGGTTGGCACTTGAGAGTGATTGCCACCTTAAATTTTGTACCCTAGGCACCTCCCCTACCTTGCCCCAATTCTGACCCTGCCACTATCCGTGACAGACTTTGCCAGGAGATAATGCCTGTGCTAAGAATTGCATGCACCATTTACCTGGATAAAGATTTCTTCCATGTATCTTTGGTTGATTACCTGTTGTCCGGAACACTGTTCTTATTCATAAGATTTGTGGTTTGCCGTAATCAGCCCCATATAAAGCCATGCCAGATCTTTTCTGGAAGACCCATACAAAGAAAAATCTCAACAATTCTCTAAACAGATTTCTCTGTATCTGACATTTCTTCTTGGTCTTCTTGCAAATGTAATATTATTTTACCAAAGAATTAAATAGCTTGAATATTTGTTATTTTGAAAGCTTATCTATAGGTGAGAATACCTAGGTTTAGTGAATAAAAAATGGGCAAAAGAAACAAAAAACAGAACATAAAAGTCAAAACCACAAACCAATAAGCCACAAAACCCTTTCCCCACAAGACTTGTAATCATGATTAAGTTATGAAAAATTTGTTATTTTTGAAAGAGAATGAGGTCTCAAAGGCCAAAACCAACACTTGACATCCTTCTGTTGGAAAAGCCAGCCCAGAACGCTATATAACTAGGTTTTAATTGCTTTGTTTCAGACCTGCTGCGTCAGTATCTCTAAGTGAAGAGTGGACATTTGGAACATACAAAGTGACAAGGAAATGCGAGTACTCAGGCAGAATTAGGAACGAGAGCCCTAGACTATGTCTGTTTTCAGGGTGTCAGAAAATGCTCACATTGCCAAAACAAAGTTTATTTCACTATATGTTGACCTAAAGATGTGCTACCATTTTTAAACATTTTTATTTAATGTATGAAAAAGAAGATATCACCATAGCAATAATGAAAGTGAAACAAACAAATGTTCCTATCAACCTAACAAGCAAGTCACTTGTTTTCACTTACTTTTTTTCTAGCTTAGTCTGTCCCCAGACTTCATGGGTGTGTTCCCTTTGCAGTGGGGGAGAGTCCTGTACTCATAAAGGTCCCCCAAATTATATAGCTGGCCATGTCTATGTCTATGTATATATCTGCCTATAATTTTACATAGTTCTGAGTCCAGTGATGATTTGAAGTTGTGTTCTTTTTTTACAAAATTACATCATAAGTATTTTTATTTCATGCCATTTTATGCTATTTCACCATCTTCTTGGTGATTAGTTTTAATGAGTATATAAAATTCAATTAATCATATCTGTAAATGAGTAAGCTAATGTTCTCATACCTTAGCTTAATTTTCCCCATATTAGGTTGCTTCTCATTTTTCACTCATCTATATTCTATAGCATCTTCATATATTTAGCTTTACCTTTGTGTATTTAGCTTTATCCTTTGAAAACGTTTACTCAAGATATATTCTCAGGATGGGAATCACTGGGCTGGGCTGACCGTACTTCTTGGTTTGCCTAGGACAGAGTTAGTTTATGCCTGGTTAGTTTATTAATAGTGTCCCCTTTTGATCTCAGAAGTGCTCCCACTTGGGCTATAAATTTTACGATTCTTGGCTATGGTATTGAACACTTTTAGAAAAGACAGCTGATAGAATCAGATGATCGATAAGATATCGTAACGCACATAATATCAAGAATAACCACTTTAGAAAATAAAATACAGGAAAAAACCCAGCTTCTTGAGAAAAGATGATCACGGGGTGCCTAGATGTTTCAGTCAGTTGAGCATCTGACTTTGGCTCAGGTCATGATCTTGCGGTTCGTGAGTTTGAGCCCCACATCAGGCTCTGTGCTGTCAACCTGTCATCGCAGAGCCTCTTCAGGTCCTCTGTCTTCCTCTCTCTGCCCCTCCCCCACTTGCACTCTCCCCAAAATAAACAAATATTAAAAAAAAAGAAAAGCTGATCAAAATCGGTTTAAATTCTAAGTCACATACTAATTGAGAAGAATGGAATTAAACGAACAGTAATATTTTGGGGCATTTTTAAATTTTAGCAAATTTATGGCTGTTAATGCCCCATGGTGGTGAGAAGTACCACTTATAAATCAAGGTGTTAACTTTACTCTTATTATTTTAAAAATTTATTTTATTTTATGTTAGCTTTATTTTTAAACTTCACAGATAGTTTAGGTATTGCATTACAATTTCTTTAATCCTGGCATTACCAATTTAAAATTTGTGATTATTCAGAAAGTATTTTGACTATGGTTTCTCATTATCAAGACAAAAAGTATGTTGCTAAGTAAAGAATACTGTAAGTAAGAGTATAGGAAGAGATATTTACTCGCTTTGAAGAAGAAACAACTTAAAGAACTTCAGTAATTGTGTGTACCTAGACAAAGTGAAATGACTCTGTAAGCTGGGTCTCATAGCTGCTTGGATTGATGTCCTAACTTGCCAATTCAAATAATTCTTAAGTATTCACTAAATTAGGGTCTTCTTCCAGGTGTGATTGGTATGTCCGGCTTCAGTTGGTATATGAACATGGCCATGGCAAAGCCTCATTTCCTCGAGAGTAGTAGGTCATTACATCACTTCTCCCCATTTCAGACAGGTTTGCCCCCTGGATTTGTTCCAAATTTACGGTGTTGTTTTTTTTTTTTTTCCCTTTGAAGCTAGAGGCCATATTTTCAGGATAAATGCAAAAACTCAAGTGTTTCTAAGACTTGTGTTTGGATGTGACCTTTGCGCAACAAAGTATAGTCTAGGATTTACAAGGCATGAAGATTCTGACAGAATGTTTCCTCCCTCAGGAAGGAAAGGGCGAGTGGAGGTCAGGGGTACAGTCCTGGATATGAAGGTGGGGCTGCTGAGATCAGGGAGCCTACTTGTGGAAGATTAGAGAGTTTCGAAGGTTTGGCGGAGTGCACAAACTGTTGAGTCTGAAATAGCAGTATTTTAATCTTATCTTCAACACCTATTAACTCCCTGACCAGGGGTAAATTACTCATTCTCTGAGACTACGTTTCCTTGTCTGTATGTTACTGAGCAAGTTCCCATAGTTACTGGGCGGTGAGTTTGGACCGTGTCCCCAAAAGTGGAAGAAAAGACAAGAACGCCTGAGAGGACAGACAGCCAGGGAAAAAATCAAGAAAGTTGGAATTTTGGGAGGTTCTCCTCAAGTAGAACAGATCCTCATGCCTGAGGAAAAGAGCTAGGGGAACTTTGGGCAGCCTTAGCCGTCTTGATTAACTGGATCAGAGTGGATGATCAGCCATTTATGCCCTTGCTCGGGGGCAGGCATCTTTTAGGACAGTGCTGGCTTCAGAGGGTGTGGTCTGGAGATGACCAGAGTGGGGCAGCGGCAGGGGGGAGTATACACATGTGAGGGCAGATGCCAGAATGGTAGGGGCAATAGTGCTTCCAAGGAGAGGCTACAGTTGGGTAAGGAAGGAGTCCTGAATCTGGTTATCTGTCCTAATTCTTTAGTTTTGGGTTCAGTGGTCTCTAAAAAGCACCTCTCATATATAGAATCATGCATCATTCCTTCCTTTATTTATTGAGTGCTGACCAAGAGCTCAGCACTGGGGAGAAAGAGGAACAAGATATAATCTCTGTTCCCAGAGCTCTTATAGTTGAAGGTGGAGACATTTATTACAGTTTAATGAACATATCAAGGCTTATTTATGACCCTTCTTGGATAAGTTGACCTTGTGTTGGAAATGACGACCCTGCCTTTCTTTCCAGGAATCAAGGTGTAGATGTAGTCTTTGTCCGGGGCCCCAGGGTCTGGGTTGGGTGGTGAATCAGCTGTGTGAATCTAACTCTCACCCCATGGAATCAGTCTGTCAAACTGGTCCTGTCCCATCTGTGTTGTCTGGTTTCTCTGATAGTTTTCTCTTGGGAAGGGGACTGAAGATCCTCTTGCAGTGTTTTGAGCCCTCTTGGTCACTGTCCCACAGAATGGGCTTTGGGTTCCTTTTCCTTGAGGTCAGCCCTCTACCTCAGCTGACAGATTGAGAACCTAGTTCTTCATCCTGGTGGCTGTCACGAGTGTTGCTTCCTATCACGAAGCTGGGACTTTCTCTTATTAACTGTATTGTCCAACCCAACCCAGAAGTCTCTATCCTTTTTCAGTTTCGTTGATTGTGGATCTGACTACCTACAGCCACAGACACCGACCTGGAGGCTGGTAAAAGTAGTTAACATGAGGTCAGGCAGATAGTAGGTGGAAACGCAAAGAATTCAAACTGACTCCAGAGTCCATGCTCATCACCACCACACTGCTGTCTCTACCCTCCAGCGTTGCTCGCTCTTGAGAAAATTCAATTCAGTCCCCATTGCTACTGCTTTGTATGAAATCTAGTGTTCTCCCTCCCTTTTTTCTTCCCTCCCTCCCTCCTTTCCTTCCTTCCTCTTTTGGATCTTTAATTTATAGTGAGTGTTCTACATTCATAATGTGTCTTGTTATAGGTCTTTTTCTCTTTTCCTTTACACTTTTGGTTTGACTGCTAGAGAAATTTCTTGATTCGTATTTTTTTTTTTTGAGTTTTAAAATTTCTTTTACCATGTCTTTATTTTTGAGAGGCAGGGGGAGGAGGATGGAGAGAGAAGGGGACAGAGGATCTGAAGCAGGCTCCAAGGTGACATCAGAGAGCCTGACGCAGGGCTTGAACTCATGAACCACGAGACCATGACCTGAGCCAAAGTGGGACACTAAACTGACTGAGCCACCCAGGCACCCCTTGATTCACTTCTTTGACACATTTTCTTGTTTATCCATTCTCTTTATGAAAAACCAAATACTAGAGGTGCTTGGGTGGCTCAGTTGGTTGAGTATCTGACTTCGGCTCAGGTCATGATCTCAGAGCCTATGAGTTTGAGCCCCACGTTGGGCACTCTGCTCTCAGTGCAGAGCCCTCTTCGGATCCTCTGTCTCCCTCCCTCTCTCTCTGTCCTTCCCCAGCTGTCTCTCTCTCTCTCTCTCTCTCTGTCAAAAATACATAACCATTAAAAAAAAAGTCCTAGATATTCGACTGATCTGATGCTTTATGGACTCCCAGACTGATCCTCTAGGTCTATTTCTTTCTCTCATATTTTTCATCTTTGAATCCTACTTTTCAGGGAATTTCTTCAATTCTATTTTCCAGTTTTTCTACTGAATTTTTAATTTTGGGAATCATATTTATTTATTTATTTTTTTTTAATTTTTTTTTTTCAACGTTTATTTATTTTTGGGACAGAGAGAGACAGAGCATGAACGGGGGAGGGGCAGAGAGAGAGGGAGACACAGAACCAGAAACAGGCTCCAGGCTCTGAGCCATCAGCCCAGACCCTGACGCGGGGCTCGAACTCACGGACGGCGAGATGGTGACCTGGCTGAAGTCGGACGCTTAACCGACTGCGCCACCCAGGCGCCCCTGGAAATCATATTTAAATTTCAAAGAACTTTACTTATTTATATCATCCTGTGTTAATTTTTTTTCTAATGTTTATTCATTTTTATTCATTAATTTTTTTTTGAAATTTATTACTTTTTTTTAATGTTTATTCATTTTCTGAGAGACAGAGAGAGACAAAACATGAGCGGGAAAGGAGCAGAGAGAGGGAAACACAGAATCCAAAGCTGTCAGCCCAGAGCCCAATGAAGGGCTTGAATTCATGAACTGTGAGATCATGACCTGAGCAGAAGGCAGACCCTTAACCGACTGAGCCACCCAGGTGCCCCTAATCATCCTATGTTTTAAAAAAAGTTTCAATATTTTGTTAATTTTCTCCAATGCTATCAAGTAGAGATTTTTGTAGTTCTCTTTTATTTCTAGCACTATCTCTCCACCGTCCCATGACCCCCCTCCCCCTGCTTTTTGAAAAGTGAACCTCTCTTTGTTCACGCTGGCCTTTCTCTTTCATGTGGAAGACTTTTTACTAATATCTGGTGATTCTTGATTCATATTTTAAAATGAGCTGCTAAAAGTTGACTGGGAGTTCTGTTGCAAGGTTGGGGCTTGTTGATTGGTACCTTTGGCTGTGGAGTGGTTAAGCAGGGAGCCGACCAGTACTGGGACTCTTAGATATCCCAAATATGAGAATGTGGAGGTTATCTCGTCTAAGGGAGAAGTTTCTGACTCCCTGCCTGGGAAAGCTGATCCCCACACGAAACATTCTGTGTGAAGTTGTGGTACTTGATCCATCCCTATGTTGACTGTTCGAGCTATTATGCTATATAACAAATTTCCCCCAAACTTGGTGGCTTTAAAAACCAATAATCATTTCTCACTTCTGGAGGTTCCTGGGGGTCGGAAAGTTGGCAGTGGTTCTGACTGGTGGTTTGGGATTGGTTTGCTCATAAATTGGGACTACAGTCATCTGAAGGCTTGACTGGAACTGGAAGATCCGCTCCAAGGGGTCTATTCAGGTGTCTGGAGAGTTGGTGCCAGCGCTGGCATCTCAACATTGGCTTCTCCAAGGAGCGCCCTCCCAGCATGGCAGCTGGCTTCTCTAGAGCAAGCTGTTCAAGAGAACAACGTGGAAGCTGTGAAGCCTCTTGATTTACCCTCCGCAATCATTCCTTGTCACGTCTGCTATATTTTATTGGTGTTATAAAGCCATTCATTATTTAATTTAATATGGGAGAGGGGACTAAACAAATGAATATCAAGAGGTAAGGGTCATTGGAGGTCATTTTGGGAGAAGGCTACAAAACTTCCTTTCATTCATCATTCTGTTTCCAGCCTAACATCTTGTTCTTTGTGATGTAGATTATTTTCCAATGCTAAGCCCCTCTGGGGTTCCATAGAGAAGTCAGGTAACTTTGTGTCCTTGTTTCCATATCTGCCTCGATGCACACATTATGCTATGCCTTTTTCCCTACCTCCTCCCTTGCATCTTTGAGCATTTTCTTGAAATCTGCCTGCCAGTGGATTCCCCCCTGCTCTTTTTTTAATGGTAGATATATATATTATTCCTTCACTCTCATTAGTGAATTCTTAGGAGGAACAGAGAGAAATGTATTTGGTCAACCTGTCATTTTTAACTTGAAGCCAGAAATGTTTTTTAATGCACCTCTCAGAATGATACATAATTTTATTTCATAGATGAATTTTCTGATTGTGAATAAATTGCCTTTCCCTAATACCTAAGAACAACTAGTTAATCTAACTGAAATTGAGGGATTAAAAGAAAACCTTTGGTTTATCTATTAGGTGTAAATAATACTATGTTCAGTTTGTTGCTTGACACTTAAATTTTGTTAGTCTTATTTTGGTATTAATGTAAAATTTGGACTGCAATTTATAATGGGCTTTCTGCTGTGAACTTGACACTGTGTTTTAGAAGCTAGAGAAAAAGATGAGCTTGATGACTGGTGATCCTGTCACTTTTGTGGCTGAAACAACTCTGTAATATACCTTTTTGTATCATTAAAAACATCTCCTTCCTTCACCAAATACAATTCTTTCATAAATATTTATAGCCCTCCATTCCCTAGGCTTTTTATTACAGAGCCCTTCACTTACCCCAATGCACTGCTCTATCTCGGGTTTTTTTTTTCCTTTGGTTAATAAATTACACACATTTTGCTTTTGAAACCAGTAAGAAACCAAATTGAAAAGAATCCAAAATATCTAATGTTAGAGTTAATTTTACATTTGGATTTCTCCTTTTCTTTGAAAACCCAGCTAGTATGTAATAGTTCATGTTCATTGTTTGAAAAATTACAAAACACATATAACCAGAAATAAATATAATAAGTAAAAATCACACATAATTTCATCATTTTCCTCTTGGCATATATAATTTTGTCACTTAATGGTTTATTATGATCGTATTTCCTTATTAAGAAATACAGGTCTGGGTGGCTCAGTCGGTTAAGTGTCCAACTCTTGATTTTGGCTAGGTCATGAACTCACGGCTGTGAGACTGAGCCCTGCGTCTGGCTCTGTGGAGACTGCTTGGGATTCTCACTCTCTGTACTCCTCCCCCGCTTGTACTCTCTCTCTCTCTCTCTCTCTCTCTCAAAATAAATAAATACACATTAAAAAAAAGAAATATAAGCCAATTATTTGTCAATATACTTTATACCTCAATAAAGCTGAAATAAAAAATTTCAAAAACAAATACAAGACTAATTTTAATTTATGCATACTATTCCATTTTTAATCCAATAATATATTTTAATAATGTATAGCCATTTGATAGATCTTAAGGTTGCTATAAAATTTTAATTATAATAAACAACGCTGTGATGACTAGTGATATGTGTGTGTCCACACACACACACACATGCTGGCTCTTTGAGTATTTCTGAAGGATAGATCCTTTGAAGTAGAATATCTGCGTTTTAGGATATAAACGTTTCATATTGTCCACTTGACCTCCAGAAGGGTATAAATACTTACACAACCACAACGTGTATTTGAATCCCAGTTCTCCCTACCTTCTACAGCACCAGGATTAATCATTTAAAAATATTTTCCAAAGGCAAGCTTTCCATTTACAACTCCAGAATGACTCTCCACCCTTTTCCATCCTGCTCTTTGGAGCATTAGTGGGCTCCTTGCCCTCTGGCTCCCTCATGGGTCAGCCAGTAAAGCCATTGGCAGGAGATGGGCAGATGGGAGCACGGTGAGGTCAAGGCATTTGTTGTTTTGCTCCCTCTCTGCCAGTGATGGTGGATGGGCTGTATCCTTCTACCAAACGTCACAGCTCCTGTCTGGCGGTCTCTACTCATTTTGTGTGCCAAGAACTGCTCCTCTCTTGCTCTCTCTGACCTAGGGTGGGCAATGGCTCCCTTCTGGGCTATTGCTAGCCCTGGGTGCTTCAACATCCCTGATTGGTTTCCCTTAGCACTGTCTATACTTCTGTAAGAAGCCCCCTTATATTAAACTTCCTAACTGCTCTGCCTGAGCGTGTCCTGCTTTCTGCCAGGACACTAATAGATTTGAAAACTAGTATCTCATATTTATGATAATTTTTTTGGCCTCATACGTTATAGTTTACCTCTAAATTTGTCATTTGATCTTATTTTCAGCATTTTTGCAGTTCAGTGTTAAATAGCTTTATGCAGTCAGATTTATCGACGTTTTCCTTGTTATGTCACGGTTAGAAGGTTCTTTCTCCTACTGATTGCACAAATATCCACCTGAATTTCCTTCTTTTTTGTGTGTAATTACATCTTAATACTTGTATCTTTAATTTATTTGGATTTTAATCTGAATGAAAGTGTGAATTAGGCATAAAATTTTCTTCTTTAACCAGACAACATTTACTATTTCCCCACTGGTTTGAAGGTCTTCCTTTATCATTATTAACCACTTTTTAATTCTGTTTCAATGATTTGTATGTCTATTCTGGCTTCTTTGTCAAGACTTCATTTTTGTAACTTGAAATATATTTAAAATATTGTAGAGTAAGTTTCACCTTTGTATTCTTCCTCAAGAAATTTCTGGGTATTCAATTTTCAGGTTTATTCTTCTAAACAAACAGAATTTTTTTTCAAGGTCCCTCTGTTCCACAAGTACCTTAGGATTTTATGTGGCATTGTATTATATTCACATATTATTGTGTAGAGAATTGGTATCTTTTCAATTCTGAGTCTTCCAATCTAGATATATGGTCAGTATATATTTACTTAAGTCCCTTAGTGTCTCAGTAAAGTTTCTGCACACCTATTGTGTAATTTTTATGTTAACAATAAATTGCCATTGCTATCATGGAATTTTTATTCTTGTTATGAAAGAATACAGGGAGGGAGAGACAGAATTATTCCTATTCGAGTTTTGGAAAACACTAGCAAATTTAAACTCAGATTAATTATAAGCTACTCTGCAAAGCATTTCAATTTTTCCCCTAATACTTGTGCTCATGGAAACTGAACCAGGAGTTTCACATGAATCTATAGTTATTTTATAGTGTAACTGTTAATTCATAAAAGTATAATGGGCTTCTACCTCTGAGAGCATACAGGACCTTAATATTTATACTTCAAATCTTACCCAACATTAGTGGCATCCCACAACAACCTTATGAGGAAAGAAATCCATAGATACAAATTAATTATCTATAGAAAGAAAAACTCAACGTACATACATTTTCAACACAACAACACCACAGCTAAATAAAAACCGTGTGCAGATTGAATAGCCCTAGGTTTTCTAAAGCTCTTGCTGAATGTCAACAATTTTTACTGTAATAAGATGAATTCTAAATATTAACTTTAGAGAATTTAAGTACATTAAATATATAGCTTAAAATAGGTACCTCTAATTCAGTTTCAAAATGAGTATAACATTGTTGTAGGCATTATTAATGTTACAAAATCTTTATAAATATCCCAAATGAAATTTATGAACAGTTGTTAGGTTTTCTACAGTGCACCTAAATTTTATATGCATTATTTTGAATTTCTGAATTTAGTTAACGTGTTTTTTAAAAATAGACCTGAGTTTTCAGAGCACTTAAATTTTTTTTTTTTTTAGTTTATTTATTTTGAGAGAGAGAGTGAGCATGAGTGGGGAGGGGCAGAGAGAGGGAGAGATAGAGGGAGAGAGAGAATCCCAAGCAAGCTCTGAGCTGTCAGCACAGAGCCTGATGCAGGGCTCAATTTCATAAACCATGAGACTATGACCTGAACCAAAATCAAGAGTCAGGTCGCTTAACCGACTGAGCTACCCAGGCACCCTTTGAGCACTTTTACATTCACAGCAAAATTGAGCAGAAGGTATGGATGTTTCCCATATGCCCCTCACCCCCACACATGCATAGCCTCTTCCATTATCAACATCCTCCACCAGAGTGGTACATTTGTTACTATTCATGAGCCTACGCTGCCACATCATAATCACCCAAAGTCTAAAGTTTACATATGGTTCACTGTTGGTGTTGTACGTTCTATGGGTTTGGAAAAATTCATAACAACAGATTTCCCATTATAATATCATACACAGTATATCATATCATTGCCCTAGATATCTTCTGTGCTTTGCCTATTTATCCCTCTTTCCACATAACCACTGGCAGCAACTGATTTTTTTTTTTTTTTAAGTATGCTTCACACCCAACATGGAGCTCCATGCAGAGCCCAATGTGGAGCCTAGTGCAGGGCTTGAACTCATGACCCTGAGATCAAGACCTGAGGGGGGATCAAGCGTCGGATGCCTAACCACCTGAGCCACCCAGATGCTCCCCAACTGATCTTTTTACTGTCTCCATAGTTTTGCCTTTTCCAGAATGTCATATAGTTGGAATCATACAATAGGTAGCCTTTTCAGATTGGCTTCTTTCAGTTAGGGATATACATTTAATGTTTCTTCATGTCTTTTTTTTAATGTTTATTTTTGAGAGAGAGAGGGAGAGAGAGAGAGAGAACGAGTGGGGGAGGGGCAAAGAGAGAGGGAGACACAGAATCCGAAACAGACTCCAGGCTCTGAGCTCTCAGCACAGAGCCTGATGCGGGCTTGAACTCAAAAACTGTGACATCATGACCTGAGCCGAAGTGGGATGCTAAACCGACTGAGCTACCCAGGTGCCCCCCCTTCATGTCTTTTTATGGCTCTACAGCTCATTTCTACTTTTTAGCATTGAGTAATAGTACGTTGTCTGGATGTAGCACAGTTTATTTATCCACTCACCTACTGAAGAACCTCTTGGTTGCTTCCAAGGTTTGGCAATTATGAATGAAGCTGCTGTAAATATCTGTGTGCAGGTTTTTGTGTGGATATGTTTTCGAGTCCTTCACTTTTATACCAAGGAGTGGGATTGGTGGATCAGATGGTAAGAGTATATTCAGTTTTGTAAGGAACTGCTAAACTGTCTTCCAAAATGGCCTTACCATTTTGCGTTCTCACCAGCAGTAAATGATAGTTCCTGTTTCTTCACATCCTTGCCAGCATTGGGTGTTGTCAGTGTTCCAGATTCTGACCATTTTAATAGGTGTGTAGTAGTGTCTCATTGCTTTATTTTGAATTTTCCTAATAACGTGATATGGAGCATCTTTTCATATGCTTATTTACCATGTGTATAGCTTCTTCAATGAGCTGTTTAGTGAGATTTTCTTTTTATTGCTAATGTTTCATTTGAGGCTATAGCTGTAGGATGGAAGATATTCTTGTGTGTATGTAACACCTTGGCAAACCAAAATATAAGATGAAGTGGCTTATATTATTATATGTTTGCTCATTGCCTTAACTCAATTTCCTTAGCCTTTTGTTTTCTTCAATTGCGAGAGACTCCTTGACAATCTGTCTCGTCTTCAAATTATTTACTTTGACCCTTTGTGCAGTGACCTCTTTGAGGACAAGTCAGAGTGTGTTCCTCTTGCTCAAAAGTTTCAAAGAGAAATGAGAACCTTCAAAATTTTTCTTGCCTATCGAGTAAGCTTACCATGTTTAGGTTTGCACACAGTCTCCCCAAGTCTGTCCCTTTTGTAACTGGAAGCTTTAGCCAACCTGTCTTTTCCTTTCCTATTTTCGTATCGTGCTGACGTTGCCCTCCGCACCACCCTTTGAAGCCCTATCCAAATTCCTGGCGGAGGTCCAGACAGTAACTCTTTCATTATGATTTTGTTGATTTTATTCATCTGAAACAAACATTACATTTTTTTCCAAGGCATTTTTCTTTGTGCCTCTCACATGCTTAATAATTTTTTGGTGCACATGCTTCAAGAATAGTTCTGTTTAACATACACCCTGATGGCAGGTAGGATGTTTTATCTTTGTATGCGTCACTGTCCCTAGCATAGTTCAGTTCTCACACATGGCAGTTTGTAAAACTGAGGGGTGGTTTCTTATGCCAGGACTCATAGTGCAATGTTGATATTAGCTATAGTTGGACTATTATATAATTAAATACGTACAAATAAAGGCATAGGTTTCCACCATTATTTCATATCAGAGAAGGGCAAATGGAATTTTTTACAACTCATGTATTTCCTCTTCCCATTATCATTTACTTGACCATATTAAGTGTTTTTTTGAAAAAATAAAATATAAAAGGATAAAAATACTGGTTTTCATTTGAATAGAATAGAAAATACTAGGTAATTGATTTTTTTTATAGATGTTATTTTTTAGTATGTCTGAGTATGGCTGTTACTTGATTTTTAATGGTTTACTCCTTTAATGAAAGTTTAATGTTTATTTAGGAACACTTCAGCTATTCTAACTAGAGAAGGGGACCTTACAAATTTCAATATAGTGAAGATCTTCATTGTGAATATTTCTGTGAATGGTTATGATGGGAAATTGTCAATGGCTTAATTTTAATTATTTTTCGTTTGCATTATTTCATAAAAGAGAACTTTGTGTAGTAATTTTTGAATCAAATTTTGTGGCTACCATTTTGGAAGATTGGAAATGGCTCCAGCTCTTGTTACCACTAAGAAGGATAATTTTACAGAAGTATTTCCAGGGGGTGGTAAAATAATCTGACTAGTTAATAAAGGTTTTTCCTGTTGGGAAAAATAAGCAATTCTACAGGGTAGGACTTGGCTAAGCGCATTTGATGTTAAACCGGCTCCTGTTGAGAGAGTATCTCCGCGAGTACCATGCATGGGAATTCCGTTTACTCCTGCGTGGGCACATACGAGCACAAGCATGCTGGAGAGCACTTAACTACTGGACATGGCCCAATTTATTTTCATAGGGTAGAAGAGAAAAAAATGATTGAAAAAATCTCTAGTAGATCAATTGGTAAGAAAAATTCTGACTACCTAGGGGTTAGTGGACATACATGAAGTTCTTGCCTTCTTTTTCCAACAAAATATGGTTTAAACTTCTGTTTGTCCTTAAATGTTTCAGACAGAAAAATTGGACAATTTAAAAGGCAGGTAACAGCGGATTGTTGTCAGTATCCTATGCATTTCAAAGGTGGAAAGCATTTGTTAAAGACATTTCATTTTTCCCTTACAAGTTTAGTTAGAGTGTGTGTAATTGTTCTGAACCGGTTCAGTGATTACAAAATGAATTAAACCTACTTTTCCATGTCAATGAATGAATAAATGCCTCGCTGTGTGTTGTCAAAATATTACTCTCCAAGGTAAGGCGGAAGAATGTGGCAAGTGTGGGTACGCTGGGAATTAGAACTGAGTTCCAAGTCTTCCTCTTCCCCTACTAGCTGGGAGATCTTGGCAAAGTTATTTCACCTATGTGTCCATCTCCTCCTCTGTAAAATCAGCACAATGCCTGCCTCATACGTTTGTTTCGTGGATAAGAAATACTGTATGTAGAAAACACTTACTATTGCCTGGTACAAACTAGGAATTCAAAAACTGGTAGCTCTTTTAATACCTGAAAGACTCCCATATATCATTACTATAGATTTAGAAATCAATAAGTTAGGTATTTGGCAGGAAACTCAATCAGTGAGGATTAGCTGAAATAGGAACAGGAAAGTAGGTGCCTATCTTGGTGTGGTCAAAATGGAGAAATTACAGAAAGGATGGAGTTTCCTTTGAGTAATTCAGCGTAAGAATTTCTTAGTGAATGGAGAGTTTCTGTGAAGTGAGTTGTCCTTGCTTCCCCTTTTGGGTGGTGCTTGATTTACCATCCTCATGGTTCCATAGCAGGTGACTTGTCTATGAACCATGGGTGTGTGATATCACTTACCCTTTTCTAGCTGAAACAAGTCCTTTTCCAACAGGACGGTATTCACATTACCCTACTGTACCAAATGCATTTTACATTCCAGTATTAGCCAGAATTCTCCATCCTTTTGGTGATAATGACATCTCTTGATATTGATAAATATTATCTACTGTCTATATCTCTTCATCTACTTAACCACTAGAGAAACTGTAGCAGAATATCTGCCTTTGTTCATTTTTTCTTGCTTTCTACGGATATCCTATTTTCCTATACAATACATTCACAGTACTTTAGGTAATTTCCTAGGGGGTTGTCTAATGTGGATAGGTCATTGCTTGTGTTTTGGTGCTTCAGTTTCTCTTTGGTCCTCATGGAATGTCTGTTTTTGCCATTTGAATATTGAAAGATCTCTTCTTGTAGCCCTAGCACTCTTGCTAATTATGGAAGTAACATAAGAAAAAACTAAAAGTGTGTATGAAGTAGAGAACAGAGTCACAAACAAGAGTTGAGAGCAGAGAAGCATAACAGTTTCATCTGGTATTTTAAAAAATTCGTGGAATACTTACCCGGGACCTGGAGATACTGACTTAAATGGTAATTGATCAATTGATAGAACACAAAACAAAGAAAAGTTGACTACATTTGGAAAAATAGTAACATGGCTAAAACAATGAGAAGAACAATTACCATAAATATGGTATCTACCTTCGTATACTTATGAGGAGCCAGGCAAGAAAGAACATTCTATGGAAAGAAAACATCTCAATGTTGAAATGCAAAGAATGAGAATGAAATGATTAATACAGAACAAAGAGGCGGCATGTAGAATAAATGTCAACAAAAATGTTGCTGTTTGAGTAGAAAACTCTTGCAGTCTGAGAGGAAAAGTGACCATTGTTTTCTCCCATGTTGGAACAATATGAGATATGATGTAATACAGGGAAGAGCTATGCTAAAATAGAATGTACATCTTTTTTGTAAGTACAAAAGAACAGAAAACAAGAGTACTTAGATGACATCACTTAAAAAAAGAAAATCACTACAGTTAGTGAATGAGTAGCTTTAAAAGAGAAAGACAATGCTTCTTCCAGATTTTATCTGAATGAGTTAAAAATCATTCCAAACGCTCAAATATAAAGAAGTAGTTAGCTTCCATATTTTGGAAGTCTCTGCTATGTTTGAATGGAGATGAAGATCAGCAGAATCTGTCAAAGAAAGATGTTTGCGAGACATTTTAGGTGAACAAAATAGATAAACAGTCTGCACAGTATAATCTTATTTTATTTAAAAAAAATGTTTATTTACTTTGGAGACAGAGAGAGAGAGAGAGAGAGAATATGAATGGGGGGTGGAGAGGGGCAGAGAGAGAAGGAGACACAGAGTCCGAAGTAGGCTCCAGGCTCTGAGCTGTCAGCACAGAGCCCGACGTGAGGCTCGAACTCACAGGCTGCAAGATCATGACCTGAGCTGAAGTCCGATGCTCAA
Organism: Leopardus geoffroyi; assembly: GCF_018350155.1. Taxonomy (NCBI): domain Eukaryota; kingdom Metazoa; phylum Chordata; class Mammalia; order Carnivora; family Felidae; genus Leopardus; species Leopardus geoffroyi. Next base: position 139,731,999 of record NC_059333.1, on the reverse strand, counting down.
CCGACTGAGCCACCCAAACTCAATATAATCTTATTTTTCTATAAAGAAAAATATAAATATGCACACAGAGGAAAGACTCTGACATTGTATTCACTGAAGAATTACAAGTGACTATTTCTTTTTTTTTTAATTTTTTTTTAACGTTTATTCATCTTTGAAAGACAGAGACAGAGCATGAGTGGGGAAGGGGCAGAGAGAGGGACACACAGAATCTGAAGCAGGCCCCAGGCTCCGAGCTGTCAGCACAGAGCCCGATGTGGGGCTTAAACTCACCAACAGTGAGATCATGACCTGAGCCAAGGTTGGACGCTCAACCGACTGAGCCACCCAGGTGCCCCACAAGTGACTATTTCTTAACAGCAAAATCATTTATTTGTTACTTCATCCAGTAAATGTTTATTGAACACCTGTTATATATCAGGCACTGTGCAGAGCTCTGGATAGATACTTGTGAATAAAACAAATATGTTTCTGGCTCTCATGGCATTTAAATTCCAGAGAGAAAACAGATACTTAACAAGTAAATAAATGAATAAGATTAATTAGACATTATTGATAAATGCTCAGAAGAAAAAAACCATGATATCAAAATGCTGTGGCATAGAATAATAGGGTAGAGGTGAGGGTTACTTAGACTAGTGGGTTGCACAAACCTCTCTCAGGAGGTGATATTTAATCTGGTGTTTAAAGGAAGGAAGGAACCAGCCTTTTGAGCACTAGGACATTCTGTAGAGAAATTTGAGAATAGAATCCTTCCAGCATTCTTCCCTTTTCTTCAGTCCTTTAAAAGTTATTACACCCAGACTCCATTCTAGTGTTCTTTTTTTTAAATATTTTTTTAATGTTTATTTTATTTTTGAGAGAGAGAGACAGCAGGGGAGGGGCAGAGAGAGAGACAGGGAGACACAGGATCCAAAGCAAGCTCCAGGCTCTGAGCTGCCAGCACAGAGCCTGATGTGGGGCTTGAACTCACAAACTGTGAGATCATGACCTGAGCCAAAGTCGGACACGTAACTGACTGAGCCACCCATGTGCCCCTCAATTCTAGTGTTCTTAAGGGACTTGCCTTTACTGAAATTTTCTAAAAGCATTCAGCTGAGATTTCGCATAAACAACTTTTTAAATTTTCATGGTTATCAGTTTATTGGATATTCAATTAAATTAAATAATTACAATAACAAGTCCAACTGGCACTAATAATTTCGGGACAAACTTAACTGAGTCTTGTTAAAATAGAACTCAATTGGTATCATCCCTGTCATTAAGTAGGGTGTGTGTGTGCGTGCACTGATCGTGAGGGTATAACATAGTGTTGGCATCAGTCAGTATATTTTTTGGAGGGCCCGGGGAAACCTAGGTTCATCTATGATTGGGTGTATGAGTGGAAGATAGTTATAAGAGTTTCGTTTCTTTCATTACTTTAACTTTCTATACTCTTTTCGAAACTTCAGTCTTCCATCTTAGGTGATGGTTTGGCCATGATGGATCATTGGCCACTAAAGTGTTTCCATCAAATAGTAATGTTTCACAGAGGAAGGTAGGAATCCTCCTTGCATTAAATGAGGAAATGCAAATCAAGTGGTCAGCACAGTGTATAATGCATGATAGATGCCTGACCATTATTAGTTGAATTTTAATTCACAATCTCTTTTGAAGACTAATGACAAAGTCAAGGTAGCCTCAGGAACTGTCTTTGGGATAGTCTATGATGGGGATAGAAGGTACTCTTTTCCTTAGTATCCTTTAGTTATTTAGGTACAAACATTATTTGCATCTCTTTCTGACACAGAGGGACAGAATTGGGAATTGTCCAAAGAGAGGGTGCAATATGCTTGTAACTGAAAACTGGGGCGATGGGGTAATTTTCTTTGTATCTCAGTGAAAGGCCCAAGGAGACTTTTATCTTTTACTGTGGATTAAAGGGCAAATAGCTGCCATCAGGACAGTATTCCTGGGCCCAGAAAATATTTTGTGCCATGTGTTAGATATCTGATTCAGTTTCTGCATAATTATGAGATGATATCAATTCACTGATGTCTCTGGTGGCTTGGGGAAGCCCAGGGGATTGGGCTCCTTGAGATCTTTTCAGAGCGTCTGTGAAATGAAAAGTATTTTCATAATGATATTAAGACATTATTTGTCTTTTTCACTCTTATTTTTCATGAGTATGCAGTGGAGTTTTTCTAAAGACTGAATGGTGTGTGATGTCTGCAACAGAGTGAATACAGAAGCAGATAGGATCATCCGGCTGTAATCTATTAAGCCAAACATTAATGAAATTCGCAAAAATTGCCAACAATGTTATTATCTCACTAAATTTTTCTGGGGTTTGGGAAAGTATAAAATATGCTATTTATAGTAACAAATTTATTATTGTTATTTCTAAATGAGTAAATAAGCATTTCAAAATTTTCTCTTTTACTTTCAAATATGGTAAACATTGAAAAATGTCACCCATGTGAACCAAAAGCTTTTTGGGCTCTTCAGTAATTTTTAAAGTATGAAGAGGTCCTGAGATCCAAAAAATTTGAGAACCAATGATGTAGAAGGAGATAACCGAATCCTAGGAAATGGTTATAGCCAAGAGATGTAGAATTTCTAATTGTCAACTAGCATTTAACAGATCATATCATTAAGGATACTTGATTCCAAATACTTTTGAAGGAGAATAATAAATTCTAAGAGTACTTGAAAGTTTTGTCCCTACCTTTTAAACGAAACCAGACATAATATAGAATATTTAACAAAAAGGAAAAAAAAAAAAACCAGACAAATGTTTCTAAAGAATTCTTGCAGGAGAGGAATTGATGTGAGGTGAATACATTTTCATGCCGGTGTAATGGCACAGTTTTTTAAGATATGGAAAAAATTTAAATATAACTAGGGAAACTTAAAAGCTTCTAAAAATTTTCTGTTTTTATTTTAGAAATAGCAATCTAGCTAAATTAACTCATGCGGTGTTAATTTTCTTTATTAATATTTTCCTTTATTGTATGTGTCTGCAGTTATAATGCGTTGTTTTAACTGCTATGAAGAAGTAGCTTCTCAAATACCAGGGTAATGTAGTCTAATAATTTAAAAAAGATACTTGGATTCTCAAAATAGCATGGATAATTTTATATGTAGATTGATAGTATGTTTAACTACAGTCTTTCAGTAGCATGAGTTATATGCCATGATTCATCTTTGTGAGTCACGATTAACAACATGACCTATTTGTACACGTTGAGTTTCTGAGGATTGGGTAACAATAGGTGATATACTCCAGTGGTATCATTAAGATTCAAGAGCTCTTACAAAGGCGAGTCTTTGGAATAACATTTCATTAATTGCCCACATAGTTTTCAATCAGCAACTAACCCCTAATTATTCCGTAAGTTCATCCTTGAGCATGCTTTTCTTAAAATAACATTTATCATTTTTTTTCACATTGCAAAAGGAATATGTATTCATTGTAGAAAATACAGCAAATGTGGAGATGCTAAAAGAATCAAATAAGGGCTGTAGGCACGTCCTTTTCTTGAAGATCACGCTAATAACATTTGGGTACATCTCCTTCTAGTTAAATATGACATATACATACATGTGTTTTTTTGCAAAACTGGAACCATACTGTACATACTGTTTTATAAATAGCTTTGCCCCCCAAATAGTATTTCAGTAACATTTTTCTTTCAGGTAGGTATTTTGTTAGTATTCACATTATCTAAAATTCCCTAGATATTTTTATTGCTATTATCTACAATTATGAGAATGCATCATGCTGTCTTGAAGGTTAGACCACTCAGGGTTCTTGTTTGCAAACAACAGAACTGATTCTGGCTAAATTTTCACAGAAAAGGAGTTTACTGGAAGCACTGGCACCCAGGGTAGACGGAAGCTGGGCCATCTAGGCTCAGAACATGGAAAACCAACGCCCACTACAATGCAACACTAGAAATTTCTGTCTACACATGTGTACATTTAAAAATTATGCCTCCCTGTTTGCCTCTGTAGAATCTATTCCATTCACTTAGATTAGAACTGAGAGAATAGACGTGGGTCAGTTGCCAAAATGGTAAAAGGGGAACAACTCAGACACTGATATAAATGGGAAGGACTCCCGTAGCTCTGAACCAGAGGGGTTATTATATAATGATGCCAGGAGACTAAAGATCCCTCAGCTTGCTGCATTGTGAGTCAGGTGTAAGACAGGCAGGTCTTCATTTCTCACTTACTGCTATTTATGGAGCACACACCTTCTTGTTATTTATTTGAGTGAGAGGAATAGCCACAGTGGGCTGCTCTAGAGGAGGCTTGTGAAAGTCAGCTGGAAACAGGTCTGGACAACCTGAATGTGAAATGCCCAGAGTCTGAGGCAACGTGGAAAAGCAGAGGAGGCGAGCCCAGGATGTGAAGAATCTTAAAAAAAAAAAAAAAAAAAAATTTCTTTTATTTCAAGTTTTTATTTAAATTCTAATTAACATATATGGTCAAATTGGTTTCAGGTGTAGAATTTATTGATTCATCCTTACAGATAACACCCAGTGTTCATCACGACAAGGGCCTTCCTTAATGCCCATCCGAATCTTAAGATTTGAGGCTGTGCTATATCAGAGTAGCAAATTAAGTCCTTTCATCCCCCCATTCCCCTTCCCTAAATTGCTAAGTCGGAGACCATGTGTTAGCCTGACTGATATAACAGCTTGAAACTAGGCCATTTGAAATATAGATGAATTCTTGAGGATAGGTGAGAAAATATGCCATTTTGAAAAGCTGTCTTCTACTAAAATCATTGCATAATGGCATTCGGCAGCATTAGAAATGACATGGAGAAGAAATAGTGCTTCAAGAATAGAATTTCTCTTAGCTTTCTTTGGAGGGCTGAGGAGTTCTTCCAGAGAAATACACTCTTGGTTGATTGAGTAAAACTGGATCTCCAACAACTGTTCTAACTGGGAGAGGCTGTCCTCCATACAACACTGGACTCTTCGTGGTGACAAAATCAAGTATATTAGCCTCTGTCCTCCTCTACTCCCTTTCCCTGCCTCATCCTCCAAAACGAGGAGCCCTTTAGTGATGTTTAATTCTTAAAATGGGAACTTGCTGAGAAAATTAGTGCCCTAGTCTCCACTATTTTTTATCTACATGTTTTCTCAGCAAATAAGGACTTCAAAGAGTTAGCAACAAGGCTTTTAGAAATGGGCAGTAAGTAGGGAAAGAAAAGGAAGGTATTCACACCTACTGAGAATCCACTAGGTCCATTTGCTTTGTATATAACTTCTCAGTTTATTCTCCCAACCACTTTGAAAGTGGGTATTAGTATTTCCATGTTACTGAGTTAACTGAAACTCAGAGAGGGTAAGAGATTTGCTCATGACCACAGACGCTAAGTAGAAGAAACCGGATGCAAATTGTGGTTTCTTCCACTTCCAACTGTTTTTACCATAACAGTTGAGGGCAAGGAAAGGAAACAGGTGAAGGTCATTTCATCCGTGGAGAGAGGGGAGAAGAAGAAACAAGACTATTAATGACATTTGTAATTGACATTTGTTGATGTTCACATCTGCATTTGTATTTGATCAAATATAACACCTAATATAAAATTACATAAATGTAAATAACTGATTATTAACTGAATTTATTTAACAGCGTGATCACCAACCACTAATAATATGAAAGCTATAACTGTGACTCACATATCCATGCTCTTTATCAGAAGCATTTTTGTGATAATTCATTCCAATATCTGATAATTTTGTAATGGCCATATCTGTTTATCTATAGCTCTCTATCATCCATTCATCCAGCTTTCCTCATTTCTCTACCATATATATATATATATATATATGTATATATATATATATGTATATATATACATATACTTACATACATGCACAGTCAAAAAATTTTTTTCTTTTTTTATATTTTTATTTAAATTCCAGTTAACATAGGAATATGTGTAGGAATATGTGTAACACATAGGAATGTGTGTAACATAGGAATAGTGTAATATTAGTTTCAGAGGTACAATATAGTGATTCAATACTTGCATACATCACCCCGTGTTCATCATAGCAAATGCACTTTTTTTTTTAATCCTTATTTTTGAGAGAGATACAGAGAGTATGAGAGTTGGGGAGGAACAGAGAGGGAGACACAGAATCCGAAGCAGCCTCCAGGCTCTGATCTGTCAGCCCAGAGCCCAACACGGGGCTCGAACTCACAAACAGCGAGTTCATGACTTGAGCCAAAGTCAGACACTTAACTGACTGAGCCACCCAAGCACCCCACAAATGCACTTCTTAATCCCCAGCACCTATTTCACCCAACTCCCACCCACCTCCCCTCTGGTGACTATTAGTTTGTTCTCTGTAGTTGTGTCTGTTTCTTGGTCTGCCGCTCTCTCTTTTTCCTTTGCTCGTTTGTTTAAATTCCACATGAGACTGAAATCATACAGTATTTGTCTTTCTCTAACTTACTTTGCTTAGCATAATACTCTCTAGCCCTATCCATGTCATTGCAATGGCAAAATTTCATTCTTTTTTATGGCTGAATAATATTTCATTGTGTATATGTACCACATCTTCTTTATCCATTCATCAGTCATTGGACATTTGGGCTGTTTCCATTGTTAGGCTATTGTAGATAAAGCTTCTATAAACATCTGGGTGGATGTATCCCTTTGAATTGGTATTTTTGTATTCTTTGGGTAAATACCTAGTAGTGCAATTGCTGAATCGTAGGGTAGTTCTATTTTTAACTTTTTGAGGAAACTCTATTCTGTTTTCCGGAGTGGATGCACCAGTTTGCATGCCCTGCAACAGTACATGAGGCTTCTCCTTTCTCCACATCCTCACCAACACCTGTTGTTTCTTGTGTTGTTGATTTTTGACATTCTGACAGGTGTGAGGTGATATCTCATAGTTTTGATTTGTATTTCTCTAATGATGCATGATGTTGAGCATCTTCTCATCTGTCTGTTGGCCATCTGTATGTCTTCTTTGGAAAAATGTCTATCCATGTCTTCTACCCATTTTTATATATTATTTGTATTTTGGGTGTTGAATTTGATAAGTTCTTTATAGGTTTTGGATACTAACCCTTTATCATATATATGTCACTTGCAAATATCTTCTCCAATTCCATAGGTTGCTTTTTAGTTTTGTTGATTGTTTCCATTGCTGTGCAGAAGCTTTTTATTTTGATGAAGTCCTAGGCATTGATTTTTGCTTTTGTTTCCCTTGTCTCAGGAGACATATGTAGTAAGAAGTTGCTATGGCCAATGTCAAAGGTTACTGCCTTTGTTCTCTTCTAGGATTTTGATGGTTTCCTCACTCACATTTAGGTCTTTCATACATTTTGAATTTATTTTTGTGTGTGGTGTAAGAAAGTGGCCCAGTTTCATTCTTCTACATCTTGCTGTCCAGTTTTCCAAACATCATTTGTTGAAGAGACTTTTTTCATTGCATATTCTTTCTTGCTTTATTGAAGATTAATTGACTACATAGTTGTGGGTTCATTTCTGGCTTTTCTTTTTAAAAATTTTTTTTTCAACGTTTATTTATTTTTGGGACAGAGAGAGACAGAGCATGAACGGGGGAGGGGCAGAGAGAGAGGGAGACACAGAATCGGAAACAGGCTCCAGGCTCTGAGCCATCAGCCCAGAGCCTGACGCAGGGCTCGAACTCACGGACTGCGAGATCGTGACCTGGCTGAAGTCGGACGCTTAACCGACTGCGCCACCCAGGCGCCCCCATTTCTGGCTTTTCTATTCTGTTCTATAGATCCATGTGTCTACTTTTGTGCCAGTACCATACTGTTTTGATCACTACAGCTTTGTAATGTAACTTGAAGTCTGGAATTACAATGCTTCCAGATTTGTTTTTCTTTTTCAAAGTTGCTTGGCTATTTGGACTCTTTTGTGGTTTCATACAAATTTTATAATCATTTCTTCTATCTTTGTAAAAAATACTGTTGGTATTCAACAAAGGTTTCAATTCTTGGCATATTTTAAAATTTTTACATTATTTAAAGCAATATACAGTAATAACATTTTCTGATTATAAAAATAATCTTTGCTAATTGAAGAAAAGTTTAAAAGTGTGATGAAAATAAAAATCACCCAAATCTTATAGACCAGTGGAAACCACTGTTAGCAATTTGTTGTATTTCCCTATATTCCAAAATGCATATGCACAGAAAAAACCTTCTATCTTGAGATAATTATGGATCCACAAGAAATTACAAAAATAATACAGAGCTGTCCTATGTACACTTACTCAATTACACTCAATGGTTACATCTTACATAATTATGGTACAATATCAACCCAGGAAATTGACATTGGTAAATGTGTGTGTAGAATTCTCACTTTTATCATATGTATATTGCTCATGTATTTACCACCACTGTAAAAATTGTATATGTACATTTAAAAATTTCAGATCATTGTGTATAATCTGCTTTATAACTTTTTTCTCCATTTAATGATATAGTACAGTGAATATTTTTCTTTAAAAAAATTTTTTTAAGATTTATTTTTGAGAGATAGAGTGAGACAGAGCATGAGTGGGGGAGGAGCAGAGAGAGAGAGAGGGAGGCACAGAATCTGAAGCAGGCTTCAGGCTCTAAGCTGTCAATACAGAGCCTGACGCAGGGCTCAAACCTGCTAACTGTGAGATCATGATTTGAGCCAAAGTCAAGACATTTAACTGAATGAATCACCCAGGCACCCTATTATTTTTCGATACAATTAATACCTCTCCTCTAATGATAACATTTTAATCAGTCTAGTTTTCCATTGGCTAGACATACACATTTGTGTGCATCTTGGATAATTTCTTTATAGTAAGTAGAATTGTGTAGTCAATGGCTATGAACATGTTAAAAGTATTTGCTACATACTAATGAATTACCTTTGGATGTATTGTATCAGTTCATACTCATGTGAGCCAAAATGAATGATGATGTCTATTAACCAAAGTTGGTATTAGCGCTAAAAGAAATTAGTATCTATTTGATAAGTTAAAGGGTTATTTTAGGGGCGCCTGGGTGGCGCAGTCGGTTAAGCGTCTGACTTCAGCCAGGTCACAATCTTGCGGTCCGTGAGTTCGAGCCCCGCGTCAGGCTCTGGGCTGATGGCCAAATTTTTCACATATACATATATGTGTCATTTCTGTGTGAAGGATATTATCACATGATCTTATATGTAGTAACTTTTTGTATGTTTATTTCAGTTTGTCATTGGGTTTTATATTGTTTATAGTGATTTTGCTGTGCATCAGTTAAGGATTTTCATGTTATCAAACTTATCAATCTTTGTTTTTTGGTAGTTTCTACTTTTGGAGAGTCCTTTTATACCTGAAATAATTAAGTTACATTTTCTTTTTTTTTTTTTTTTTTTTTTTTAACGTTTATTTATTTTTTTTGAGACAGAGAGAGACAGAGCATGAACGGGGGAGGGGCAGAGAGAGAGGGAGACACAGAATTGGAAGCAGGCTCCAGGCTCTGAGCCATCAGCCCAGAGCCCGACGCGGGGCTCGAACTCACGGACGGCGAGATCGTGACCTGGCTGAAGTCGGACGCTTAACCGACTGCGCCACCCAGGCGCCCCTCTTTTTGTTTTTTTAAGACTTCTTTTTTTATATTAAACTCTTTAAACCATCTGCCACCTATTTTTGTGTATAGTATAAACTAAGAGTCTGGTTGATTTTTATTCTAAATTGTTAGCTATCCCAGCAACAGCTTTTGAAGTCCTTTTCATTAATCTGAAGTGTCTCACTTATCATACATTGAAATCATATGCATAGCTCATAAAGGATAGAAAGTGGATTTCTAAAATTAAGATATAGTTGACACAAAATGCCATATTAGTTTCAGGTGTACAACATAGTGATTCAACACACGTGCGTGTTATGCTGTGTTCACAAGCATACCTACCATCTGTCACGACACGACAATACCATTGCAATACGTTTGACTCTACTCCCTGTGCTTACCTTTCATCCCCATGACTTACTCGTTCCATAACCAGAAGCCTGTACCTCCCACTCATCTTCATTTGCTTTGCCCATCCCTGTCTGGCAATCGCCAGTTTGTTCTATTTATGAGTCTGTGTCTGTCTCTTGTGTTGTTTGTTCATTTTGTTTTTCGGATCCCACGTATAAGTGAAATCCTTTAGTATTTGTATAGGGTAGAAAGTGGATTTAAACTCACATTAATTTATTTCATTTACTCACGTATTCATTCTTCCATCCACTCATTCTGCAGACATGCATTTAGTACCTAGTGTGTGCTTTAGTTGTAGCGGTTAAAATGATGGACAGGGTCCTTGTCACTATAGGACTTTCTTTCATGATGGGGCTTGGGAAGGGAAGAGGTTATAACAAATAAGCAAAAAAAAAAAAAATTGAATCTTTTAAGCTAGAAGTTCTACTAGAAAGATAAAATTTGAGTGTTTCTCATGACCTCACACTAGTACACACTCTAGTGGACTGTCATTTCTTGCTTCCTGCACACAACCCCTGGTAAACTCCATTAGCTTATGAGTCACCTTCCTTATATGTCTCCTCTCAGTGTCCCTGACCCCCCACGTAAAGAGATAAACAGCTCCTCTCCCCTCCTACTTCTGCCCTGCCCATTTCCTTTGTGCCGTTTCTCTTTCACAGTACGTGTTGCTTCTGACATGCCCTATGTGCTGTGGTCATTACTTACCATCTGTTTCCCCCTGCTAGAAGTCAAGTCCACCAGGACAGCGTTTTTGTTTTTTTCATGGCATAGGCCCAGCACCCAAAACGGTGCTTGGCATAAAGCAAGCATTTAATAAACGTGTACTGAGCTGGGAACTACCTAATGACATTTGAGCTGAGTTCTGAATAAAAGGCCTTCTCTGAAAAGATCTGGGGAAAGATCAGTGCATCGCAGGTATTTGTTCAAAAAAAGATTTTTCTACAAAAGCTCTTCTAAGCACTTTTCAAAAATTATTTCATTTAATCTTCTAACAACCTTATGGTGTATGCCTAGTTATTATTCCCATTACACAGATGCGTAAATGAGAAACAGAGACAAGGACACCAATCTAAACGCAGGCAGAAAGCCAGGCAATTTGGAGCCAGTCTGCACACTTATCTACTATGCTTTGCCGCCTTTCCAAGCATAGCCAGTGCAAAGTCCCTCAGGCTGGAACAAACCTGAGGTTTTTGGAAGGCCAGTAAGAAAACCAGTATGGCTGGTGTTTTTCTAGCCGTGAGGAACACAATATGAACTAAGTTCAGAGAAGTAGGTGAGGGGAGTACACAGAAGGCCTTACAGACTGAGGTTAAGAGTGACACAAAGATTGTTGTTATTGCTGGAGACTTTTCTCAGTACAATGATGTGATCTGCTTCACAGTGTAAAAAATTTGCTCTGGATCCTGAATGGAGAAGCAAGTTCATGGGAAAAACAAAATCCTTATGAACAGTTCTGCTAATTTTGTTTCCCCTAGGTATACATTTTTTAAAAGTTGTATTAGTTGATAAATTACCTTCTTGAATCTGTTTGAGTCCTTTTATTTTAACTAATGGGATATTTTTATATTTTTATGATGTGTTGTTATTTTTTGCACAGGGAGCTTTAATTCATGAAAACGAAGATGATGCAACATTAGGACTTTTGAGAAGATGAACAGAAAGACATAACATGCAATGATGTCATACCGCAATCAGTTCATAATATTCAGGCTCATTTCCTAAAATTCAATCTTTTTTTTTTTTTTTAAAAACCGCTTTGTGGAGGCACTATTTACATACCATAGATGTCACCCAGTTTAAGTGAATAACTCGGCCATCTTTAGTATATTTACAGGATTGTGCGTCCCTCACCACATTCTCATTTTACAACATTTCCATCACCCCAGTGAGAAACTTTGTGCCCTTTAGCAGTCATAGCCCTGGGCACTGATGAATCTACTTTCTGTCTGTAAACCTTCCTTTTCTGGACATTTCATATACATGGAATCATACAGTATGTGATCTTTCATGTCTGGTTTCTTTCACTTAGTGTAATGTTTTTGAGGTCCATCCATGTTTTACTTAGTATCAGTAACTCACTGCGTTTTGTTGCTGAATAATATTCCATTAGGTGGATTTACTACATTTTATCATTCATCAGGTGATAGGTGGGTTATTTCCACTTTTGACTGCTATAAGCAAAAGCTGCTTTAGACCTTCCTGTACAAGTCTTTGTGTAGACACGCTTTCATTTCTCATGGATGGGGGTTTCTTTTGGAAGGAGTGGAATTGCTGGCCTTTTGGGAAATCTGTGTTTAAAATGAATCTTCCAAAGTGTTTAAATAAAACCAGAATAACCTACATTGTGGTTTTATTTTGATAAATTGCCATCCCCTAATAATTTAGATTATTTTGCTATTAAACAAAAATTTGTAAAATTAGCTTTTGGTATATACTTGAAATTTTAAGTTATTTAATAGGGAATGGCTTTGCATGTCAATAATGTTTCAAATATTGAGAAGTGATTTCTCTATTCTCAGATTTTTGGGGAGGTGGCTGAGTTTGTAATTTGATTAAAAAGGTATTTAAAATGAAGATGCTCAGTTATTTCAGAACATAGGAATTATTTCTGTCTTTAAAATAACCTTCTATGGAGCAAGAGGTTTGAAAATCACAGGGTGCATATCTTTCTTTTTTGTTACTTTAGCTGCTGACATTTTAAATTCAATTTAGCAGCGGCCTTATATTTTTGAAGTTAATGAAGTGGATTTCAGGTTGGGTTAGTAGTAATTTAATATGACAATTAAGTCATTAGTGAAGCTAATTATTAAATGGAAAGCTCCCTGTAATACTCAAGTTCATAAGGAAATAAAATCTATTCAGCTGCCGTGAAGACTGGCAGCTGGTTGATGTGTAGCTCTTTTCACAAAGCACTAGCAAGGTTGGCAGACAGTAGTCCTGCACGTGGTATTATTTCCAGCAGGCTGAAGTTTAGTATTTAGGTTTGTGTCTAGTCATGACTTTATTTACCTAAGTGACATAGAGTATAAAACACCGTTTCACGGCATCTTGAGTAGTGTAAAAATATATCCACGACGTTTGCCCTGTTTACCTCAAACCCAGATGACAGGGGTAGTCACTGCCATGTTTATTATAATAAACAGGGGCGCCTGTTTATAATAAAGGGGCGCCAGAGTGGCTTAGTCCGTTAAGCGTCTGATTCTTAATTTCGTCTCAGGCCATGATCTCACGGTGTTGAGATTTAGCCCCGCCCTGGGCTCCACTCTGGGCATGTAGCCTGCTTAAGATTCTCTCTCTCCCTCACCCTCTGTCGTTCCCCCACTTTCACTCTCTCTTAAAAACAAACAAACAAACAAAATCAGAACGATGCTGCTAGGAATGGTTTTATTTTGGAACTTTTTATTTATTTATTTATATTTATTTATTTATTTATATTTATTTATTTTTATTTATTTATTTATTTATTTATTTATTTTTATTTATTAGGAACTTTTATTTTGGTAAGCAAGAGCATGCATTTCTTTTGGTATGTATCTGGGGCAAAGTTGCTGGCTAATGAGGAATGCTAGTTTGACTTTGGTAGATAGGGCCAATCCATTTCCCTAAGTGGTTAAATCTCTTAATACTGTCTGAGAGTAACTGTTGCTCTTAGTAGGTAGAACTGAAGATAACCCAGGTGCATTAACATTGGAATGAATGACTGCATGGTGATATGTGCACCATGGAATACTATACAGCAAGGAAAACAGACTATAAAGTTCAGGTAACAACACACCTGAATCTCATGGACATGATATTAAATGAATAAAGCAAGACGCAAAGTGAAACGTACTTCACAGTCTCTCTTTTTATGAAGTTAAAGACAAAATTATGCTGTGGTGTTAAAAGTCAGGATAGTTGCTAATTTGGGGAATAAAGAGGCTAGCAATGGAAAAGGGGCAGAAGGGGAATTTCTGGGTGCTGTCCTATTTTGTTTCTTGGCCTGGATTTATTCACTTCTTGATATTTCTTTGGGCTGTGCCCTTATGATCTACATACCTTCGTGTTTGCATGCTAAACTTCAAAAGAAAGTAAAATACAAGTAGGTATTAAACTTAAAAAACATTAATTTTAAGTTCTTTTGATTTTAATTGTAACATCGATGTGAACTTAAACAGAAACATTAAAGTAACACTTAAAAAACTGTCACCCTAATAAATTCCATGATATATGCTATCAATTTACTTTCCCAAAGAGTATTTTTTGCCCTTTAGTTTTGTGATTTTTAAAAGATTGTCTTTGTAGTTTTGTTCCTTTTTAACATCTTCAGAATTGTGCCAGTTTTACAATACATTTTTTAAAGGTTTTATTCAAATTCCAGTTAGTTAACATGCAGTGTAATATTCATTTCAGGTGTATAATTTAATGATTCAGCATCTCCATACATCACCTGGTGTGTGTCACAAAATGTGTCCTCCTGGGGCGCCTGGGTGGCTCAGTCGGCTGAACGTCCGACTTTGGCTCAGGTCACGATCTTGTGGTCTGTGAGTTCGAACCCCGCGTCAGGCTCTGTGCTGACAGCTCAGAGCCTGGAGCCTGCTTTGGATTCTGTGTCTCCCTCTCTCTCTGCCCTGCCCCACTCATGCTCTGTCTCTCTCTGTCAAAAATAAGTAAATATTAAAAAAAATTTTTTTAAAAACAAATGTGTCCTCATGAATCCAGGTCATCTATTTTACCCATCCCCCACCCTCCTGCCCTCTCCTGACCAGAGGGTCAGCACAGTTTAATTACTGACAATAAGGTTACTCTTGTGATTCATTTATTTCATAACAATTTTAATGGTTTTATCAGATAATTATTGTGTAAATTTCCCCCAAATAATAGGATTTTTATTTTGATTACTTTTATTTTATAAATGAACTTGGAAGTTGAGGCACCTGGGTAGCTCAGTCTGACTCTTGGTTTCAGCTGATTTTACAGTTTGTGAGTTTGAGCCCACCTCAGGCTCTGCTCTGACAGTGCGGAGCCTGCTTGGGATTCTCTCTCTCTCTCTCTCTCTCTCTCTCTCTCTGCCCCTCTCTGGCTTGCAGTGTTTGTTTCTCAAAATAGATAAACAAACTTTAAAATAAATGCTTACAGGGGCGCCTGGGTGGTGCAGTCGGTTAAGCGTCCGACTTCAGCCAGGTCACGAACTCGCGGTCCGTGAGTTCGAGCCCCGCGTCGGGCTCTGGGCTGATGGCTCAGAGCCTGGAGCCTGTTTCCGATTCTGTGTCTCCCTCTCTCTCTGCCCCTCCCCCGTTCATGCTCTGTCTCTCTCTGTCCCAAAAATAAATAAACGTTGAAAAAAAAATAAAAAAAAAAATAAAATAAATGCTTACATATAAAAAAATAAATGAACTTGGGAGGAATTGACATTTTTACAATTTTTTTTCATCTAGGTGTATGTATCTATGATGTCTCAATTTATTTAAGTCTCCTCTTATGCCATTTAGTAACTTTTTCTTTTTCTTTCTTCCTTCCTTTCTCTCTCTTTTTTTTTTATTTGAGAGAGAGAGAGAGAGAGAGAGAGGGAGAGAGAGAGAGAGAGAGACAGCAGGAGCAGGGGAGAGGGGCAGAGGGAGAGAGAGAGAGAACGAATTTTAAGCAGGATTCATCCTCAGCTCGGAGCCTGACGTGGGGCTCCATCCCTCAACCCTGAGATCATGACCTGAGCAGACATCAAAAGTCAGATGCTTGGGGCCCCTGGGTGGCTCAATCAGTTTAGCATCTTTTGATTTTGGCTTGGGTCATGATCTCGCAGTTTGTGAGATTGAGCCCTCCATCAGACTCTGCACTGACAGTGCGGAGCCTGCTTGGGATTCTCTCTCTCCCTCTCTCTCTGCCGCTCCCCTACTCAGGCTCTCTCTCTCAAGATAAATAAATATTAAAAAAAGAGACAGAGAGAGAGAGAGTCACACACTCAACTGACTGTGCTACTGAGGCACCCTAGTAACCATTCCTTTTTAAAACTCAGTTATGATCACATGGTTAAAGTATGAATACATTCTTCTTGGTACACAATTAAAACATTATAAATAAGTTGTAATCCCAAATTTAGACATATTGCTTTCCCTATTCATAGTTATTGATTTGCAGTGTACCCCTCCAAAATTTTGTATGCATCTACATTTGTGTAAATATACCCAGAGAAGACGTATGGTATCATGTCCCAGTATTTCTTGGTCTATATGAATTGTATCATGTAATCCAATATTGGTGTGTGTGGTTTGCTTTTCATTTCTCTCTTCCAACAATATAGCTTACTTACATCTTCTTCTGCATTAGAACATTAGAATTCCCTCATTCTTTTAAATTGCTCATTTGTATTCAATAGAATGGATATACTATGGATTATTTATGCATTCTTTTAATGAATATGTAGGTTGTTTCAATTGCTTATGATTATAAGTAATGCTAAACCACAGCCCATCCATATCTTCTTGTGCACGCTTAGAAGTTTTTCTCTAAAGTAGATTTTGAGAGGTGGAACTGGTCAAAGGGTATGTACATATAAAAACTTGATTAAACCTGTCCAATTCTTCTTGACAAATATTTGTTTTCCAATTGAAATGCTCACTAAGAATATATAAAAAACTCATTTCTCATTTCACTTAGTATAATACACTGTAATTCCATCCGTGTCATTGCAAATGGTGAGATTTCATTCTTTTTGATCACTGAGTAATATTTCTTAGTACATATATATATATACACTATATATATATACAGCTATATATATATATAGCATATATATATATAGTATATATATATATAGTTGTATATATATAGCATATATATATAGCGTATATATATAGTGTGTATATATATAGTGTGTATATATATATAGTGTGTATATATATATATATATCACATCTTCTTTATCTATTCACCAATCATTCATCAATAATTCCACTCAGATGTGGAATTTAAAAACAAAACATGTGAGCATAGGAGGGGAAGGAAAAATAAAACAAAATAAAAACAGAGATGGAAGCAAACCATGAGAGACTTTTTTTTATTTTTATTTAAAAAAATTTTTTTTAACTTTTATTCATTTTTGAGACAGAGACAGAGCATGAACGGGGGAGGGGCAGAGAGAGAGGGAGACACAGAATCGGAAACAGGCTCCAGCCTCTGAGCAGTCAGCACAGAGCCCGACGCGGGGCTTGAACTCACGGACCGCGAGATCATAACCCGCGCCCAAGTCGGACGCTTAACCGACTGAGCCATCCAGGCACCCTGAGAGACTCTTAATGATAGAGAACAAACTGAGGGTTGATGGAGGGAAGTGTGGGGGGGGATGGGCTAGATGGGTGATGGGCATCAAGGAGGGCACTTGTTGGGATGAGCACTGGGTGTTACACGTAAATGATGAATCACTAAATTTTACTCTTGAAACCAATACTACACTAATGTTAACCAACATGAATTTAAATTAAAAAGAAGAAAAAAAAAATCATTTCTACCCCATCATCTGCACTTCAAATTTTAAACACCATGGGAGATGGTAAAAATGAATGATTACTACTCTTGGGGGAATTTACATCCAATGTGATCAAGAATAAAAATAATTGTAATAAGGCAATAAAAATAATGCATCAAGGGTAGATGAACTTGTAGAAATAATAGCTTAAATGCATGGCAATGGGAAAAAGTGTTATACTATCTTCAGGATGCCTTAGTGAATTTTTCCCAGCCAAAAGGTCAGGCTCAGAAACCCAGTTTGTTGGCCCACTGGGGGACCGATTTTTTGGGAATAGATTCACAATAACCAAACTCACAGAGCCTGAAGTAAAAAAAACAAAACAAACAAAAAAAAAACCCACCAATTTATTTATGCACAGGAAGATAAGTGCCAAAGGGTTCAGACATGTCCTCCAATGGTCACCTTATGTCCATGGCTACTCCATACAGAGAGCCAAATTTCCATATGAACGTAAGCTCACCCAGTGTTTTTAGAAAATATGTGCAATATGGCAGTCCATTTGGCATGTATTCTCTGTGAAGCCTATCAACCTGGAACACCAGTTAATCATCCTGATCATTGTGCATGGAATGAGAAAGAGGAGAGAGAGTGTAGTTAGTTACAGGAATCACTGCCTCCACAAGGTAAAGACATCCTCTCCCTTGGACACTATTGGGATGGGTCCAGTGATATTTGCCTCTGGCACTCTCTCTTCTCTGGACTCGCAAGGATGGACAACTCTGTATCTGATAGGTACATTTTTCCATTACAATCAAGCATTATTCTCGAGGAGCAATTCATGTTATTTAATCCTAATAATAAAATCAATAATTACAGTAGTAGTGTTTATTCAGGGCTTATGATGTGCTAGGCACAGTTCCAAGTGCTTTAGATACCTTGACTCATTTAATCCTCTTTAAAGTGTCTTTGTCTGTCTTCATCTTTGCCCATCACCTTTTGGGTTGACAGCTCATCTATCTGAGGGAGCAAACATTTATTTTGGTTACATGTTCTTCGAATGGCCCTCAATATAAGCACAACATAGGGAAACACGATTAAAATACATCTGGAATTCTAAGTAGAAGTGATTCATTTTGATTCGGTCAATAAGGGAAACTTCTCATGAAGGAGGAGAAGGGGCTTTAAAGCATGAGTAGAATTTTTATGGACAAAGATAGAAGATTCCTCTGTTTAAAAAAATAAATGCTAGTTTTCCTGCTTAAAAGGTTAAGTTTCACTTAACCGGAAAGTTTGCTTACATTAAATACCTAATTCCTCAACAATGCCTGACATACATAAAATGTATTTTATAAAGAATTTGCTTTTGAGGGTAGGAGTGGGGAGAGAATGTGGGTGTTTTCCTGTAAAATTCTTGCTGTCTGATGAAATGCAATGGAAATAAAACTGTCATTGGCCTTTTCTTTCTAATTGTGTTTCTCACACACTTGCACAATTTATATCTTAATGAAAATGAGGCTCAAGAGATGCTTTTAAAATCCAGGAGGGGAAATTAGAATGCATTGCCCTTGATTGCAGCTTTTGCTATTTTAGAGGCAAAAAGCATCAGTGGTCACTTATAAATTGTGATTCTGACCTACATTGCAGAGCTAGCAAATTTCCCTGGGAAACTGATCAATAACACACTGTTAAAAGAGGACCTTGCTAACAGCCTTTCCTTAGAAAAAGCTAAGGTTGACAGTCCAGGAAACAATTTGTTCCATTTCATCTACTCTCCTGGAATTCCCGGCAGGTAAAATTGCTCCCTATTTCATAGTCACAAAAGCATTTCACTTAAAGTAATAATGTTGATGTTGATTGCATTTTTAATATACAAGTTATAAATAGAGACTTCTGGTAATTATGGCAGCAGGCTAGCTATGTCTGACACCTTTTCTGCCAGTTTCTAGTACAGTGCCCTGAAAAGACGCACAGAGAAGACTGAAATGGGCAGCAGAGGAGGAGACTAAAGGAAAGACAGAGTCAAACTTTGCATGAAATTTCTGCTATCATTGATGGAGATGACTTGAGATTATTATTTTTGGACTACACCCAAGTTTTTACATCGCAACAAAATAAAGAGCCTCAAGGGTGATAGGAAGAGCTATTAAGTCAACCCCCATGTAAAGGCAGCCATCTTCTCAATAAGGATTTCCCAACCTTGCCCCGTTTACACTTGGAACCAGATAATTCTTTGCTGCGGGGGGCTGTTCTGCGTAACCTGGGTTGTTTAGCAGCATTCTGGTCTCCACCCATTACATGCTAATAGAACTTCATCACCCCTGACTGTGATAACCAAAAATGTCTGCAGACGTTGCCAAATTCCTTGAAGGACAAAACGGTTCACATTCGGAACCATGACCTGGATGACTACCATAGCTAGAATCTCAAGTTTCTCTGTCTCACCTTCCTTTTGTCACCATTGATCCTTCTCTTTCCATTTTTTATGACAAGAAATCAAGGTGGGGACAAAGTGTAGTGCCCTGAAGTCTGAGGCAACTTGCCCCTAAAAAAAGTTTAGGAAATGCATTTGGATCAAAATTCATCTTTGGTGCCAGAAGTTGAATTAATGGTTACCTCTGAAGGCGTGGATGGTATCAGGGGGATGTAAAAGTCTTTTCCAGTGATGAAAGTGTTCCATATTCGATCTAGGTGGTGGTTATACATCTGATAAAACTTACTGAGCCCAACTGTTAAGCTGAGTATAATTATGGTATTTAAGTTATACCTCAATTAACAATAAAAAATGAGGCTCAGGGGGCACCTGGGTGGCTCAGCTGGTTGAGCGTTGACTCTTGATTTTGGTTCGGGTCATAACGTTGAGGTTATGAAATTGAGCCCCTCGCCAGGCTCCGTGTTGAGTGTGTAGCCTGCTTGGGATTCTCTTTCTTCCTCTCTCTCTGCTTCTCCCCCCACATTTCTCTCTCTCAAAACAAAACAAGCAAAGCAAAACAAAAAAAGCTTAGGATCAGGAGAAAGACACCCTACTATAGGACATATTAAAAAGAAAAGGACAAGGGCCATTTCTTTGAAGATTGATATTGAGAGTGTACGTCTGAAAATGAAAAGACATGAATATTTTATTTAAAAAGATTTTTTTAATGTTTATTTATTTTTGAGAGAGAGAGAGACAGAGTGTGAGTGAGGGAAGGGACAGAGAGAGAGGGAGACACAGAAGGACGTGACATTTTAAAATGCATGTGCTTACATCAAAGAGTTCCATTTGGGAAGGCTAATAGATTTCCACATAGCCCGGGCTGGTGGTCCTCTATCATCCCTCTGAAGCAAAGGGAAAATTAGTATTAAAAGCTGGGGCCATAATTCAACCTGTTAGCATAATCTTGGAGAAATTTCAGCAAACTGCAAAGATAATGGATTAGTTTAAAAAATGCAATAGATGGTCCATCCGAGCTGTGCCAACAGAAATGGACTGCACATGCCCAGAAAGCTGAGAAGAGAAGCTCCGTATCAGCCACTCATCTGTCTCCTTGAGTGCAAGCATTGTACTAACCAGTATTCTGTGCAGGTCTTCTGTTGCACAGGTACTGTTTTCTGAGGCAGAGAGTTCTCTGTTCCCCCTCTCCCTGTGACACCAATGCTTTTACATCTAAATCTAGACAGCAAAGTCCCAGAAAATGCTGGGGCTAGAGTTGAGTGCAAGGGACCAGCAATGGCTCTTGGTTTTGGCAAGGCAAGAGTTTCCACAAGTAAAGCATTGTATCCAGAGCAATAACAGTGAGCAGGACATATGCATTTACTAAAGCTTGACATGGGTGTAGAGGAGTCAGAATTCTAGACTGGTCATTATAATTCTAGACTGGTCAAATCACGTATCATCTGTGTAACAATGGTGCGTCTCCTCCATTTCATGACAGTTCCTCCAGCCCTTGCTTATAACCCGGATTCCACCTCTGATAGAGATTTGGAGGCTGCTGCTGTTGTCCAAGGCACTGGTAAGTACAGAGTGGTCAGGGCATCCACCAGCTCACAAACGTCAGCGGATCCCTATTTTGGGCATGATTGTTCTGTCCAGAGTGGCTGGTATGTCCAAAACCGTTAGTATGATGGATGTAATTAATATGTTAGATCTTCACTATCTCCACAATGGTCAATTTTTCCAGGCCAGTGAGGTATCTCATTTCTGTGGCATATCTTCTAGGTCTAGATGAACTCTAATATGTTTAGGAGGCAAAGTGGTCTGAGAACACACACCACTGGGCTTTGGGTATGTGCGTAGGGCTTCTCTGTGCCACTTTAGGACATGGCTTTCTACTGGCCCAGGATTGTTCCTCTGCCTTGGCTGTTCTATCTCTCAAAATAGCCACCTCTTCTTCTAAACAGGGGGACATCACCCCTACCTTGTCTCCTCCTAGTTCTAGCTGCTCTCCACCAGGGAAATCTACAGAGCTGAGACAGACTGGTTGTACCTTGCCCAAAGCTCAGTGTGGGACCCAGCAGACCAGGAAAGCAGGAGTTCTATTCCCTTGGCCCTTTTGCAGTCTCTTGCTTCCTCCTAGCACTGCCATGGATTAAGGGACTCCCCATCAGGGCCCTCAAAGTACTTCTCTCCCACTATCCTGCTTTGTGTAGTAAGAGCCATTATTTATTGATTCACTTATTTATTAGTTCAGGCATTCATTTAGCAAGCATTTATTATTTATTATTTGGCATCCCCTGTACTCCAGGCATTTTTTTTATGGGTGAGGGCTATAGCAGTATATGAGACAGACATGATGCTTATTCTCCTGGAGCTTGTTTCCTGGTGGAGAAAACAGACTAAGTGAATAAACAACCAAGCAAGTACATATTAGATGGTGATAAGTGCTATGACATAAATAAGACCAGGACATGTGATATTGACTGGGGTGGGTTGGGGGGTACTTAGAAGTTGTAGTTGTTTGCCTACACAAATAAGAATGCCAAAGACTTAGGAAAGTCTTAAAATAGCCACAAGGTTATTAACTGCAGTCGATACTTGATAGCCTATTCGCATCCATTTTCTCCTCGTTCCTTCCTAAACAAACCATTTCCCAAGTGTCCATGTATCTCAGGAAAGGCTGAATAGACCAGCTTCAGTGGTTGGCCTGGATTAATACCACCCAGTCATAGTAACGTCATCCCATTACCAGTGATTGGTCTAAGAATATGGGCCTAAGTCCATCAGCACATAATATTTTCATGTCACTAGAGATCTGTTCAGGAATGGGCACACAGTTGAGTTTGAGGCAGTGAGATGTGCAGGGGAGTTTTCTGGAAATGTCTGGGAAGTTTTCTACTCTTAATGGGAAAAGATGGTCTGTCTGTCTTAGTAGATGTGGATGAGGAAGTAAGCAGACAGTTGTTCTTGGCAGGTGGCCTATGGCCATGAAAGAAATACTCCCGAGAGGAAACCTGACATTCAGGGTAGCTGAATGTAGAGAAGGAAATTATCTGGTTCTTGAGGATAGTAGTGAACCTCTAAGCCATCCCGTCTTGAAAGCCGGCTCTTCGGTGCTCATCATTTCTGTGTGCAGGTCACAGCTCCTGTCTATGGACAGAGCAGGCCAGAAGAGCCCCTAGGGCAGCCCTCAGCCAGTGATGGACGGGAAATGATGGATAACTACTGCCACTTTGCTGTCCCTTGCTTGAGACGATGGAGCATGTTATGTGACTGAGAAGCCCTCTCCAAGTACGGAACATTTACGCTGAGCTGTGAATGACACAGCAAGAAGTCATCAGTGAGAAGAGTGCTCACAGCTGAGGCACTAAGTTGGCAAAGACTCTAGTGTGGGATTTTTTTTTTTTTTTGGAATATTCTAGAATCAGAAAAAAAGGGCAAGTTTGACTGGACCCTGGTTAACAAACAGCTGGGGTTCTAGAATCAGGCCATCTGGCTGAGTTCTCCTCATCTTGTTTTCAGTTTGGTCTTTTAAAAAATTTTTTTTAACGTTTATTTATTTTTGAGAGAGAGAGAGAGAGAGAGAGAGAGACAAAGTGTGAGCAGAGGAGGGGCAGAGAGAGAGAGGGAGATACAGAATCTGAGGCAGGCTCCAGGCTCTGAGCTGTCCTTAGCCAGATAGAGCCAGATGCAGGGTCAAACTCATGAACCAAAAGGTCACGACCTGAGTCAAAGTCAAATGCTTAACTGTATGAGCCACCCAGGAGTTTGGTCTTGAGCAAGTGACTTAATCCTTTTGAGTTTTAGTTTCCTCACCTTTGAATTTTTTAATGTTTTATTTATTTTTGAGAGAGAGAGAGAGAGGCAGAGAAAGAGGGAGACACAGAATCCATGCTGACAGCTCAGAGCCCGACATGGGACTGGAACTCATGGACCAGGAGATCATGACCTCAGCCAAAGTCGGACTCCCAACCAACTGAGCCACCCAGATGCCCCAGTTTCCTCATCTTTAAATGAGCTTAATAATAGCACCTACATGACAGCATTAAAATGAGCATCAAATGAGCTCATGAATGTGAAACGTCTATCACCATCCCTGGCCCAGAGTAGTTATTCTCTCATCTAGATTAGGTTTGCTTGCCTCATGTTTAATTTGCCATGGGTTTTACATCTTTTTGGGGTCATTGTCAGAGTAAAATCACACCCAGCTGAACCTTGGGACAACAGAGCACAAGCCACTGTGCTGGTAAACCCCGAGGAACCATAACTAAGCGTTTTATAGAGAGATTATCTGGATCCATTTAGACCTCTAGCTGTCCCAGAGTTTTTCTCCTTGCCAGGAAATCTGGAAGCATGCCTTAAAAGCTTGCAAAATGTGAGATCAGTGTACCATCTGAACGAGAACACATCGCCTCTCCTGCAGCAGGATTTGCTACAAACCATCAAAAGATAATCTGTCAAAATCCATAAAGATTGTGGCTCACGTTAAACACTTTGGCCAATTTGTCCATCAAATAAAATTAAAAACCTACTATAGAACCGCTTTTGAGAAAAACTGGGAGTGCTAATATGGTTCCACTGGAACACGCATAATTTATTACCTGACGGACCTTGACACATGTATTGTGGTTGCTTTGAAAGCCTATCTCTGGACCACGCACTCTAATGGATATTATTACTTTAGGAAAGATTCTGAAGCAGCCCTTATGTCAAGGGCCATCAAAAATACTACTGCCTCCTTAGGACATGTTTAGCTTCCAAGAAAGTTACTGCAAGATTACATGTGTTAATTGCACAGATGACTCTGTGCATTAATTCCAGAGCTTACCTTTAAGAGAGAGTAATTCCGCCCAGAATCCTTTAGCAGTGGGCTATCAAGAGTCCCCGGGGAAAGCCATTGGATTTAATAACATACATTTGCTTACAACAAGGACCAAGAAAATGTGTTTCAACTCACCTGCCAGTAGTGATATTTTCTTTAGAGCTCTCTGTCAGAGAAGTCTAATAAAATAATAGAAACTGCTAAGTAATATTTATCTAGGGCAAGTAATATTTTTCTGACCTCTAGTAAGCTCTTAAAGTAATCAAGCCTCTCCACATTTAGTCAAAAGCAATTAAGTGACCATTTCTGGCTACCATCATGTACTAATTTTCTATAATTATGTGCTATTAAAAATGAAATGAAGAGATAGAGAAGGATTCAATTTCTAGGTCTGCCATTACTCATTTTTAACCTCATTAATAATAATAGTAATAATGACAGTTAATATTTATGACAGCTTACCAGGGCCCAAGCATTATGCTGGGCACTTAACTCATACCCATCTCATTTGATATTTGCAAAAAGTCTTTGGTAGGAAGATGTATTATCATATCTTTTTAATCGTTTGGAAATAGAGACTTTAAAAGGTTAAGACACTTGTCCAGGGTCATACTCCTAGTGGATGATTTGATTGCATTTCTAGCTTGGGCTGCCTGGCCTGGCAGATTACGTATTCACTGTATATTCTGCCTCCTCTGGGGCCTAATTTACACATGTCTATTTGTCTTTCTCTAGGTAACTGAGGAGATCAGGGCTCAGCCCAGACTGAGTTTCCAGCCTCGGTGTGGGAATGAACGGGGCTCGCTCATAGCTGAGGGAGTTCCATAGCACACGGAACAAAGTGTGAGTGGAACCAGGGCTCCAGGCTATGGGAGAGCAGGGCAGGGAGCAAGGGGATGTCTGAAATGCCCACCCCTATTTCATGGACCCAAAGGGAAGGATCAGCAGCAGAGACCCCGTAAGACTGAGCAAGCAAGTTTGGGAGGCAGACTGGAGAGATTGCCAGAGTCTGGGGAGACTTGAGTAATGGGAACTTACAAAAGGATGCTCAGGGCAGCGGTGTTGGTGGGGTAGAGCTGTAAAGACCGCTGGGCACAGTTCTGTGATCCCTGAGACAGAGGTATTCATGTTTACTCTCTTACATAGATCTTAGGAAGAGTAAGGGAAGTAGACTATGTGCAAGCACTTTGTAAACTCTGAAGTGAGAATGTTATTACCAAGGATTGTGTGTGTGTGTGTGTGTGTGTGTGTGTGTGCGCACAAGGCAAAATAGTCTGTGCATCTGTGTTTCTCTCACAGCAGCCTGGGGGCTGTGGATTACTGCCCTAGGAGCCCTCGGTTACGTTTAGGATTAGGAGAAGAGTAAGAAGATAGTTTTGGTAAGGAAAGAGGAGAGAACTATCCAGCTTTTTGTCATGTGTTCTCGAATGTATCAAGAGGAGAACCAAAACTATTGCAAAGTAACGCTCCGAGTTATGGTTTCTAGGTGATCATACGTGGTGTATTGACGGACCGGATACAGGATTTTGTTTTGTGGCTCAGTTCAGCATCCGTTGGTGGCAAAGACGATCTCTAGGGTTCATGGGTGCCATAATTATCCTGAGCAGGACAGTGTAACAGGGGGAGTTACCCTCAGATGCAGTCAGGGAGGAGAACTTGGTTGAACTGAACATTCTCCTTCTATTGAGTACAGGCTGGAAATGTGCAGGGTTGGTCCTGGGGTCACTTAGAACACACTTTTGGGTTTCTATTCCACTCTGGCAGCCCAGAAAACTAGAATTAACAGCAGTGGGAGGCAGCTGGTTTCACACAGCAGCCACAGGAAATGCATCCAGCAGGGTGGCTTGTGCCCGATTTGGCTGGCAGAAGGACCAAGGAGGGAGTGGGCAGTGGCACAGCTGTTACCTGGCACGGAGGCCTGGCAAACAGCAAGCCAGAAGCAGAATGCTGGAGGCTTTCCAACTTCACCAGTGCTGGGAAGAAGCTGTGCAGAGACATTTCTCTGCTGGGAATGCCTTTGGCTCCCACTGCATACCATTCACTTGAGGCTGAATAGGAAATAGACATTGACATCAACCAGCCCTCTGCATCATAATCTGACAGAAGAATTGCAAGGGCCGTCAGGAGAAATAAGTAAACCCATCGTTTCAGTTTGTGGAGGAAACGCTAGGCCAGAGTAAGCTGTCCCTTCCTCTGGGCTGAATAAGTAGGGAATAACCAGAAGAGCCAATGACAGAAAGAAAAATGGAGAACCCACTCTTCAAGATGGAGAGAAAAAGGAAAAAGAGTTTAAAATAATGACAAATGGGTAGCTGAAGATCAGAACATAGTGATTAAACAGAGAGAATTGAGGTTTCTAAAAAGGAGATCAGAGCAAAAGGATGAGAGTGACATTCAGATATATAATGGAGGAAAATTTGCCTGCTCTATGTGAGACCTGTGTATGTATATCGTGAGGTCTAAGGCAGCATCAGTCTGTTCCTTAACACATCCTGGTAATTTTTTAAAATTTTAAATACTTCCAATGCATCTGGGGAGAAAATCAGGTGGCCTGCAAAGGGGTAAAATCCTGTTTCCCTCTGATACACTCTCTATAGTATTAAAACTTAGAAGAGCATAGATTACAGGGATATATGGGCAAAGATTTGGTACAGGAATGGTACAAGAATTTTATTCTTGCATATATATTATTCCATTTCTGAAAAGGTAAGCTAAGTAGCTGCCAAAGGAAGTTCCCTAAAAAAATGACTCAAAGGTGAACTCTAGCTGACCTAAAAAGATACAAAATTCAGTGGTGGGAAAATTATTGTATAAAACAGTTTGCTCTGAGCACAGATATCCCTAAATTACATTTGAAGAATTGTTGCATATGTGGTTCTAAACCAAAAAAAAATGTCAGTAACACAATTTGAAAAAAATACACTTAATAATAAATTTGGCAGGATAGGTTTGTCCAAACTACTTGACACATAGTATGTGCTCTATGAATATTTGCTGAATGAGTATAGGATTTTTGCCATGTATGTAAAAATAAGTTGGAGAAATGAAGATGGCCAGTACTTAGAGGAAGCTGAGTCATTTCCTCCCTCCCCTGGGGAAAGCAGAAAATTCAGGAGGGTATATAATGGAACTTTCTGTTCCTTTTATGCCTAAGAAAAAAATTTTTTTTGTTATTTCAAAGTGGAAGTCCAGTTCATTATTGTCAAGTGATGATGATGATGATGATGATGATGATGATGATGATGATAAGCATGAAGGGGCTTCATCAGATTTTCTGA
This sequence comes from Leopardus geoffroyi, assembly GCF_018350155.1. NCBI lineage: Eukaryota > Metazoa > Chordata > Mammalia > Carnivora > Felidae > Leopardus > Leopardus geoffroyi. The sequence continues at coordinate 139,704,052 of NC_059333.1, read as the reverse complement.
GTGAATAACTTAGGTCATGCATTTAGGAAGTGTTAAGCACTTTGAGAGCAGACAGATACCTCTTGCCATTTAAAAGCTGCCCTCCAGGGGTGCCTGGGTGGCTCAGGTGGTTAAAAGGCCAGCTTCAGTTTGGATCATCATGGGTTCCAGTCCCGCGGGGCTCTGGGCTGACAGCTCAGAGTCTGGATCCTGCTTCTGGTTCTGTGTCTCCCTCTTTCTCTGCCCCGCCCCTGCTTGCTCTCTGTCTCTCTCTCAAAAATAACTAAACATTAAATTTTTTTTTAAAAAATAAATGAAAAATAAAAGCTGTCTTCCCATGTCAATAATGGGAGCATAAAGGGTCTTCCCTGGTTTCTCACTGTTTAGGAAGAGAGATCTGAGAGATCTGAAATCTCTCAGATTTTAGCCATGAAATCTGACTCAATCATACCACATTGTCCCCTCACCTCTGTCTGTATTAGTGTGATTCACTCTTAATTTTTCACATTGTTCTCTGAATTCACATGATTCATTGAATTGAGTTACTCAGGGCTTTCATTTATAGAGAATTGATTGCAAATCAATTCATAACGATGATTCTTTTAAGATGACTACTTAACAATGAGTCACAAAGTTGGCTTTTACAGGTGTCTGTAACTGAAGCTCACTCATTGCTGAACAGTGCTGTTTTCTCAGGTAGAAACTGTCCGCTTTGAGACTGTGGGGACTTTGTGAAACAGTTGTTAGTGACTTGTGTTATAAACAACACCAAAGTTGTCTGATTCTAGCCACTCTAGAGTGAGGGAAAACTAGTGAGGACCATTTGCATAGTCTGTCCCAGGGAAGACAGGGAAGTTTATTCTGGAGATGACTGACTCCAGAATCAATTGATCTCAAACTTCAGGGGCTGAAGGATTTTTACCCTTGGCTTTATTATTATTCACACATATTGGATCATCTTTTATTTTTTTATTTAAAAATGTTTTTAATGTCTATTTATTTTTGAGAGAGGGAGAAAGTGAGTGAGAATGGGAGGGGCAGGGAGAGAGGGAGACACAGAATCCGAAGCAGGCTCCAGGCTCCAAGCCGTCGCTTGTGAACCGCAAGATCATGACCTCAGTTGAAGTTGGACACTTAACCAACTGAGCCACCCAGGCGTCCCACATTGGATCAACTTTTAGATAATATGAGGTTGTTCCCTGATTTGAGGGTGAAGTCTAGGGAGAGTCTTTATCTTTGTTCTAGGCAAGAAGCTTCAGGAGGTATTAAGAGTGAATGATTTACCTCCCTCCTGAATTTGACCTTGCCTCAGAATAACCGTGGCAGTGGGTTGGGGATTTCCTGGGAATTTCTTTGCCCTGCTCAAAATGTGCCAGAGATGTACAGCCCTGTTCTTTGTCCTCTATTGTCTATTATATCCAGAGAACATTTAATTCTCTGTTTGAATAAGGCTAAGGCTGGATTATTTTCGCCTGTGAATTTTCCACTTTGTGAATTATCAGGGTAAATTTTAGACTCTTCCTGAATATAAACATATATATATATATATATATATATATATATATATATATATATGTATATATATATATATATGGCATTTCAAAGCCAAAAAGTATTTTATATTATCTATTTCTTTACTGTCAGTGCCTTTATGAAGTCAATAATTTTGACTCTATTACTTTTGTTTAATAGATAACATAAGCACAAAGACATCAAACGAAATCATCTTTTAAAAATATTTTAAATGACAAATTCATATCTGTTACCATCTGTGTAATTTTCTCAATAATCCTGATTTCTTCTATTTTTAACATTATTATGACTTGAGTTCACAGACTATTTTCATCCATTTATGTGTCACTTTATCTATTATCATCATCTACCTTTGAAATATCACCTGGTTTTATTCTATCACATTAGTATCCAAAGGACTTAATTTGTCATGTATTCCCAGTCCTATTGTCCATAAAGAGTTTGTTTATTCATTTAGTAGGAGGGAGAAGAGAAATTTAATATATAAATAGTATATAATAAATGTATTAAAATTACATAATAGAAGATGTATACAGACCTACATGTACACTCACACACATATAATCTAAGGGAGATTGAATCTGCCAGACTATTGTGGTCTTCTGATGTGTGTTAGGGTGCTTGGTGGTGGGTGAGGTGTAGGATAAGGAGATTTACATAGAAAGGTAAGGGAGAGAAGAATCAACGTAGTAAGGTGAAGTGGGCCTGGTGAAGAGTGGGCGAGGGAGCGATTTTTGGTGGGGGTTGGGAGCTGAGGGAGGGATGCAAAAGCCTCAGAGTGGCTTTGGAGTTTGGAGAAAGGATTTTAGGAAACGTTGCCTTGGGTCTGTGTTGGATACCTTTTGGCATTCTTGCGGAGATACCATCAGGTGTCTTTATTTTTGGCTACTGGGAAGTGTTTCTTGAAATGAGAGCCTGCATAGAGACTGAATGTGTGTTGGGTGCTGATGATACAATGGCGGACATAAAACACATGCCCTCTGCTCTCATGAACTTACGTGTTAGTACAGGAACTGGCATGAATCAAATATCCATCAACATATCTGTCATTCATTCACCAACTATTTTTTAAAGCACCTACGATGTGCCAGGCACTGTTTGGGGTTCTAGGAATTCTGATTCATCAATAAAGCAAACAGACAATATTATTCCTGCTTGTGGTGGCTTTATAATGTGCCAACCTATCTAAGCTGGAAGCACCTTCCCCAGAATTTTCTGTCTGTAAGGTTCTTTCTGGGTTAGGGATGACCATAAGAGAAATCTGCAAAAGGTCTGAACACCAGGAGGAAAGCTGCAGCCATTAGACTCTGACGGTCAGTGCGGGGCCAGGCACTGCTGTAGCTCCCGTACTTTGGAGATGACGTGCTGCGTCACCTTCCTTGTGCAGTATTGGGTGACCTTAGGATCCTGCTGGGTCTTCTCTTCCTGTTTCTTTGTGGCCTGAAGTCCAGAGTGGTGTTGCTCAGTGGCAAAGGGCCCACTTCTGCAGATGCCCACAGCACTGAGTTTGGAGTCAGTGAGTGACAGGTGTATGTTCCACTTTGTCTGTATTTGTCTTTGTGAATTCCATGTTGTCCCTGTTCTCATTCCCATCCAGGTTTCCTTCCTGAATCATTGACTCGTGGTGTCTTCGGGCTCCAACCAGATGCAGAAGCCTGCACAGCTGCCCCACCTGCTCCCACAACTGCCTACCAGCTAATCCCGACAATAATTCCCATTCTCTGTTTCTCACAGTGGTTCTGTTGCTCTGACTGAACCCTGACAGTATGAAGCACATACTCTGTGCTTGTGCAGTTTACATTCTGGATAGACAGTAAACGGCTTAACAAGTAAATTCTAAAGTACGCTTAAGAGTGAAAGGTGCTATGGAAAGAAAGAAAATCAGAGAAGGGAAAGAGAGAAGGAAAGAGTAAGGGTAATCTAGGGTGCCATGGGGCTGGAGGTGGGGAGGCAGGTGCCCTATTATATAAGGTGTCCCGATGGGCCTAATTGAGAAGGTAAGATCTGAACAAAGCCTTGAATGAGGTGAGGGGTAGCCAAAGGAAAATCTTTGAGAGCAGAAGAACATAGAATCCTCTCCCTAAGACGGGGAGTGCCTAAAACATTCCAGTGGCTTCAAGGAGCCAATGTGACTGGAAAGGAGAGAGCCAAGAGGTGGACAGGAAGATATCAGGCCGAAACTGAATCAAGGGGTGTGATTTATATAGCAGGGGTTGGCAAATACCGGCCTATGGACAAACCTAGCCCCTCTGCTTGTTTTTGTACAAGTCTTATTGGCACACAGCCACGCTTGTTCATTTACACATCATCTATGGGTGCTTTCTGGCTAACATGGCCAGAGTTGAGTAGTTGTGACAGAGACCATATGGCCTACACAGTCTGAAGTATTTACTAAAAAAAATTGTTGACCCCTGGTGTAGAGGCTCGGAGTGTTTTGCCTTTACTATGAACAAAATGCAAGCCATCTCAGGTTTTGGGCAGAGGAGGGCCACAATCTAGTTTATCTTATACATGAATCACCCATACTGCTGTGTTGAGAGCAGACTCTGGGGGGCAAGGGTGCCAGGTTAGAAGCAGGGAGATCCATTAGGAAGCTATCATGGCATCCAAGCCAGAGAGGATGCTGGCTCGGGCCAGAGTGGCAGCGGGGGATGTGGTCGGATTCTGATTATCTTCTGAAGCTTGAGCCAAACTGACAGAGTGGATCTGGGTGTGGGAAAATAAGGGAGTCAACAGTGTACAATTACAACCCATCTTAAGTGCTAGTATAAAAGGTTTCCTCAGAGGTGCCTCAGGGACCAGCAGGAGGGGAGCATTGCCAATCTCCCCACCCAACTGGAGCAGGGCTGCCTTGTCTGTTTTGTGTATTGGGCTTTCTAGTAATACCACTGTTCTCAACCTTGGCTGCATGTGAACTCTGGGGAGCTTTACAAGGTACTGATGCCTGGGTCCCACCCCTAAAATTCTTATTTAATTGGTTTGGGTTTCGACCCAAGCATTAGAATTCATAAAAGCTCCCCAGATGATTCTTCCATAAGCCAAAGTTGAGAACCACTGCTCTAATATTTTCTTTGAATAAACTTCCCATCCCTTCAGATGATGGAAAAGGACTGGTTTGGGATCTAGATGTGTGTGGTGGAACTTTGTCTTTTTAATTTTCATCTTCCCAGCAGTTAGTACCTTCATGATACCATCTAAATTTGCTGGGAAGGAATTTCTTCTCTCTTTGTTCATAGCCCTGTCCCCCATCAACCCCCTACCCTCCACCATCAAAGTGAATTTTCTGGATCTCTTCTCTCCCTTTCCCTGGTACAGCCACATGGCAGCTGTCTGACTTGAGCTCAAGCAGTGGGACACACAGGTATCAGAGGTGGTTGCAGGTGACTCATTGCAGCAATGGCCGAAATGCTCTCCGGGATTTTCTACCATGAAACGATTGCTGAGTATTGTTCCCAGCATCTTGGCCCTCAGAGCTCCCTTGGTTCTTTCAATCCATTCCCAAACCTGGTGCCTTGGCCTCTGGTACCCTGTCAGTCTCCTTTCCACTACCCTATATCATGTTGATAAATTGCCTATTGCTTAAGTTACTTTTTGCTTGCATCCAAGAACCCTATGGGCACAGAAGGCCTGGGTGGCATTCTTTGCTCTATTTGTATCATGACATTATTCCAGTCTATTCATTTGGCAAGTGTACACTGTGATTTCTTTGTTGGAAAAGAGCAAACAAGAATAACAATCTATTGAACTATACTTACTCAATGGGGAACAGACAAATATGAGTTGGTGCCAGATCCTTTGGAGGTTATAATAATCATTTATAAAACTAGTATAGCTATCAGTAATAACAATTTATTAATCATCCATGTCTTGATAGTACAAAAATTCGACTTAATATTTCTACAGATGCCAAGTCTTGGGTTGAAGTGTATATATGTAAAATCATCAAAATGGTGAGCTAACACAATCATAATCTTTAAAAAAAATTTTTTTTTGAATAGGGGCACCTGGGTGGCTCACTTGGTTGAGCGTCTGACTTTGACTCAGGTCATGCATGATCACAGTTCGTGGCTTCGAGCCCCGCATCCGGCTCTGTGCTGACCACTCAAAGCCTGGAGCCTGCTTTGGATTCTGTGTCTCCCTCTCTCTCTGCCCCTCCCTCACTTGTACTCTGTCCCTCTCTGTCTCTCAAAAATGAATAAAACACTAAAAAAATTTAAAAATTTTTTTGAATGTTTTATTTATTTTTGAGAGAGAAGGCGTAAGCAGGAGAGTCAGAGAGAGAGGGGTGCAGAGGATTGAAAGGATGTCTATGTATTGACAGCAGCAAGCCCCATGTGGGGCTAGAATTCACAAACCATGAGATCATAACCTGGGCTGAAGTTGGAAGCTCAACCCACTGAGACATCCAGGTGCCTGACACAGTTCTCATCTTGGGGCATGTGTCGGATACCCAGTGGAAGAGGAATTTGTGTCACTCTGGGTCCTGCAGGACACAGACACCAACGCACAATTAGAAATGCAAGAGGTTTGCTGTAGGAAATAGCCGTGAAAGATAAAGGGCACAGGTCACAGGAACGGTTAGAATCTTCAGACCATGTGGCAGGTGTGACATCTGTGGAAGGAGAGAGTGGAGGAAGCGGGATCTGGAGGAAGAACCTGAAATTAAAATGCAAACTCTGAGAAAATCTCCATCAGGCCGGTAAGAAGCTTCAGAGCCAAGATTGCCAGTTAAAGGAGTCTCTGTTGGCCAGGAAACCGTGGTTCTAGCTGCCCTGTGGTGCTCTGTCATTGGCTGGGCACACCCTGGGAAGAGCATGGTCTCAGCGTGACTGCTGGGACGGCTCTCGAAGGTGTAGCACCTGAAGGTGGTCAACTAACTACATTCCTTGCAGCAAGCTCTGTCTTGAAAGATTTGAGCAGTGTACTTCCACAGAGGTCACAGAAGTCCAGAGGAGACACTGGAGGAGGAGTTTTGTCTTTCAAGAATCGAAGTCAACCTCCCTCACCTGCCCTGACCATTATTTAAGACAGCCTACAGTGTGAGAACCAAATAAACGAGAAGAGGTTTATTATGGTTTTTATGTGAGCTTTAGCAGGAAGTCTTTCAATCTGTTGTTTGAGGAGGGTGAGTCATTGTGAAAAATTAATGCATTTCCTTTCTCCTGGGAAGGGGTCAGGGGTGGGCTGCTGGGCAGGAAAACAAGCATTAGGATTTTAAGAACTGGGGCCCTTGGGGAAGGGTAAATACATTTGGGAGATCTCTGTCCCATCCCTTGCCATTCATGCTCTGTTCTTTCTGTTTTCTCCTTTCTCCCATGCACCAACTGTTGTGCCTTCTTTACTGAATCTTTCCTATCACTATATAAACATGTTCTTACAAAACTTTCCCTTGCCCCAAATTCCTTTCAAACCACTCTCCCATCAGTCCACACTTATTCACGGCCCAGCATGCCAGCTTTCTCCTCTTCCTTTACATCACTCATTCCTTACTCAGACCCTGCCCTCACAACTCCCCTTAGACATTGCACTTGTCAGGGGCACCTGTGACTTCCACGGAGAAAACTGAATGGCCAGTACCCCATTTTTGCCTTGTGTGACTTTGGTGGTGTCCAACTCTGCTGACACTCCTTCCTTTTTGGAACCCTTAGCTTTCTTGTTTTCCCATTCCCCTGGTTTTCTCCCTACCTCTCTCTGGCTACTCCTTTGCAATGTCATCAATTAACTCCTCCTCCTGAACCAAATCTAAACCTTGTACTTTTTCTGGATTTGATCTGAACTGAGTTCTCTCTCCCCCCCCCCCCCCACCATTTCGCTCTCCCTCTCCCTCCCCTGCCACTCCCTTTCTTGGTCAGGGTGCTATGGCCATTTGAGCAAGGCAATTCTTGTGTTGGATGTTCTTTGAATTGAAGGCCCTTAACATCCCTGGTCTACAGGCACTTCAATCCCATCTAGCCTTTGGGCTTTTCATCAATTCTGCACAAGCTGACCTGGAAAAGAGAAATTTATACAAAGGGTTTATTAAGAAAGACCTCCCAGGAGAATTGGAAAGTGTGTGGGGAAGTAGAGTAGGGAATGAGAGACACTGAGACAGTAATATTTCAGGCCAACTTCCAGTCTCAGACTAACCTCCAGGAAAGCTCTGAGCATAAACTACCCCTCAGGGTTGTGCTGGCTTGAGACAAGGGAGCTGGGTATTCACATTCTTACTTCCATCAGTCATTGGCTAAGGACTGCTCGTTGTGTGTGTGTGTGTGTGTGTGTGTGTGCACGCACGCGTGAGCATGTGCGTGTGTATATGTTGGGACACAAGTTTGGTACGAGTGAATCAGGTATGAGCGCTGGAGGGTAGATGCTCAGAGGTTTAAGGACAATTCCAGGGGATCTGGGTGGAGTGCAGACAGTATCTGTCACAATGGTCTGTAATAAGAACATGGATGAGATGGGGTGGGTGGAGGCTGAGCGGTCAGACCCCTGAGTCCCATTCACAAGACAGCCAGCCCCCTTGCAGTTCTGTTTTGTGGAAAATCCTCAAGTGAGTGCCTAAGAGAGGCTATATGTAAGTTATAACGTGAGTTCATATGAGCCGTGTTGGCACAATGCCTGCTCCCAGCCTGTGGGCCCAAGAATACTGTCTGGGGTCAGCTGTCCACCTTGCTTGTACTGAGGCCTGGCCTCCAAATGCCCTTCATGGCATGTGTCCCGTCTCCTCCCAGCACCGCTCCAGGCCTCTCCTGAACCTAACAAGATCCCTTGTGGAGGGGGATATAGGCATTCTCTCCATTATCAGCAATGGACAGGAATGTCTATTTTGCGGTGTCTCTCAGATTGAGGTTTCATAATGAAAAAAAAATCACTAATTTGATAGTTTTAAAAGGACTAAAGAAATTCTCCTGTTAAAAGTTAGGAAATTGTTTAATAAACATACTTGTATGTTTTAAAAGAGCATTGCATACAGACTGCATGTAAGTACATCATAAGCTGGGAATAGAGGAAACTGGACACTTCGTTACGTGAAAATACTGAAAAATAGCGAGAGGAGAATAAAAGCATTCAACTCTAACACCCGAAGGCAACTGGTTTTAACATTTTGATTCATTTCTTTTAAATATTTTTCCATTTATATTTTTCATATAATGCTTTCCCCACATAAGATTATAGTAGAAGCCCTTGCCTATACTATTGAATATTCTTGGAAAACATTATTTGAAGTTGCTACATAACATGCACATATCTTGCTTTACTCAACATTTTCCCAACCATTGGATATTGAAGGTTTTTATAATTCTGTTTTGTAAATACCACTGCAATGAACAGTAGCATAAAAGTGTCTGTGTGTGTGTTTGTGTGCACGCGCGCGCACGCGTGTGTGTGTGTGTGTGTGAGAGAGAGAGAGAGAGAGAGCCAGAGACAGATTTGGAGAACTTTCCCAAAATATTTTAAGAGCTTGTCGTGGTTTTAAAGTATGTCTAAAATTTCTTTGATTAATCCTTTCTTCAAGAGATGGCTCTTAATTCCCCTCCTCTTGAGTATGAGATGAACTTAGTGACTCACTTCTAAGGAATAGACTATGGCAGAAGTGGTGGGTGTGACGTTGGAGACTACATTGTAACAGGCCAGTGACTTCTTCCTTGCTTTGTCTTGGGACACTTGCCTTGGGGAAGCCAACCGACATGTTGTAAGGCTGGTCAAACAACTTTGCAGAGAGGTCCATGTGGGGATCTCTGCTAACGGGCTGCTCCAAGCTCTCCATCCCATAGCAGGCAAGAAGTTATTTTGGAAGCAAACCCAGGAGCCCCAGACAAGCCTTTCCATGAATGTATTCCTGGCCAACATATTGACTCCAACCTCATCAAAGACTGAACTGGAGCTACAATCTGTAAGATAAAAATGTCTGTTGTTTTGGAGGCAATTTTTAATGCAACAAAGAATAACTACTATAAGGCTCTTGATGTATTCAAATTGCCTTTTCAAGAGGTTATACAAATTTATTCACTCATCAAAAAATAGATAAAAATGGCTGTTTTACTATGCCCTTCTCACCTGAATTTTCATGACTAAAGAAAAAATCTTTGCTAATGCAGAATGAATTATTATAAGTCCTAGATTCTTTCATTCTTCTTAGTTTAAAATTAGAGTTGAAATAATTTCAATGTCACTTAATAAAACTTTTAATAAAGAAACCATAACACAAGGACTTTAGAAAATACAAAGCACTGATTTAAGTCATTGCCCTTTATTGAGAAAGAATAAGGGTAGAAAATATGTATGTATCATTTATCATAATATTTAAGTTCATTTTATGATTATTCCTTATCTTGTCATCATGAGGTTGAGCTTCTGTCCAAAATAGGTTTACTAAGAATGGCAAATGTTTCCTGTAGTCTCGAGAGTTTTTCTTTTAATAGGTACAAGGACTGATGACTTGAAACTTTAACACTATCAAGGTTTCTTATAGGCAGCCACATTTGCTACATTTTTTTTTTTGTGCCAGAGAATAGACCTTTCATTTAAAGTTCTTTCATATATCTAAAGAACATGCTTTTGCTCCTCAACCTTGTGATAATTAAGTATTGATTGACTCTGACCTCACTAATCTGGTTATAGTAATCTCAAGCAGCTTTTATTTATTTTTTAAATTTTTAAATGCTTATTATTTTTTTTTGAGAGAGAGAGAGAGACAGAGCACGAGCAGGGGAGGGGCAGAAAGAGAGGGAGACCTAGAATCCGAAGCGGACTCCAGGCTCGGAGCTGTCAGCACAGATCCCAACACGGGGCTCAAATTCACTAACCATGAGGTCATGACCTCGGCTGAAGTCGGACGCTTAAGCCACTGAGCCACCCAGATGCCCCTCAAGTAGCTTTCAAAAGTCTAGGAGTAGGGGAAGTATTTGTAAGTGTTTCTTTTTTTTTTTTAATTTTTTTTGATGTTTATTTATTTTTGAGAGAGACAGAGACAGAATGAGCATGGGTTAGGGGCAGAGAGAGAGGGAGACACAGAATCTGAAACAGGCTTCAGGCTCTGAGCTGTCAGCACAGAGCCCGACGCGGGGCTCGAACTCACGGGCTGTGAGATCATGACCTGAGCCAAAGACAGTTGCTCAACCGACTGAGCCACCCAGGTGCCCCAGTGTTTCTTTCTTATGTAAGTCACAGGTAAAAATAATCATTGTAATATTATAATAGCATCAGCAGTTAAAAATGAAATCTCAGTTTCTCTCTATATTCTTTTGATGAACTAACATAGAGAGGAGGTGTTTTTATATTAAAACATCAATGAAATCTTGAATAAAATGTAATTTTGTAGATTTTCAAATAGCCTCATATATAAGAATATGCATAGCACAATTAACTACCTTAATATTTTTGTGTTTTCAAAAGCTCATCCATTTCTTTTCATTATTATTTTGAATTTGTAGAGCACTTTAAGCCACTTCTGTGAGTGAAATTGGAGAGAGCAGTATTGCTGGTCCATCATAGAAGCCTAAGCTGGCTCTAATACTCTCATGCTAATAGTACATGCTTAGTTGCTAATTGGGCATGTGGTGACATATACATGGAATAGTAGGAAATATAGAATAGAAGGAAAACATGCAACTGAAATGAAAAACAACTTATGATGCTTTTTAGTCGAATCATTTTCTTAAAGAAATATTTTTAATGCTTATTTATTTTTGAGAGAGACAGAACGTGAGCGGGAGAGGGGCAAAGAGGGAGGGAGACACAGGATCTGAAGCAGGCTCCAGGCTCTGAGCTGTCAACACAGAGCTCGACATGGGGCTTGAATCTGTGAACCGTGAGATCATGACCTGAGCCCAAGTGCTTCATTTTCATTTAAAACTCCTGGAGAACAATGAAATAATTTGTATCCCGAATTTACTCTTATGTAAAGTAGTAATCAGGGAACTTCTAGAGAGGTCTTTTGTTTGTATTGATGTTTCTGGCTTTTTAAGTACATAAATGAAATCTTCCAACTTTGACCTTCTACACTATATGATTTCCATTCTGAATGTACAAGTGGAAAGGTAGTACTTGATGAAGTTACATGTAGAGTCCATGAAAACATTACATTAGGTGGCTGCCTTCTTATTATTTTAAAATATATTTAAAATATATTTTATATAAATGTATTTATTGTTAAATATAAGTATTTTTTAAATTTTATTTTTATTTATTTTGAGAGAGAGATAGAGAACAAGTAGGGGAGGGGCAGAAAGAGGGAGACAGAATCCCAAGAAGGCTCTGCACTGTCAGCACAGAACCCAATGTGTGGCTTGAACTCACTAACTGTGAGATCATGACCTGAGCCGATATCAAGAGCTGGACGTTTAACCGACTGAGCCACCCAGGCACCCCATAAATATAAATATTTTTATTTAAATATATTTTAAATGTGGCAATGCTGCCTTTTTTTTTTTCTAATTTAGTTTTGAGAGAGAGAGACAGAGAGAGAGAGAGAGAGAGCTAGCAGGGGAGGGGCAGAAAGAGAGGGAGACACAGAATCCAAAGCAGGCTCCAGGCTCCGAGCTGTCAGCACAGAGCGTGACATAGGGCTCGAACTCACGAGCTGTGAGATCATGACCTGAGCCAAAGTTGGACGGTTAACCGACTGAGCCACCCAGGTGCCCCAGTGGCAATGCTCCTTTTTAACTGTAGTTCAGGAAGGTGGTATGTCAACAGTTTGTATCTGCTCCCCTGAACCATATAGTTGTTTTTGTAATATGGCAAACATAACCATGTAAACAAATAGATGTTAGCTTAAACAAAAACTGGCAATTTGAGCATGTTCTGACATCATAACAAAATCAACATTATTTTACTCAGTTTATTTTTATATGAATCAATGGCTCAGGAAAAATTACAAGAAACTCTCAAACTTATTTTAAGAAAAATAAGATTTTTTTTCTTGCCTGCAGGTCCTTTCAAACTTTGATGTTAGAAATAAATTTGCTTGGCTATGCTTATTTCTGATATCATATAAGCATTTATAAAGTAATGTGCATTTGGCAGAAACACTAATCCTTTTTAGCTAAGAGGGAATAAAACAACCTCAATGCACTCCCCTCCCTGGGTATGGCTTTAACCACCGCACCCCCTAAAGTAATCACTACTGAAAGGTGGTCAAAAGGTACAAAAACCCAGTTATGAGGCAAGTACTAGGGAGGTGATATATAGCATGATGACTGTAGTTAACATTGTTGTAATATATATATATATATATATATATTTATATTTATATATATATGTGCATATATGTGTGCGTGTGTGTAGATAGATATAGATATAGATATATGTTGTTAAGAGAGTAAATCCTAGAGTTCTCATCACAATGAATTTTTTTCCCCATTTTTGTCTTCTCTTTTTATTGCATCTACATGAAATGATGGAGACTAAACTTACTGTGGTAATCATTCTACAATATGTTAATGAAATCATTATACTGTACACCTTAAGCTTACACAGTAATGTATAGTAACTATATTTCAAAAAAACCGAGAGAAAGAGTCACTGCCACTGTTCATTGGCTGGTGCAGGACTCATTCTGGATCTTTCCTCACCATGTTGGCTTTGAACCATCCTACCTGCTTCCATCCTATTGTCTGAACACCTAGACCCTTCCTCTCTGGTGTGTGTTTTGGGCTTGACAGCCATCCCAGTTCTATACACAGCCCTTCCTGACATCTCCATTGCTTATCACTGATACCTGATACTGGACCTGGGCACCTGACATCCCCCACCCCTGCTGGCTGGGCTCGTGGTACTCTAAAACCTCACCCATCCAGCAGAGGGAATTGGACATCTGTAGAGACTGGACCTCCTGTACAAGATAATTTAGGAAACAGCAGAAAGTTGCCACGCATGGGGCCCCTGGGTGGCTCAGTTGGTTAAGCATCTGACTTCAGCTCAGGTCATGATCCCGTGGTTCGTGGGTTTGAGCCCCATGTCAGGCTCTCTACTGTCACCTTGGAGCCTGGAGCCTTCTTTGGGTATTTTGTCCCCCTCCCTCTCTGCCCCTTCCCTGTTGATGCTCTATCTTTCTCTTCCAAAAATAAGTGTACATTAAAAAAAAGAAAAGAAAGTTGCTAAGCATTGCCACTTCTAATGAGTGTCCTTTCACACAATCATACATTTAAGATTACATAAAAAGAGACAATGTGTTTGAAAAATCAGCTAAAGGTGGTAGTGCTTTCCTACTAAAAAGATTCTCATCATTTTGGCTGGCTTTGGAAAAAGCAGAACAATACAGATCATCGTGAAAACTATTTGCATTTCTTGTGGCAAGAGTTCACATTAGGTTTAATCCCACTTTTGTCAGAAAACAAAAGCAAACTAGTATAATAGTCTTGTGTGTGTCGGTTAGTTTCTAAATAGCCCCTAACAAATCTAGTGTTGGAGTCATTAAGTAAGCTTATTGGACTTTGTCTCTAGTATTGCCACCTATTCCAGTCTGCACTACATTTCTGCCAGAGTCATTTAAAAAGTGAAAGTCTGATTGTGATACTCTTCTCCCTAAAAATAAAGCAAATCTGTGGGGAACCTGGGTGGTTCAATCGGTTGAGCATCTGACTCTTGATTTTGGCTCAGGTCACGACCCCAGGGTCATGGGATTGAGCCCCTTGACTGGCTCTGTGCTGAGCAAGAAACCTGCTTAAGACACTCTCTCTACCCCTCTGCCTTTGCCCCTCCCCCATGTGTGCGTGTTCTCACACACTCTCTCTCTCAAAAAACAGAAAAGGCAAATCTGTAACAACAAAAATGTCCTTCTCTTTTTAAACATTTTTTCACATTTTAATTCATTTTTTGAGAGACAGAGGGAGACAGAGCATGAGTGGGGGAGGGGCAGAGAGAGAGGGAGACACAGAATCCAAAGCAGGCTCCAGGCTCTGAGCTGTCAGCCCAGAGCCTGACGTGGGGCTCCAACCCATGAACTGCGAGATCATGACCTGAGCCGATGTCGGCCGCTTAACCAACTGAGCCACCCAAGCACCCCTAAAAATGTCCTCTTTTTTTAAATGTATATTTATAGTGTGTGTGTGTGTGTGTGTGTGTGTGTGTGTGTGAGAGAGAGAGAGAGAGAGAGAGAGAGAGAGAGAGAGAGAGCATGCACTGGGGAGGGGCAAAGAGAGAGGGAGAGGGAGAGAGAGAATCCCAAGCACGCTCCCCACTGTCAGCACGGATGCTGATGCTGGGCTGGGTCTCCTTAACCATAAAATCATGACCTGAACCAAAATCAAGAGTCAGACGTTTAACTGATTGAATCACCCAGGTGTCTCTAAAATGTCCTTTAAACTCATGGGAACTGTTATAATCAAACCAGTCCAAACTCCTGTGCATGTTCTCTCTCCCTAGATTCTCCATTGGTCTGTGTCTTTATCTCCAATTCTCCCTCACAATTTACCTCAAATGTCTCCCTGTGAAATCTTCCACTTTCCTGTCTTGAGCTGATCCTACAGGATTCCATGACTCTGTAGTGCGTATCGTGCTATTTCTCACACTGATTTATAATTATTCTTCTGTTCCAGTCTTTGACTTCCCTGAGGGTGGACCCCTTCCTTATTTCCTTTGTGACCTCTGAACCTGGGCGCTAAAGAAATGTGTGCGGAGTGAATGAATGACACTGAGGAGCATAGAAAAGCCAGATTCAGCAGTTGATTTTAAATATTAAGGCATGATATGGGCCATCAGACCCTGTGACACAAATTGTTTAGTCTTCTCTTAAAAATATTAACATTAGTCTGTGGGAGTTTGGACCACACACAGCCCTCATATGGGAAAGCAGTTCTGACAGAGTCCCAATAATATTTCTTTGCTCTAGCTGGCTAGAGTCAATGCCTGCCTCTACAAAACCAATACATTATTATTTGGTTTGTCATTTATCAACCCCTGAATAACTTGTTATAGGTGGAGTGATAGAGTTGAAAGAGGGATTTCTTGGAGAGAGGCTGCCTGGCTACCCAGACAAGCTCTCTCTCAAGGGCTATCATTCCAACAGGGCTGGCCTTGTGTAGGTCCGCTTCTTTGCCTTGCACAACCTTGATATTTTATTCACCGCAGAAAGGATCATATAACCAAGCCCACAAGATCTATGTTAATCAGGATCCTGATCTAGTCACAATGAAAAACGTAGCTGGCAAGCAGAGGAGAAATTCATATTAGCGGGGTGGGGTGTTCTTACCACTTTAGGAAATCATGTTTGGAAAGTGAATGCTTAAATCACAAGTTACAGAGTGGATCCAAATGAACAGGAAGGGGACAGGTGTCACCGAGCTGTCAACCTGATGCCCCACTTCCCTCTTGTCCCTAAGCTTCCGAGCAGACTGGATACTTGTGTTCAGGGGTCCTGGATGGGAATCCCGCTAAAAAGTCCTTTTATTTTGACTGCCCACTTATAAGACCCCAATATAGTCAGCTCCTGCTATCGACAGGATTTCCTCACACAAGGCGGAATAGATCTGTCAAATTTTCACATTAGAACTGTAATCCAGGAGTACTGGTGTCACAGTGTACATCCTGGACACCTTGACTGGACTTCAGTACTTTCAAATCCCTGCAGCCCTTCATTTTCTTGAATCAGTTTCTACATTTAGTTAATCTCATCCGTTATGTATTAACTCTTTTTAATTCCATTCTTAGAAAGTGGGTATATAAGTTACAGGTTTTGGGGGATCTGGGCTTTGCTTCTCATGTTGATAACACAGTTTGGGGGCACTTGGTCCACTGCCACACTGTAAATACTAATTGATAATTATTGCTTAAGTAGTGCTTTTCAGAGCACCAGTCCCCATGCATCAGTGTGTCATAAAATCAAATTAGTGGGTTCTGACTGGCAGCTTAAAAAATGAAATAGAATAGAAAATATTAGAACGCATGGCACAGAGTTAGGTAACTATTGTTTTAGATGTGTTCCATGTACTAGGTCATGATACAAAATGCTTCTGGACTCTGGGTTGGGGCTAAAAAAATTTACAAACCACTCCGTAGAACTCAGAGCTCCATTCACTGCCTGAGTGAGCAAGATGTTCTTTGTGCATGAAGATGTCAGCAAATTTATTAAAATAAGACCTTTGCCATGAAGAGCCCTATTATTGAAGGGACGGTAAAAACTCGGGAGCAGTGGTTGAAAATAGATGCAAGTCACATAAAAACAAATGAAAGATGAACAATCACCTGGAAGAAAAGGCAGTAGAACTTTTGGACGCTGGTCAGCGCCTCTTTGTTGCTTAGCGTCTCTTCTGTCCTGGCATGTGGGGTTCCTGACTGTCAGAGAAGAGCTGCACGGGATTTACCGACTTTCATGTTAGACAGGGTCATCGTGATGCCTGCTCAGACTGACCTAGTAAGAACAGATGAAGAGATTTTCATATGAAATTCTCATTTTCTTAGGATACTGCTTTCATAACTATAAAAATGCGACATATATTTGGATACGTCCGCATTTGGCAAACTCTTCCGGGCACAAATGTATTTTGATGTCTTCTCTCCTGAGTCCAGTTTATTTCCTACAGCTAGTGTGTGTGTGGACAGGTGGTGCTGAGTATTTGAAAATGTCAGACTGCAGTATTCATCTATCCATCCATCCACTTCCATTTATCCATTTGTTCGTTCATACGTGTGTCTGTCTGTTCGTCCATCCACCCCTTATTGAACACCGACGTATTCTGTGCAAGCACTTTGCCCTCTTGTGTATTTGTGGAGTCGGGAAATCTTAGGTTGCAAGGGAATTTAAAAGTTATTTGACATAGTTCTTATCAGATGAATGCATCTTCTCTGTAGATCTGCTGGCAAGTGACAATTCAGCCTTCCTCCAGCATTGGAATATATCTCTCTGACTGAGAACAGTTTCTTGTATTAAACTGAAACCTACTTTTCAGTAGCTCCCCTCAGAAACCTCTTGTCAGAGCCCCACCCAGCTAAGGATACTGAAGAGCTGCTCTCTGTCTACTTGCCCATCCCAGTTCCTAAATTAACTCCTCAGTTGGCTGGTTTCTAAATTAATCTAGCCCAACGGCACATTAGGATTTGCACTCCTATCAGAGAATGGGATCAAGGGCCATGTCTGATGTCTGATAGGTCTGGGGGTGGGTGGTGGCATTCCAAGCTACACCATTTAAGCTCCCACTCTGGTACCTGGCCCTTGTGCCTTTGTTTCCATCTGGTTTGGGGTGGTCACTCTGACGACGTCCCACTCTGAATTTTAACTGGGATCTTAACAACTTTCCAGTCTTTTCCTGTCTGTCTACCCCCAACCATTGAATGACTGGGATCCATCTGGAACTATGACGCCCATCTCTGCCACTTCAGACGGAACTCTTAGGAACTGATGCCATTTGAAATTGAGCCTGGGCTAGCTATGCATTTTGGAGCATTCTAATCTAGATTCTTTGTTTATTTCCTTAAGGCCAGTACTAACACCACATAAGTCCCACAACTCTGGCACTCCCTTTTTCTGGATTTCTCTGCTTAGTCTTATCTTTGGAGTTCTAGCCTGCAATCAGTTATGCATATCAGTTCTAATTCTAGCCCATGCGGCCAAGCATATGATAGCTCTTCATATATTTGAAGATGCAAGTTTTCTTTTGCTGTATAACAAACCGGAGCTTAAGCTCACGAACCGTGAGATCACTACCTGAGACGAAGTCCGACACTTAACAGACTAAGCCACCCAGGCGCCCCTAGAGATGTACTTCTAAGTGGCTTACTTACATGGGCTGGCAGACAGCTTGACTGGGGCTGTTGGCTGGCTGCCTCGATTATGCTACATGAAGCTGCTTGAGATTTTTTACTACATGGTGACTTGATTCTCAGAGACAGGTAATGGAAGGTGTCAGTCTTATTTAAGACTGAGCCTGGAACTGGCACGATATCACTTTCCCTTCATTCTCTTGGTCAAAATGGCCACAGAATAGGCCAGATCCAAATACTGGGAAATATAACTCCACTTCTTGATGGAGAGAATTGACAAAGGTTTTGCAGCCATCTATTATTTCTGACATTACCATTGGCATATTTTCCCCTATTTTCCTTGCTCCACCCCTGCTCCTACCTTTCAGTCTTGTCTTCTCTTCTCTAGGCTAAAAAGCCCTTGTTGCTTTCTCACTAATGCAATATTTTAGTGTAAGCCTATTGTGGAGAACAGAACAAGAATTTCACCTCCTTTCTATTAAAGTTTGTATCTTTCTTGATGTAACCGAAGGTCGTATTAACTTCCTTAAGGGTTACATTTCATAGTTAACTGACACTGAACTTATTACTGATTATGCCCCTAAGGCTTCTTGTTCTAATGTCCTGTTGGTATGGCATGAAACTTCTGTGTTATACTTGGAAAGCTAGATTTTGGATTCAATTCAGTTATTTAATAGCTGTCCTTGTGAAGTTTCACCTTGTTAGATCTAAACTACTGCCCTTGCCTATGAAGATAATTTAGATTCTTGTCTTTTAACATAGCAGTGTTCAGTCAACATGAAGTTGATGGCTGTGCCCTTAGGTGTTCAGGCAAATAATTGAGAAAAATGTTAAACAGCCTGGATATAGAACCATGTGGTCTGACACTTGTAGGATGACACGGGAATCATCATTCAATTCTTCAATTGTCCTTGCACTTATCATGTAAAATTCTACTTCATGTCACAGTGTATCATGAAAAATCTCTTCAACTTTTCTGCGGAGGTTCAGATGCTTTGCATCTACTGTATTTCCCAGATGTTGCAACCCAGCAGCCCTGATGAAGAAGGAAAAACTGCCAGACAAATATGACGTTTTCTTAATGAAAATGTGCTGTGTTCCAATAAGCCCCACTCCTCTTTCAGGGTCTCATTGACTTAAAGCTTTTTACTTTTTGCTTATTTTTTTCAAAAATTAGTTTGATGGAGGGGTGCCTGGGTGGCTCCATTGGTCAGGCGTCCAGCTTCAGCTCAGGTCATGATCCCATGGTCCGTGGTTCAAGCCCCACCTCGGATTCTGTGCTGACAGCTCAGAGCCTGGAGCCTGGAGCCTGCTTCAGATTCTGTGTCTCCTCTCTCTGCCCCTCTTCTGCTTGCACGCGCTCTCTCTTTCTCAAAAATAAATAAACATTAAAACAAATTAAAAAATAGCTAGATGGAGGTGTAATTTATTTACATAAATCTGAAATGTACAATTTGATGAATTTTGACAGAAGTATGTATAGTCCCTTCAAACCACCACTGTAGCTAACTGAGACTCAGAACATTTCCACCAGCTTCCAAGGTTTCCTCCTGCCTCTTTGCAGTCACCCCTCCCCCCGTCCCCCATCCTCAGGCAACCACCGATTTTTCTGTCATGATAGGTTACTCACACTTTCTAGAATTTCATAGAGAGAGAGTATACAGTATGCACTTGTTTTTGTGTGTGTGTTTTGCTTCTTTTAGTCAATATTAAGACTTTGGGATTCTCCACACCGTTGCTCTATCAGCGGTATGTTCCTGTTTAGTGCTGTGTGATACTCTGTTGTAGGGATAGAACACATTTTGTTTATCCACTTCCCTGTTGGTGGACATTTGTTTCTAGTTTTTGGCTATTATGAGTGAAGCTGCTTTGAATATTCATGTAGGAGTCTTCATGTAGACATGTGTTTTCATTTCTCTTTGGTACCTGGACTACTTCTCCTTTTTTTGTTTTTGTTTTTGTTTTCCTTCTCACCAGACTGTTCCTGCCTAGAGTTAACATCACCATTTGGCAGTTTTTGAAAGCTAACGTATGCCCTATTTTGGAAATCATAGCAAAAGTTACCTTCCCCCAACCTTCCGGTATAACTTGAGAGTCCTCAAAACTCTCCATTTACAAGTTCTTCCAATTCTTTAAACACAGTTAATTTGTTTAGAGAATTTATTGTCTTATAGCAAGCAGGTTTGGGGGCAAGTATTGAACGTTCAAAATGTGTGCCAGAGTAAGCACTATATCATCTAATTTTCTGTTCACAACAATTATATAAGAAAGGTACTGTTTTTTTTTTTTTTGTTTTTTGTCTTGTTTTGTTTTGTTTTGTTTTTGTTTTTTGAGAGAGACAGAGAAAGAGAGAGCACACACACAAGCAGGGGAGAGGGGCAGAAGGAGAGGGAGAGAGAGAATCCTTATCCAGTGTGGAGCCTGACACAGGGCTTGATCTCACAACCATGAGATCATGACCTGAACCGAAATCAGGAGTCAGATGCTTAACCAACTGAGCCACCCAGGCGCCCCAAGAAAGTACCATTTTAATTTTATTTTTTTTAACAGGTGAATAAACAGGAGCATAGAGAAATGAAGCAACCTGCCTAAGTTCTGATAGCTAGGGAGCTAAGTTTGTAAGCTGTGTGTTTGTCTCTGGAGCTGGAGTCCAAACCACTTCACAATATAAAAGAGACAATGAAGATTATGATATGAAAACTGGACATGCAACGTGATGAGTGTTTATAGGAAAGAAAGGTTACTCTGGGTGAGGAAAATGAAGAATGTCCTTAAAGAGGAAGTGATAGCTAAAGTGGGTCTTGAAAACTGGATGAATGTGGATGGTAAGGTAGGGACAAAAGGATATAAAATTCAGATGGACAGGTGGCCTAAGCAAAGGCCCAGTGGCAGGAATGGGAGCATCATCCAGCTGCCTCACTGCGGATCTTTGCACTGATGGGAGACCAGGGAAAAAGGGGTCATGAGATTAGGTATAATGGCAGGCAGACTGTGGCCAGACCCCCAGTTTTTGAATGACGGTCTAGGGAGACGACCTTGACTTAATTGTGATGTATGGTGGGAGACACTCTTGCAGGCTGTGCTGAAGGATTAATATGATGGCTTTAAATGAATCAAAGGAGGATGACAGCAAAATCAGGAAAGCCAGTTAGGAATCTGTTGCACTTAAAAAACAAAGCCAAACAAAAACAAGGCCCTGAATCAGAGTGGTGGCAGGGGCAAATCCTGTATTGGAAGAGTCGACTGAATTCTGCTTAGTGTTAGGAATTCAAATGATGTTTGTATCATTTACTCTTTTGGGTATAATAGATATATTTGGGTATAAAGTTTTAAGTACTTAATTGCATTTATGCCAGTTGATATCTTTCTGATTTTTCAAATTTATAAACACAGATCTCTCAAGTTACGCCATTTGCATGCAGAAGGAATTAAGATGTCAATAAATTGAAATTATCTATTTCGTTAACTATGCTGTTTTTTTACCCTTAATGGGGTAATACTAGATTAGTAACTGTTTCGGGTGACATCTCTTTTTGATTATATCTAAAAGACCTCATCACATTTTACAGTGACATAAATATTTAATAAAGCTGTCTGACTTAATAAAGTTTAAGTATACAATTAAAGAGCTTGCAGAATACCCACATATATTTTATTTATTGAGGCATATTTCATATGCATGTTAACGTACGATCTAAAATGTACAGTTTGATGAATTTGACAAATGTCTATGTACACAATACTCACCCCATCGAGATAGGGTCTCCTCGTTACTCACAAAGTGCCTTGGGCTTCTCCCAGACAGTCCTGCACCGTTCCAGACCCCAGGATCACTCTGCCCTTCTATCATCATACATTGGTTTGACTGTGCTAGGATTGCGTGTAAAGGGAGTCATGCATCACATACTGTTTTATGTTTAGCTACTATCACTTAACACAGTGTTTTAGAGATTCGTCCATGATTATTGCATAGATCTGTGGTGCTTTCATTTTGATTGTTGAGTAGCATTCCCGCATATGAGTATACCACCATTTCTTTAGCCATCTGTCTGTTGGTTTGGATTCTTTTCAGTTTGGGACCATTATGAATATTTTTGTGCAGGTCTTTCTGTGGACATGTGGTTGCATTTCTTGGACAAATACCATGTCTGTATCATATGGGAGGTGTATGTATAACCTTTAAAAATGCTAAAATGTTTTCCAAAGTATTTATATTTTTTAAATATATCTTAGGATTGTGTGGTTCTGGACTTCTTTTTTGTATAAAGCAGACCACAAGACTTGATTAAGAATGCAATATTCACATTAGGCTTACAATGACATTTCCCGTGACAATGAGGACTTTGTGATTATAGATGGCTAGCTTAGCCACCAACACCATTTTCCCCATAATTATGCTATAAATTAGGGGTGACCCCTGAGCCTCTTCCAGTAAGAACTTCAGTATCTGGAAGGTGAACATGAAATTCTCCAAGGTGTTTTTAAGTGGTACCTAAAGGAAAAACATGCTGTAATGTCACATAAGTTAATAATTTTAAGGAGCCTATAGGCCCGGCAGTGAAATTAAATGCTTAACAATAATTCAAAAATGGCTTACAGAAACTTAAAAATGTGAATCATTTAGTGGGGCTGAAATTATGCTCCTGACATATATGTGTGACACACGAGAGCACTTACCTGGGAATTTATTACCAGCTTCTGAGCAAACAAAGCCTGACCTACATTTGACTAAAGTCAGCTGTCTTTGGTTAATCCTATGGGCTTCTTTTTATTAATGTCACAATTGCTAATGTGGTATAACATTGTCATTACTGAATAGCACCGCGGGATGAGTTGCAGCTGTTATCTCTCTTTCTGAACCTACTGAGTCATTAAATCTGAGTTTGGGGGAATACAAGTTGTAAAGATTATTCAAATTCTGATTGAGAAATAGGACTACTGGGAAATTGTAGGTACATAAAGTAAAACTTTGAATCAATCAAGGGTTTTTTGTTTTTTTTGTTTTTTTTTTGGTAAAGCTTAAATGTTCAAAATTGTTCCTTAGGTTTAATTTGAAATCGAACGTCAAAGAAATAGAGGGTAAACATAAGAAAATAAAAGAATAATAATATTTATATGCAAAGTCCTTCTTGCTGATGGGAAAGTGATGTGTTGTGATTGAGAAAATATCAGGAAGATGATTTCCTTGAAAACACTGTAGCATTTTGTCTCAAGAATCCTAATGTTAATTTAAGAAGAATATGCCTTTGTTCTAACAAGACAGAGAATAATCGATTTCTCTTTAATCGCTAAGGGGAATTTTGTTGTATTGCTTTTGGCAGTCCCGCAAAAATTTCTTCTTTTAAAATTCTTACTTTGCCTTTGGTCATGATTAGTACTTAGTGAAGGGTATAATCGTGCAGTTCCTAAACTGAGCCAAAGTACCTTAGCGTGCCTCAGAAAATTTTCAGTTTTTGAGGGGAGTATAGCAATATTCGGTATTTCTTGGATACCACATAAACTACTAGCTCAGGATAGTTTTCAGTTTCTTCAATAAGATTGTACTACATTCTTCTCAGTGGTGTCATATATTTGTGAAGCTGTGTTTTTGACAGTTGCTATACTAAGTAACTATTACAACATGAAAAGCAGAGTGGAATGCGGGATGTGGGCAGTGTCCAATCTGATTCTATAATTTGAGAAGTTATGCAGTGCCCTATGGACACACACATCCCAATTAGTAAGTACTTGTGGTTATTTGAGGATGAAATAAAAACATATTTTCCTTCAGTTTAAGCGTATCATTGTTTTCAAATAGCTAGTAAGTTATTTGGACCTAAAATAAGCAACAAACAAACAGAAAAAACAAAAACTCTTACCAAGTAGGGACCTGACTACTTAGTAAATAGAACAGTTGGTTATTTCTTTTAGGCTGAGGACACTGAGGAAATCATGGGTCACCAAAGATCCCTCAAAAGTGAGAAATTTTGGGAACACCTGGAATAATCTGATGATCACTTAAATACTTTCTGATCTGTTACGTTTATTCAAGTCCTGTTTATGTTTATTCTGGCCTGTTTTTGATGTTATTTGAAAATGTTGGAAGCAATGGGAGTTCAGAGATTGGCATTTCTGAAGCTCATTTTTCCCGGATGATATTTTGGAAGCCAGACGTCTGCAGTGACTTCAATGACTCCAAGCAAAAATTTTAAGTTGAAAAAGCTCGTCATTTGCATCACACCCACAGGCATAGAGGTCCTGGATACCTGGACCGCCTGTTTCCACGGCACTGCTAAGAGCGTAGTCTGTGGACCAGCAGTCATTAGCAATGCAGAATCTCAGGCCCCACCCCAGACCTGCTGAACCTGAACCTGCATTATAAGAAAAGAACTCTAGGTGATCACATGCATATTAAAGTTTGAGAAGCATGGCTCTATCATTCTATCCAATCCCACCTCAGCCTTCCTGCACAGAATCCCTCATTCCCTTTGAATGTGTCTTTAAAACCTAGTTTCTCTGTGCCCTTTACTATCCAGTAGGCAAACTTCCTAATGAATTAATGCTTGATAATAGTTGAAATGTGCTATCATTTAGAAAAGACTTTGAAAAAACTGTCACACTGGATTGTTATTTTTGTCTTGTAGATGCCTTCACCTTTACTTTCTTATCTTCTAGCTATAGTTTTGAGGGTTAGGCTCACTACACACCCCAAAATGTGTTTCCCTGGTGTGGAACAGAAGGCATGGATGTCGGGCATGTGAGATGGAAAAATGGGATGTTAAAAGTGAGAAAAGTCTTTTGCATGCTACCCAGAGAGGGGTTGTTCTGGGTTCCCATGTCACTTAAAGGGAAACTTTGACCTTGTGAAGAGCCCTTGATGTCCTGCAAGTGAAGATGTCCTCACATTCCTTGCAGCAGGAGCCCACTAAGGTGGCACCCACCTTGTCTTCCAAATGGGACAGTACACAGCGATGGCATCTGAGTCACACATCCGAACAGAACCCGAGAGACGCTTCTGCTGGCAGCTCCTGCCCTTGAAAACCCGGCTGATGTCAATGTCATTTCCTCCAAGAATACTGACCAGGGAGCTGTGCTGGAGTTGGCTGCTGCCACCAGAGCCACGTCTATGGCTGGCCGCTTCATTCCTGGAACCTTCACCAACCTGGTCCCGGCAGTCTTCCCAGAGCCACGACTTCCGGTGGATGCGAATCCCATGGCTCACCACCAGCCGCTCACAGAGGCATCTCGCATTGTCCTGCCTACCTCTGTGCCTTAACCTGTGTAACACAGATGCTCCTCTGCAGTGTGTGGACATTTCCTTCCCACCGGGCAGTAAGGGAGCTCGCTCAGCGGGTCGCAGGCGGCGGGAGCGGAGGCCCTAAAGTTCTGCGCATGTGCGGTAGCCGCCCCGACCACGCGCCAGAGGGCACACGTGATCTCCCCTTCTACAGAGATCCCGAAGAGTTCGGAAAGGAAGAGCAGGCTGCTGCTGACAAGACCGTGACACAGGAGGCATTTCAGGGTGAATGGGCTGCTCCAGCTTCCCAACATGTGGATCCTCAACCCGGGGCCACAGGCGGGTCCAAGGGCGCAGGTGCCCCGCGGGCCTCTTCAGCCGGCTCCTCCCGGGGACTGGTCTGCAGCTCCCGCCGCTCACGTCCCTGCCTGGGTAAGAACAGCCGCTGAGTGGTCTTAAGCTCTTCTTTCACAGACTTCAACAGAAAACGGAAAACAAGCAGTTCCCCCAACCCCCGCAAAAAAATGGGAAAGGGCCACTTTACGGCAGCAGAAACGAAGGCTCTGTAAGCAGTGATTGCTCTGTATTCCAGTAACAGCAGGGCTGAGAATGGAACCGGGGTCCTCTGATTCCAGTTCTGCTTTCCGGTGAAAGTGATGACAGCAAACATTGACCGAATTCTTCTTTTTTTTTTTTTAGTTTATTTATTTATTTTGAGAGAGCATGTGAGAGAAAGTGGGGTAGGAGAGAGAGAGAGAGAGAGAGAATCCCAAGAAGGCTCTGCACCACGAGTGCAGAGCCCCATGCGTGTCTCCAACCCACGAACCAGGAGATCATGACCTGGGCTGAAATCAGATGCTTAACCTACCGAGCCACCCTGATGCCCCTGATTGAGATTGAATTCTTTAAAAAAAAAATTTTTTTTTTAACATTTCTTCATTTTTGAGAGACAGAGGGAGACAGAGTGTGAGTGGGGGAGGGGCAGAGAGAGAGGGAGACGCAGAATCCCAAGCAGGCTCCAGGCTCCCAGCTGTCAGCACAGCCCCACACAGGGCTCGAACTCACTGACGGTGAGATCATGACCTGAGCTGATGTCTGATGCTTAACTGACTGATCCACCCAGGTGCCCTTGAGGTTGAATTCTTATTATGCGCCAGGGACTCAACTATGACCAACGCGTGTGTTGTCATTGTTCTAGGTAGGCACAATACTTTTTATTTATGCCACATATAATGGAGATGCCATTACTCTCCTCATTTTGCAACTGAGGAAACAGAGCAAAAGGACATTATAACTGAGGGTAAACGTCTTTTATTTGTTGAATATCCCATCCCACTTATGAGTTTCTTGTCTCTCAGCTTTAGATTCGTCCTTCAGTATTTGCTGTATGATAGTGGATTGGACTTTTTTGGGCATTTCTTCTTTTCAGTGGGATGAGGTTGAGCTTTGTCAGTAGAGGGAGCTGGAGGGACATTGCAGGAGGAAGGGGCTCTCTTCCTTGTTCTGGCTGCTGGGTTTGCTTTCCCCTGCTCCTGCCGCCTTCAGGGGTGTGTGTGGTGCAGGGGACGGCTGGTATTGTTTTGCCCCAGCTGTGCACGTACCTGAGTGGGCGGTCCCTTAGTTAGCAGCCTGGGCCCAGTGACCACCTTGTTCTGGCCCTTCTGATGTGAGCATTGCGTGTTCCAGCCCTGGTGCCCCCAGTGGCCTGCCAGCTCCTTCTGTGTGCCCTCCCACTAACCCCTGCTGGCTTGTGCCCCAGAGGTTTGCTTCCCGTGGCTCTCTGGGTGCAAGAGCTGTGTGCTCCAGGCCTGGCACCCGCCGTGGTGCCGGGACTCGCTCTGCATGCCACATCAGCCACAGCTCCGCTGTACCTAGGGGGGGGGGGCTTGCTGTGGCTTGCCTAGTAACTCAGGCAACCTAGTGAACTTCTTTACCATCCCCTGGGCTGCAACCACATCTTTGATGAGATCTGAACTTCAGCCTTGGGGAGGGAGCCAGATTGGTTGTTTTTCAAAGTTTCTCCTTCCCTGGATTCACCCTTGATCCAAGGTATCCTTTAGAGTTCTTTGTATATCTTTATAGTTATTCTCCTCAGTTTAATAACTCTTTATATTAAACTTCTGTTTGATTATTGTGTGGTTTCTGTTTCCTGATATCTGATTTGATACAATCTGGTATAGATTGTACACTCTGATATAATCTCTTCCCGTCTCCTACCCAGAATAATCTCTTCAACTGTCTACTTTGTTTTATTTATGTTTAATTTATTTTATTTACTTATGTATGATGACAAAGGTGTTTTTCTATGACACTGATAAGTCAGTTCTGTCTCTTGGATTCAGGGAGTGGACAAGGTGGTCTCTAGAAATTGATTGATTCCTTAACACATTCATTCATAAAAAATTTTACTAAATGCAGGGGTGCCTGGTGGCTCAGTTGGTTGAGTGTCCGTCTTCAGGTCAGGTCATGATCTCACGGTTCGTGAGTTCAAGCTCCACATTGGGCTCTCTGCTGAGTCGGGCTCTGTGCTGACAGCTCGGAGCTCGGAGCCTGGAGCCTGCTTCAGATCCTGTGTCTCCCTCTCTCTCTGCCCCTCCCCACTAGTGTGTGCGCGTGCTCTGTCAGTTGCTTTCAAAAATGAAACATTAAAAAATTAAAAACAAACAAACAAAAACTTTTACTGAATGCATATTTTATGCAAAGCGTTTGGGTTTGCAAGGTGGATTAAGGCACTGTCTTTGCATAGATGAACTCACAGTCCTGTGGAGGAGGCACACATTTAAACAGGGTAAATTAGGACACACTGTGATAACTATTATAGTTGAAATGTGAGCATCACTTTCTGGGAACACAATGACAGAAGGACTCATTCTGTCTGAGGTAGTTGGTGCAGCCCCATCAGAACTGGATCTGGAGGAGTTTTCCCAGTTCCAAAGGATATGAAAGTCTGTTTATATAGATCACTGTATGGTTATATATGGGGTTATGTAGATAATTAGAGACTGAGTTTCTAGACTTTCTTTATTGGAGAGAGAGAATGTTAATATGCTAGTAAAGGTAACACAGAAAGAGGGATGGTAAAATATTGCTGTGCTGGACCAGACACAGTCCTGGCTTTGTCATCAACTCACTGGGGGGCCCCTGGACACATAGTAAACTCTGTGAAACTATGCTTGTCCAACTATAACTGGAAACGCTTAGATTATAGTCCTGAGCATCTCTTCTAACTCTAAATGGTATATAATTTAAAAGAACATATTCAAATAGCAGATGCTAGATTTATGAAACCAAAACAGAATTTTTATCATAAGCATTCTGCATTGGATCTTTTTAAAAAAAGAAGTAAGGTAACATTTGATTAAATAATAGAAGACATCTTGGAGGAGAACTCACAAATAGTCGTTTCAGTCTGGATGAGGTAGTGTGTCTATTGTTAAATTATTTGTCTCCAAGAGATGTTTATAATCATGAAGCGCTGGCTCCATAATGGATATTTTATATTTTCTGAGAAAATAATAAAGTCAACCTTGCCGACAGCCTTCATGTTTTGACACATCTTTAATTAAACTGGTGGCTAAAGATAGATGTTTCTAGGGCTCAAATGGTAAAAGGGCAAATCATCAGATCTCCTCTTGCGGAAATTTTTCAGAGGCTTGGGAGAGAAGCTGAGAAATGGATTCCTCAATGAATATCATGGTTGAGGAAGAAAATGTCTAGAGTGTTTGTATATTAATTTATCAGTATGGTGTTGTTAAAAGTCTCAGAGAATATTAGTGTTTGAAATTATTTTAAGATACTTAACACTGGAGGTGGCAAATGGGATTTTTAACAGACTCTACTTATTCTGTCTATAATAGCATAGTATTATGATTGAGGAAATGGGCTTGGGAGTAAGTTTGCCTTGGCTGAATCTCTAGTTCCAGAATTTAGCAGCTGTGATAATTTTGAAAGGTCACTTAAACTCTCTTAGCCTTAAGTTTACAGGTCTGCAAAATAAGGACTGCAATAATGGTACTTACATTATGGGATTAAAAGAGGTGATACATGACATGAATTGCAATGGTGTCTGGCAAAGAGAAAGCACTCAATAAAAGTTAAGATTTATTATGATCACTAGAGCAGATACCTCAGGAAAACAATATGGAGGACAGATGCCAGAAGGATGGGTACAAGTCTTGGATTAGGAGCTTACTAATTATAATTATTAATTACTAATTGAATCCTTGGATTAGTCCATTATGCTCTTCAATTTCTGAGTTTTTTTTTTTATTGTAAAGTTGCACTTTTTATTTCTGCTTCCTTCCCTTATATAATTGTTGTAAGAACAAAGTGAAAATGTGTACGCGAAAGTACTTTCTGTATGTCATGGGCCAATGGAAGTGATTACTGTGAGACAAGATCATCTTTCCCCCTGAGGTTCTTTGTTCTTTCCTCCATCATCCTAGTGTATAGGAGTCTTGAGTAAGGCCTAGTCAGAAGACGTATACTTGTTTAGCATAATGGTGCACCTTTTCTTTTTTTTTCTCTTCCATCAAAATTAAAGATTTATTTGCGAAAGACCTTGTTTTTTTTTTTTTTAAGTTTATTTGTTTATTTTGAGAGGGCGAGGGAAGGGCAGAGAGGGAGAGAGAGAATCCCAAGCAAACTCTGTGCTGTCAGCACAGAGCCTGGTATGGGGCTCGAATTCAGAAACCACGAGATCATGACGTGAGCTGAAGTTGGACACTTAACCACTGAGCCACCCAGGCGCCCCAATTCTGTCAGAGACCTTGTTAAGAGGATGGAAGGAAAAGCTACAAATTGAGAGAATATATTTACATACCACATATCTGACAAAAAGACTTTTTTTCCAGAATAAAGAAACTCTGACAGGTAACAATAAAGGAATTAATAATAATCTAACTTGAGGTGGGCAAAATACATCAAAAGACATTTCACTGAAGAGGATTTGCAGATGACAAATATGTATTTTAAAAGATGTTCGATACCATTAGCCTTTGGAAGATGGAAATTAAGAGCAGGTTGAGATATCACCACATACCTATTAGAATCAGAACTAGAAATCGTATCAATGCTGGCAAGGAGGCAGAGAATCTGGTCTCTCATGCATTGTCAGTGGGATATACACAGTAGTGCAGCCACTCTCGACAACAGCCTGGCAAGTTCTTATAACACATGTGCACTTACCATACAACCCAGCAATTACACTTCTAGGCATTTATTCCAGAGAAATGAAGACTTATATTCACATAAAGCCTGTACACAAATTATCAAAGAAGCTTGGTAATAAACAAAACCTGGAGACGACCCAAATGTTCTTATTGGGTGAATGGTTAAATAAACTATGGAATAATCATACCAAGAAATACTATCCAGCAGCAAAAAGAAACAGATTATTGATACACACAACGATTATGGGTGGATATAACGAGAATCGTCCTGAGTGAAAAAAAAATATCAATATCAAAAGGTTAAACGTGACATTTTTAAATGATGAAATTGTTAAAATATTTTTAACGTTTATTTATTTTTGAGAGACAGAGAGAGACAGAGCATGAGCAAGGGAGGGGCAGAGAGAGCAAGACACAGAATGTAAAGCAGGCTCCAGGCTCTGAGCTGTCAGCACAGAGCCCGATGTGGGTTTTGAACCCATGAACTGTGAGATTATGACCTGAGCCGAAGTCGGGCACCTAACCGACTAAGCCACCCAGGTGCCCCAAAATGATAAAATTGTTTAGATGGAGAATAGAATCGTGGTTGCCCAAAGTTGTAAATGGGGTTGCAGGGCTGTATGGCTATAACTCTATAGATTTAGAGCTGGCAGGTGAGTGTCTTACCTTTAACTGCACTCTGCTGCCTCATGTAATGGTGCATCTTTCCCATGGCATATTCTGTTGATTCTGTCCAAAACATATTGAACTCCGTCCATGTCTTTGTCTCATTTGCTGCCACCTTAGTGCAAGATACCATTTCCTCTGTCTTTGAGGAAGTTGCCGCTTCATTGGTATTCTGCTTCTACTCCTGACTTCTTTTAAGTCATTTTCCATCTGATTTCTAGGGCAATGTCGCTCTCCTGCATAACGCCCTCTAATGGCTTCCCATTAGACTTAGAATAAAACCTTAACTTTATACCACAAAGTCATATATGATCTAATTCCTGCTTACTTCTCTGATATAATCTGCTGCTGCTTTCATGTTGCCCACTGTATGCTGGCCTCATGAGCCTGCCTTCTATTTTTTAGGAAGGCAAGTTCATTCTTGACTTAAGAGCATTAATATAGTTGTTTTGCCAGCCTAGAGTATGCTTCCTCCTGCTGGCTTCCCCCTGATTCTCTTGCTATGACTATTTCTTATCATTTTGTGGTCTCCCAGAGATGCTTTTTCTGGGTTTTTCATTGCACATTCCTATTTTAATTTTCTCCATAGCTTTTATCACCATCTGATGTTTTCTTTGAAAGTTAGCTTCAGGAGAACAGCATCCTTATCTGTCTTATATGATGCTTCACTCCTAGGACCTAACAAGTATATGGCATGAAATATGTGCTAAAAATATCTGTCAATAGGACATATAAGTTAAACTTTGAAAGGGGTTAACACTAACAATAAAATATTGCTTCTCTTTCTCCTCCTCCTCCTTTTTTCACTTAAAAGACTCTAAAGGACTTAGAATCTCCTCCAGGATAGGATCTCAAAGGCCTAAATATATCTCCTTCATGTACTTACCTCATGGAGTCTGGAGAAGAAGCCATCTAGAAGCCATCTCTTGATGATGGAGTTGACATCTTGGGAGAATAACAAATAGAGAAAAAAGCCTGAGGGTACCACCAGCAGTGAAATGGATCTTTAGCAGTAGAATACCTCCAACTAAGCTATTGTATATTCATACAATGGAATATAAGAAAGAGAGAAATGCTGCTACATGCAACAACACAGAGGGCTCTTATGGTCATGATGATGAATGAAAGAAGTAATACAGACTGTATCGTCTAATTCCATTTATATGAAGGAAAAGAGTAGGCAAAATAATCTAGCAGAAAGGTAATAGTGGCTACCTTTCGGGGAAGGTATTCACCAGGAGGGGGCATGAGGGAAACTTTTAGAATTTTGGAAATACTCTATATGCGTATGTAAAAATTTATTCCCTTTCTTATTTAATACAACAGAATAAAAGGATTTGAAAAATCCATTAGTGTAGTCATAAGAAAAAGACTGAGGAGGGAGTCATGGGGGAAAAGAAGAGAGAAGGAGACCAGAGACTGCAGATTCATTTAAGGTAGACCTAGCATGGACCCGTGAAACTTGAGCTCTGTGGGTAGGTAAGATAAACCAGCGTGAAATTTCCCATTAAGACTTCACCTACATATTTTCCAAGACTTAATCACTCTAATTATGGGATCATAACTCCAGTGCCCAAAGCATACTCAGGAGGTCCAACATTGCTTAAGAATCAAGATTTTAGTAGCAAAAGCGAGTATAGGAAATGCTGAGTTCTGGAATTTTTTAAAAACAGCATAAACAGTGACACATTGCATGCAAAATTCAGCTGAATGATAATGAAAAAGTAACAAGGCTGACTTCCCTCTGAATTAAAACAACAACAAGACAGTATAAGTTTCTCATGCACAGTAATCACAGAGGATTCGATGGCACAAATTAGTCAAGGGAAAAGCCCTCACCACTTAACCTCCCTTCATGTACGAATCCATATTTCCCTCTAGGTTAAAATGAAATCTCCTTCTTTAGTATCATGTTCCCCTGAACTCTGTGGAGGGAAGGTCATGGGAATAGGGTCAGCTGGCAGGAGACATGGCATTCTGAGGCTTGTATAGCCATTTAATTAAATGAAATAATAGTCGATGCCAATAGACTGCTGCTTGGATGATTTGCATTCCCCATAAATTATGGGGCAGATATTTATCCTTTGTGGAGAAGGGTTACTTTCCTCCCTTTTGGCTCAAGTTCCCTCTGATTTTTCAGAATGATCAAGTGCTTGGAAATAAATTTTGTGTGGTTTTGTTTTATTATTAAAGATGTGAGGGCAGGGGGTGAGTGTGTGTAGCTGAAAAGCCAATTCCTAACATAAAGTCCTTTCCTCACTTGTGCACATGAAACTTGCATTTCCATGAGCATCCGTGGCTAGCATTTTGAAGAGCATCATGCTTGCAATTCTTTATAGAAGACTCAAGGTTGGCTTAAAGAGTTGGCTTGAAAAGCACAGCTTGTTTCCGTATTTCAACAGAACAAAATAGCTCATCTAGTTTGCAATCTGCAACCATCCTGAACTGGGTAGCATTGCAGTAAGTGGTATATTAGTTCCTGTCTTTTAGAGTCCCTGTGGGTTTCCTCTTTAGATGTCCTGCTTTATTTGACCATTTATAAGCATATATGTGGCATGTTCTTCCCACCCTGTTGAGATTTCTCTAGCCTGTGCTTAAAGGTGGAACTACACTATTAAGAATAAACTGGTTTCTCTGGCTTGTGCTTTTCCTATTCACACAGGAACTTAGGTTCCTGTGAGGTGCCCCTCAAGTATTTCTAGGTCTTCCTAATAGGTATCTCATATATGATTACAAACCAGCTGGTCTCATGCTGCATGCTACCATGTCAACATACAATTATGTGTCTGCCACAAGTGAGGCCCAGCAGCTCTTGAGATGGCAAAACCAAAGTGGGGAAGAACACGTTATGATTTAAAGATATGGCGAGGCACCTGGGTGGCTCAGTCGGTTAAGGGTCCGACTTTGGGTCAGGTCATGATCTCACAGTTCGTGAGTTTGAGCCCTGCATTGGGCTCTGTGCTGACAGCTCACAGCCTGGAGCCTGCTTCGGATTCTGTGTGTCCCTCTCTCTCTGGCCCTCCCCACTTGTGCTGTGTCTCTCTCTGTCAAAAATAAAATAACATCACAAAATATTAAAAAAATATTTGGCTTCAGGGAAAAGGAGTTATGATGGTGGAGTAGCATGGAGATGCTGAGCTTGTCTCATCCCTGAGATGCAGCTAGGTCAGCACCAAATCATTGTGAACACCTAGGAAATTGACCTGGGGATCAACACAGCAGTCTTCATAACCTGAGCCATAGAACTCAGCAGGTACACAGTGCAGAGAGGTGAACTGGGGGAAAGAAAAGCCACAGAGGGTAGGGAGCTGTTCTGTGGAGAGAGGATGGAGAAAGAGAAAGCGGGAGAGTGTGGCACATCCGGATTGTTGAAGAAAAGCAGTCCCCCAAAAGTAGCTGGAGAGAAAGAGTAAAACACTCGTAGGAGACTGAACAAGAAATATGTTCCCCCAAACCATTGATGGGAAGAAAGGAGAGGGTTTAGTACCACCAGGATTCTGTAAACAGTGGAGTGCAGAGTCTGAAGGTTTGGAGCTTAGTCCCTGCTGGTGCTCTGGTGAGGATAAAGGTAAACCCCAGAAGTAGGCAGTCGGGTCTGAGGGCTCCATGTGTCACATGGGGAGAAGCTGTTCCCCTGCTTGGAGTGCATTTGGTAGAGGCCATATGGCCTCCCGGCGGGCAAAGGTCCCAGCGGACCCAGGAGAGCAGCCACGTTTGCCGGTATTGGGAAAAAGATGCCAAAGTGCCGTGAAACCTGGCACCAGGTTGTGTGCTGTGATTTGCCATAATCTCTGAACCTCTTCTGCTGAGTGATCACATGAACATTTTCGGAGGCAAGGTGGCACCCAGCCATTGCTCAGCAAGACCCCCCTCCAGGGAGTCGTCACGGGTCCAAGCCACAGGGGTCTCTGAAGGGTGGGGTTTTGAAACACAACTCCATCTGAGATAAAACTCTGGAGGGAAGTGCTGCCTGGTAGGCACATGGCTTGGACATGGACAGGGTAGAGGCACGGAGTGGACAGAGGCCTGAGACAAAGGAGGGCTGCTTTATTGTGGGCTAGTAAGAATGCTAAGTTCCTGAGGGGAGGGAAGATGGCGGCGTAGGAGGACGCTGGGCTCACCGCGCGTCCTGCTGATCAATTAGATTCCACCTACACCTGCCTAAATAACCCAGAAAACCTCCAGAGGAGTAGCAGAACGGAGTCGCCGGAGCCAAGCGCAGACGAGAGGCCCACGGAAGAGGGTAGGAAGGGCGGCGAGGCGGTGCATGCTCCACGGACTGGCGGGAGGGAGCCGGGGCGGAGGGGCGGCTCGCCGGCCAAGCAGAGCCCCGGAGTCTGGCTTGCAAAAGCGGAGGGGCCTGACGGACTGTGTTCTGACAACAAGCGCGACTTAGCGTCTGGGAGGTCATAAATTAACAGCTCTGCTCGGAAAGCGGGAAGGCTGGAGGACAAAGGGAGGGAGAGCTGCTGAGCCCCCCGGACGACAGAGCTCAGCTTGGTGGGGAACAAAGGCGCTCGCCAGCGCCATCTCCCCCGCCCATCCCCCAGCCAAAATCCCAAAGGGAACCAATTCCTGCCAGGGAACTTGCTCGCTCCGCGCAAACACCCAACTCTGTGCTTCTGCGGAGCCAAACCTCCGGCAGTGGATCTGACTCCCTCCCGCTGCCACAGGGCCCCTCCTGAAGTGGATCACCTAAGGAGAAGCGAGCTAAGCCTGCCCCTCCTGCCCCTGTGCACCTTGCCTACCCACCCCAGCTAATACGCCAGATCCCCAGCATCACAAGCCTGGCAGTGTGCAAGTAGCCCAGACGGGCCACGCCACCCCACAGTGAATCCCGCCCCTAGGAGAGAGGAAGAGAAGGCACACACCAGTTTGACTGTGGTCCCAGCGGTGGGCTGGGGGCAGACATCAGGTCGGACTGCGGCTCCGCCCACCAACTCCAGTTATACACCACAGCACAGGGGAAGTGCCCTGCAGGTCCTCACCACTCCAGGGACTATCCAAAATGACCAAGCGGAAGAATTCCCCTCAGAAGAATCTCCAGGAAATAACAACAGCTAATGAGCTGATCAAAAAGGATTTAAATAATATAACAGAAAGTGAATTTAGAATAATAGTCATAAAATTAATCGCCGGGCTTGAAAACAGTATACAGGACAGCAGAGAATCCCTTGCTACAGAGATCAAGGGACTAAGGAACAGTCATGAGGAGCTGAAAACCGCTTTAAATGAAATGCAAAACAAAATGGAAACCACCACAGCCCGGATTGAAGAGGCAGAGGAGAGAATAGGTGAACTAGAAGATAAAGTTATGGAAAAAGAGGAAGCTGAGAGAAAGAGAGATAAAAAAATCCAGGAGTATGAGGGGAAAATTAGAGAACTAAGTGATACACTAAAAAGAAATAATATATGCATAATTGGTATCCCAGAGGAGGAAGAGAGAGGGAAAGGTGCTGAAGGGGTACTTGAAGAAATAATAGCTGAGAACTTCCCTGAACTGGGGAAGGAAAAAGGCATTGAAATCCAAGAGGCACAGAGAACTCCCTTCAGACGTAACTTGAATCGATCTTCTGCACGACATATCATAGTGAAACTGGCAAAATACAAGGATAAAGAGAAAATTCTGAAAGCAGCAAGGGGTAAACGTGCCCTCACATATAAAGGGAGACCTATAAGACTCGTGACTGATCTCTCTTTTGAAACTTGGCAGGCCAGAAAGAATTGGCACGAGATTTTCAGTGTGCTAGACAGAAAACATATGCAGCCGAGAATCCTTTATCCAGCAAGTCTGTCATTTAGAATAGAAGGAGAGATAAAGGTCTTCCCAAACAAACAAAAACTGAAGGAATTTGTCACCACTAAACCAGCCCTACAAGAGATCCTAAGGGGGACCCTGTGAGACAAAGTACCAGAGATATCACTACAAGCATAAAACATACAGACATCACAATGACTCTAAACCCATATCTTTCTATAATAACACTGAATGTAAATGGATTAAATGCGCCAACCAAAAGACATAGGGTATCAGAATGGATAAAAAAACAAGACCCATCTATTTGCTGTCTACAAGAGACTCATTTTAGACCTGAGGACACCTTTAGATTGAGAGTGAGGGGATGGAGAACTATTTATCATGCTACTGGAAGCCAAAAGAAAGCTGGAGTAGCCATACTTATATCAGACAAACTAGACTTTAAATTAAAGGCTGTAACAAGAGATGAAGAAGGACATTATATAATAGTTACAGGGTCTATCCATCAGGAAGAGCTAACAATTATAAATGTCTATGCGCCGAATACCGGAGCCCCCAAATATATAAAACAACTACTCATAAACATAAGCAACCTTATTGATAAGAATGTGGTAATTGCAGGGGACTTTAACACCCCACTTACAGAAATGGATAGATCATCTAGACACATGATCAATAAAGAAACAAGGGCCCTGAATGAGACATTGGATCAGATGGACTTGACAGATATATTTAGAACTCTGCATCCCAAAGCAACAGAATATACTTTCTTCTCGAGTGCACATGGAACATTCTCCAAGATAGATCATATACTGGGTCACAAAACAGCCCTCCATAAGTTTACCAGAATTGAAATTATACCATGCATACTTTGAGACCACAATGCTATGAAGCTTGAAATCAACCACAGAAAAAAGTCTGGAAAACCTCCAAAAGCATGGAGGTTAAAGAACACCCTACTAACGAATGAGTGGGTCAACCAGGCAATTAGAGAAGAAATTAAAAAATATATGGAAACAAACGAAAATGAAAATACAACAATCCAAACGCTTTGGGACGCAGCGAAGGCAGTCTTGAGAGGAAAATACATTGCAATCCAGGCCTATCTCCAGAAACAAGAAAAATCCCAAATACAAAATCTAACAGCACACCTAAAGGAAATAGAAGCAGAACAGCAAAGGCAGCCTAAACCCAGCAGAAGAAGAGAAATAATAAAGATCAGAGCAGAAATAAACAATATAGAGTCTAAAAAAACTGTAGAGCAGATCAACGAAACCAAGAGTTGGTTTTTTGAAAAAATAAACAAAATTGACAAACCTCTAGCCAGGCTTCTCAAAAAGAAAAGGTAGATGACCCAAATAGATAAAATCATGAATGAAAATGGAATTATTACAACCAATCCCTCAGAGATACAAACAATTATCAGGGAATACTATGAAAAATTATATGCCAACAAATTGGACAACCTGGAAGAAATGGACAAATTCCTGAACACCCACACTCTTCCTAAACTCAATCAGGAGGAAATAGAAAGCTTGAACAGACCCATAACCAGCGAAGAAATTGAATCGGTTATCAAAAATCTCCCAACAAATAAGAGTCCAGGCCCAGATGGCTTCCCAGGGGAGTTCTACCAGACGTTTAAAGCAGAGATAATACCTATCCTTCTCAAGCTATTCCAAGAAATAGAAAGGGAAGGAAAACTTCCAGACTCATTCTATGAAGCCAGTATTACTTTGATTCCTAAACCAGACAGAGACCCAGTAAAAAAAGAGAACTACCGGCCAATATCCCTGATGAATAAGGATGCAAAAATTCTCAATAAGATACTAGCAAATCGAATTCAACGGCATATAAAAAGAATTATTCACCATGATCAAGTGGGATTCATTCCTGGGATGCAGGGCTGGTTCAACATTCGCAAATCAATCAACGTGATACATCACATTAACAAAAAAAAAGAGAAGAACCATATGATCCTGTCAATCGATGCAGAAAAGGCCTTTGACAAAATCCAGCACCCTTTCTTAATAAAAACCCTTGAGAAAGTCGGGATAGAAGGAACATACTTAAAGATCATAAAAGCCATTTATGAAAAGCCCACAGCTAACATCATCCTCAACGGAGAAAAACTGAGAGCTTTTTCCCTGAGATCAGGAACACGACAGGGATGCCCACTCTCACCGCTGTTGTTTAACATAGTGCTGGAAGTTCTAGCATCAGCAATCAGACAACAAAAGGAAATCAAAGGCATCAAAATTGGCAAAGATGAAGTCAAGCTTTCGCTTTTTGCAGATGACATGATATTATACATGGAAAATCCGATAGACTCCACCAAAAGTCTGCTAGAATTGATACATGAATTCAGCAAAGTCGCAGGATACAAAATCAATGTACAGAAATCAGTTGCATTCTTATACACTAACAATGAAGCAACAGAAAGACAAATAAAGAAACTGATCCCATTCACAATTGCACCAAGAAGCATAAAATACCTAGGAATAAATCTAACCAAAGATGTAAAGGATCTGTATGCTGAAAAGTATAGAAAGCTTACGAAGGAAATTGAAGAAGATTTAAAGAAATGGAAAGACATTCCCTGCTCATGGATTGGAAAAATAAATATTGTCAAAATGTCAATACTACCCAAAGCTATCTACACATTCAATGCAATCCCAATCAAAATTGCACCAGCATTCTTCTCGAAACTAGAACAAGCAATCCTAAAATTCATATGGAACCACAAAAGGCCCCGAATAGCCAAAGGAATTTTGAAGAAGAAGACCAAAGCAGGAGGCATCACAATCCCAGACTTTAGCCTCTACTACAAAGCTGTCATTATCAAGACAGCATGGTATTGGCACAAAAACAGACACATAGACCAATGGAATAGAATAGAAACCCCAGAACTAGACCCACAAACATATGGTCAACTCATCTTTGACAAAGCAGGAAAGAACATCCAATGGAAAAAAGACAGCCTTTTTAACAAATGGTGCTGGGAGAACTGGACAGCAACATGCAGAAGGTTGAAACTAGACCACTTTCTCACACCATTCACAAAAATAAACTCAAAATGGATAAAGGACCTGAATGTGAGACAGGAAACCATCAAAACCTTAGAGGAGAAAGCAGGAAAAGACCTCTCTGACCTCAGCTGCAGCAATCTCTTACTCGACACATCACCAAAGGCAAGGGAATTAAAAGCAAAAGTGAATTACTGGGACCTTATGAAGATAAAAAGCTTCTGCACAGCAAAGGAAACAACCAACAAAACTAAAAGGCAACCAACGGAATGGGAAAAGATATTTGCAAATGACATATCGGACAAAGGGCTAGTATCCAGAATCTATAAAGAGCTCACCAAACTCCACACCCGAAAAACAAACAACCCAGTGAAGAAATGGGCAGAAAACATGAATAGACACTTCTCTAAAGAAGACATCCGGATGGCCAACAGGCACATGAAAAGATGTTCAGCGTCGCTCCTTATCAGGGAAATACAAATCAAAACCACACTCAGGTATCACCTCACGCCAGTCAGAGTGGCCAAAATGAACAAATCAGGAGACTATAGATGCTGGACAGGATGTGGAGAAACGGGAACCTTCTTGCACTGTTGGTGGGAATGCAAATTGGTGCAGCCGCTCTGGAAAACAGTGTGGAGGTTCCTCAGAAAATTAAAAATAGACCTACCCTAGGACCCAGCAATAGCACTGCTAGGAATTTATCCAAGGGATACCGGAGTACTGATGCATAGGGGCACTTGTACCCCAATGTTCATAGCAGCACTCTCAACAATAGCCAAATTATGGAAAGAGCCTAAATGTCCATCAACTGATGAATGGATAAAGAAATTGTGGTTTATATACACAATGGAATACTATGTGGCAATGAGAAAAAATGAAATATGGCCTTTTGTAGCAACGTGGATGGAACTGGAGAGTGTGATGCTAAGTGAAATAAGCCATACAGAGAAAGACAGATACCATATGGTTTCACTCTTATGTGGATCCTGAGAAACGTAACAGGAACCCATGGGGGAGGGGGAGGAAAAAAGAAAAAAAAAAAAAAAAAAGAGGTTAGAGTGGGAGAGAGCCAAAGCATAAGAGACTGTTAAAAACTGAGAACAAACTGAGGGTTGATGGGGGGTGGGAGGGAGGAGAGGGTGGGTGATGGGTATTAAGGAGGGCACCTTTTGGGATGAGCACTGGGTGTTTTATGGAAACCAATTTGGACAATAAATTTCATATAATAAAAAAATAAATAAATAAAAAAAATAAAATAGAATTTATCTTGACTAAAAAAAAAAAAAAAAAAAAAAAAAGAATGCTAAGTTCCTGTGCCCTAGAGACTAGGGAGCTGGATGAAGTCATTTCCATCTCTCCTCTCTCCCCAGCAT
The DNA here is from genome assembly GCF_018350155.1 of Leopardus geoffroyi. NCBI lineage: Eukaryota > Metazoa > Chordata > Mammalia > Carnivora > Felidae > Leopardus > Leopardus geoffroyi. The sequence continues at coordinate 139,662,647 of NC_059333.1, read as the reverse complement.
GCATGCCACACTGATCCATCCCAGTAAGCTAAGCAGCACCACCTAGTGGAGAACAATGCCCAACTGCATCCTCCAAGCACATCTCCTAGAAGACCAGCACAAGTCACTCCACCTGCTTAGTGTAAGGACTATAGAGAGCTTCATGGTTTCGGTTCTAGGGGAAACTGGGTGTAACTTCATTTGGGTTTCGTTATGTTTGCTGGTTCAGTTATGTGTTTATTTTCTTTGCCTCTGGCTTTGCTTGAGTTGTTTTTTTTTTTTTTTCCTTTCTTGAATACAGAAAGTGAAAAAATTATTTGCATTTTTTTTTACTTTTTTACTTAAAATTTTAAATTGTATTTCATTTTATTCTATTTTATTATATATATATATATTTAATTTTTAAATTTTTCTTACCCCCTTTTCCCCTTTTCTTTCCCTTTTTTCTCTATAAATCTTCTTTCAACAAGCAGACCAAAGCACACCAAGGATCTAGCTTTCTTGATTAGATTTTTTGTTTTGTTTTTAATTATTTAAGTTTTATTTTTTATTTCATTAATTTTTTTCTTTCTCCAAAATGAATAAACAAAGGAATTAACCTCAAAAGAAAGAACAGGAAGAAATGACAGCCAGGGGCTTCATCAACACAGATATAAGCAAGATGTCTGAACTAGAAAATAAAACCATGATAATAAGAACACTAACAGGGGTTGATAAAAGCATAGAATCCCTTTCTGTGGAGATAAAAGAAATAAAATCTAGTCAGGACCAAATTAAAAATGCTATAACCGAGATGCAATTGCAAATGGATGCCATGATGGTAAGCATGGGTGAAGCAGAGCAGTGAATCAGCAATTTAGAAGATAAAATTGTGGAGAATAATGAAGTAGGAAAAAAATAGAGAAACAAAGGTAAAAGATCATGATACAAGACTTAGAGAACTCAGTGACTTATTAAAAAGGAATATCTAAATAATAGAAGTCCCAGAAGATGAAGAAAGAAAAAAAGACAGAGGTTTATGTGAGCAAATTATAGCAGAAAACTTTCCTAGTCTGGGGAGGGAAAGAGACATCAAAATCCAAGAAGCATAGAAAACTCCTATTAGATTCAACGAAACCAAGTATTACCAAAGCATATCACAGTCAAATTCACAAAATACACAGACAAGGAAAAAATTATAAAAGCAGCAAGGGAAAAAGTCCTTAACATATGAGGTTCACAGCAGACCTATTCACAGAAACTTGGCGGACTAGAAAGGAGTGGCAGCTATATCCAATGTGCTGAATTGGAAAAATATGCAGCCAGGAATTCTTTATCCAGCAAGACTGTCATTCAAGATAGAAGGAGAGATAAAGAGTTTCCCAAACAAAAACTAAAGGAGTTCATGATAACTAAACCAGTGCTGCAAGAAATTTTAAGGTGGGGGTGGTGGTGGGACTCTTTGAGCATAGAGAAGAAAAAATAAAACAAAAATGACCAAAAGCAACAAAGACTAGAAGGGACCAGAGAACATCATCAGAAACACAAACTGTACCAGCAACACATGGCAGCAAATTCATATTTTTCAGTACTTACTCTAAATGTCAAAGGACTAAACGCTCCAACCAAAAGATATAGGGTATCAGAATAGATAATAAAACAGGACTCATCTATATGCTGCTTATAAGAGACTAATCTTAGACCTAAGACACTTGCCTATTGAAAGTAAAGGGATGGAGAGCCATCTATCATGCTAATGGTTGTCAAAAGAAAGCTGGAATAGCCATACTTATATCAGACAAACTATATTTTAAAATAAAGACTGTAACAAGAGACAAAGAAGGGCATTGTATCATAATTAACGGGTTTATCCACCAGAAGATCTAACAATTGAAATTATTTATGCCCCCAATGTGATAGCACCCAAATACATAAATCACTTAATCACAAACATAAAGAAACTCACTGATAATAATACCATAATAGTAGGGGACTTCAATACCTCACTTACAACAATGGACAGATCATGTAAGCAGAAAATCAACAGGGAAGCAGTGGCTTTGAATAACAGACTGGACCAGATGGACTTAACAGATATATTCGGGACATTTCATCCTAAAACAGAAGAATACGTTCTTCTCAAGTACACATGGAACATTTTCCAAAATTGATCACATACTGGGTGACAAATCAGCCCTCAACAAGTACAAAAAAGATCAAGATCATACCTGGCATATTTTCAGACCACAACGCTATGAAACTTGAAACCAACCACAATAAAAAATTTGGAAAGACCATGAATACTTGGAGATTAAAGAACATCCTACTAAAGAATTAATAGGGGGCACCTGGGTGGCTCAGTCTGTTAAGTGGCTGACTTCAGCTCAGGTCATGATCTTGGGGTCTGTGAGTTTGAGCCCCGCATCAGGCTCTATGCTGACGGCTCAGAGCCTGGAGCCTGCTTCCGATTCTGTGTCTCCCTCTCTCTCTGCCCCTCCCTTGCTTGCTCTCTCTATGTCTCTCTCTCTCAAAAATAATAAACATTAAAATATATTAAAAAAAAAGAATGAGTTGGGTTAACCAAGAAATTAAAGAGGAAATTAAAAAGTACATGGCAGCCAATGAAAATGAAAACACGACAGCCCAAAACCTCTGGGATGCAGCAAAGGCAGTCATAAGAGGGAAGTATTTAGCATTCCAGGCCTTCCTAAAAGGAAGAAAGGTCTCAAATACACAACTAACCTTATACCTGAAAGAGCTGGGAAAAAAAAAAACAGCAAATAAAGCCCCAAACCAGCAGAAGAAGGGAAGTAACAAAGATTAGAGCAGAAATCAATTATATATGTATATACATATATACATATATATACATATATAGAGAACATATATATAGAACAATAGAACAGATCAATGGAACCAGGAGCTGGTTCTTTGAAAGAATTAACAAAACTGATAAACCCCTGGCCAGATTGATAAAAAATAAAAAGGAAAGGACCTGAATAAAGTCATGAATGAAAGAGGAGAAATCACAACCAACACCACAGAAATACAAATAATAATAAGAGAATATTAGCGGCCATTATATGCCAACAAATTGGGCAATCTGGAATAAATGGACAAATTCCTAGAAACATATAAACTACCAAAACTGACAGGAAGAAATTGAAAATTTGAAGACCTATAATCAGTAAAGAAAGTGAATCACTAATCAAACATCTCCCAATAACAAGAGTCCAGAGCTGGATAACTTTCCAGGGGAATTCTACCACACACTTAAAGAAGAGTTAACACCTATTCTTTTGAAGCTGTTCAAAAAATAGAAATGGAAGAAAAACTTCCAAACTCATTCTGCATGGCCAGCATTACTTTGATTCCAAAACCAAAGATCCTACTAAAAAGGAGAACTACAGACCAACTTCCCTGATGAACATGGATGTAAAAATTCTCAACAAGATATTAGCCAGCTGGATCCAACAATACATTAAAAGAATTATTCACCACAGTCAAGTATGATTTATTCCTGGGATGCAGGGCTGGTTCAATATCTGCAAATCAATCAGTGTGATACATCACATTAATAAAAGAAAAAATGAGGGGCGCCTGGGTGGCTCAGTTGGTTAAGCGCCCAACTTTGCTCAGGTCATGATTTCACAGTTTGTGGGTTCAAAGCCTGTGTTGGGCTCTGTGCTGACAGCTCAGAGCCTGGAGCCTGCTTCGAATTCTGTGTCTCCCTCGCTCTCTGCCCCTCACCTGCTCACGTTCTGTCTGTCTGTCTGTCTGTCTCTCTCTCAAAAATAAATAAACATTAAAAAAATTAAAAAAAAAGGATGAGAACCACATGATCCCCTCAATAGATGAAGACAAAGTATTTGACAAAATACAGCATAACTTCTTGATAAAAACCCTCAAGAAAGTAGTGATAGAAGGGTAATAACTCAAGATCATAAAGGCCATATACGAAAGACCCACCACTAATATTATCCTCAATGGGGAAAAAGTGAGCTTTCCCGCTAAGGTCAGGAACACGAGAAGGATGTCCACTGTCACCACTGTTATTCAACATAGTGTTGGAAGCCCTAGCCTCAGTAATCAGACAACACAAAGAAATAAAAGGCATCCAAATCGGCAAGGAGGAAGTCAAACTTTCATTCTTCACAGATGACATGATACTGTATGTGGAAAACCCAGAAGACTCCACCGAAAACTGCACAAACTGATCCATGAATTCAGCAAAGTCGTGGGATATAAAATCAATGTACAGAAATCGGTTGCATTTCTATACACCAATAATGAAGCAGCAGAAAGAAAAATCAAGTAATGGATCCCATTTACGATTGCACCAAAACCTATAAAATATCTAGAAATAAGCCTAACCAAAGAGGTGAAAAATCTATACACCAAAAACTATTGAAAACTTATGACAGAAATTGAAGAAGACACACAAAAAATGGAAAAACATTCTATACTCCTAGACTAGAAGAACAAATATTGTTAAAATGTCGATACTACCCAAAGCGATCTATATATTCAATGCAATCCCTATCAAAATAACACCAGCATTCTTCACAAAGCTAGAACAAAAAATCCTAAAATTTGTATGGAACCAGAAAAGACCCTGAATAGCCAAAGTAATCCTGAAAAAGAAAACCAAAGCTGGAGGCATTACAATTCCATGTTTCAAGCTGTGTTACAAAGCTGTCATCATCAAGACAGTATGGTACTGGCACAAAAACAGACACCTAGATTAATGGAATAGAATGGAGAACCCAGAAATGAACCCATAAACGTATGGCCAACTAATCTTTGACAAAGCAGGAGAGAATATCTGATGGAAAAAAGTCTCTTTAGCAAATGGTGTTGGGAAAACTGGACAGTGACATGCAGAAGGAGGAACTTGGACCACTTTTTTACACTATACACAAAAATAAACAAAATAGATGAAAGACTTAAATATAAGACAGGAAGCCATCAAAATCCCAGAGAAGAAAGCAGGCAACAACCTCTTTGACCTTGGCTGCAGCAACTTCTTACTCAATATGTCTTTGGAGGCAAGGGAAACAAAAGCACAAATGAACTATTGGGACCTCATCTAAATAAAAAGCTTCTGCACCGTGAAGGAAGCAATCAGAAAAAACTAAAAGCAACTGACAGAATGGAAGAAGATATTTATAAATGACATATCAGATAAAGGGTTAGTATCCAAAATTGACAAAGAGCTTATCAAACTCAATACCCAAAAAACAAATAATCCAGTGAAGAAATGGGCAAAAGACATGAATAGACACTTGTCCAAAGAAGACAGCCAGATGGGCAACAGACATGAAAAGATACTCAACATCACTCATCATCAGGGAAATACAAATCAAAACCACCCTGAGATACCACCTCACACCTGTCAGAATGGCTAACGTTAACATTTCAAACAACAGATGTTGGCAAGGATATGGAGAAATAGGAACCCTTCTGCACTGCTGGTGAGAATGCAAACTGTTGCAACCAGTCTGGAAAACAGGAGGTTTGGGAGGTTCCTTAAAAAATTAAAAATAGAGCATAGAACTACTTTACAACCCAGCAATTGCACTACTAGGTATGTATCCAAAGGATACAGGAGTGTTGATTCTAAGGGGCACATGGGGGGCGCCTGGGTGGCGCAGTCGGTTAAGCGTCCGACTTCAGCCAGGTCACGATCTCGCGGTTCGTGAGTTCGAGCCCCGCGTCGGGCTCTGGGCTGATGGCTCAGAGCCTGGAGCCTGTTTCTGATTCTGTGTCTCCCTCTCTCTCTGCCCCTCCCCCGTTCATGCTCTGTCTCTCTCTGTCCCAAAAATAAATAAACGTTGAAAAAAAAAATTTTAAGGGGCACATGGACTCCAATGTTTATAGCAGCGCTATCAACAATCGCCTAAGTATGGAAAGAGCCTAAATGTCCATTGACTAATGAATGGATAAAGAAGATGTGGTATATATACATATATACACACATATATGTACATATATGTGTGTATATATACACCCATATATATATGTGTGTGTGTGTATATATATATATATACATGTATATATATGTATATATATATATATATATATATATATATATATATAATGGAATATTACTCAGATCAAAAAGGATGAAATCTTGGCATTTGCAATAACCTGGATGGAACTAAATGTATTATTCCAAGTGAAATAAGTGAGTCGGAGAAAGACAAGTATCATATGATTTCACTCACATGTGGAATTTAAGAAACAAAACATAGGAAAGGGAAGGAAAAATAATATAAAAACAGAGATGGAGACAAACCATAAGAAACTCTTAAATACAGAGAACTGAGGGTTGCTGGTAGCATATTGGGAGGGGGGATTGGCTAAAGGGCAATGGGCATTAAGGTGGGTACTTGTTAGGATGAGCACTGGGTGTTGTATGTAAGTGATGAATCACTAGATTCTAATCCTGAAATCATTATTACATTATATGTTAACTAACTGGGATTTAAGTTAAAAAAATTTAAACAATAATTTAAAAAGTATACAATATGGCTACAAATTCTTTAATTTTCCTTCAGTCAAGAATTTAAGTCTGAGTCCCTTCCGTTAGGATCTGGGCGGGCCAGTCATTGCTTTGACCAACAGAGTTTGGCTGAAATGTTGCTATGTTGCTTCTGAGGCTGGGTCATAAAAGGCCATGCATTTCTATTTGGCTCTCTTGGAATATTCTCTCTCCAGATGTTCCCTCTTGGGTACTCTCTGTCAGAACCCAGCTGCCATACTGCAAGAGGACAAAGCCTTATCGAGATACCCTGTATAGGTGCTTTGTTCAACAATCTTGGCTAAGTCCAGACTTTGAGTCATCTGAAATAGACATGGGAATGAAATAGCCTCCAGGTTATTCCAGGGCCCAGCTGTCTGAATCACCCTGTTCCTCTCCTTCTTTCCGAGTGAGGCCCAGACATTGTGGCACAAAGGTGAGTCTTTCCTACTTCTACCCTGTCTAAACTGCTGACCGTTAGAGTCATGAGATATGCTAAAATTATTATTGTTTTAGACCCCTCAGTTTGGAATAGTTTATTATACAGCAATAGATCACTGGCGTAGAATGACTTGCTTTTCTTTTGGATTTTGTGCTCTGCTTTGTCAGGGGGGTCACACATAGTGCTGTTTATGCCTCTGAGCTCACTCAGACTCAGAATTGCCTCTTCCATCCTGCAGCTGAAGCCTCTTTACTCAGGGAAAACTTTTGTGCTTGGTTTTTCTCTTTCATTCATATAAAGGCTACTGAGCCTGTCCTATATCTTCTCCAGACTTCTTTCTCCTAACACTCCTCAGTATCTCTGTGTTAACAGGCCTCTGGTGGGCACAGTTCAGTTTCCAAATGTACCCAGATGATCCTTAGTCCTAGTTGTCCTCAACCTGTTGATAGCCTGCTGATTTCCATTTAAATTTAAAAAAGGCTTGATGTTTGTTGACTGGGCATCACATGAGTAAGTACAACAGGGGGGAGGACTAAATATTTCTCTTGTGATCTACCCGTGTAACCCAAATGACCCTATGTATACCCTCCCCACCAACGTCCTCACCAGCCGGTAGTGAGACCTTGGGAGAAAAAATTCTTTGCCCTCTCTTCTTATGCTCAGTTTTAAAATGGGTTAAAACAATGGAAATGTAAATTTTCTTATCGAGGGGATCCCACTTGGAAGTAATATCAATTGCCTAATCCTGTAAAAGAAGGAGAAATAAAGTATTTCAAAATTTTCCAGTAAATACAAAGAAGCACTGATGATGCTGATCACCTTTCTCATATTATGCCACCACATGATAGGCCACCACCGTTTTGTGGGTAATAAAGTAGCACAGCAGGAGGGCTGATATCTGAGTCTTTAATTTCACTTTGGCCTAAGAATTGAATCAGTGGTGCCTGAGGTGGATAAGGAATTGAGAATTTCTAGTCCACTTTCTTTAATCATGGGAAAGTAAGCAAGTTCTGGGGGTGCTTTTTATTCTCATATTAATAAGCCCTGTGAGTCTGAAGTCATGAGTTCTACACAATCACACTATGGTGGTGAAGTTTGGACTTCTGTGTGGTAAATCAATTTTTGGTAAATGAATAAATTTAGAAGTACCCGAAAGATGTAGATAGTGTATTCTGGTTGCAATTCCTCTGCTTGGTTCTTTTATTTTGGAATCTTATCCTGAATCTTCCATTTACTCACCTTATCTTTGGATAATTCATTCAAGTTCTCTGGGTCTCAGTTTCTTCATCTGTAGAGTGGGGAAAATGATACCTACCTTAAAGAATTGTGGTAAGAATTAAATGGGATGATGCAAATGTCCATCAGTGGATGAATGGATAAAGGAGATGTTATATATATATATATATATATATATATATATATATATATATATATATATAATACACACACACACACACACACACACACACACACACACACACACACACCGTGGAGTATTACTCGACAATCAAAAAGAATGAAATCTTGCCATTTGCAACTATGTGGATGGAACAAGAGGGTATTATGCTAAGTGAAATTAGCCAGTCAGAGAAAGACAAATATCATATGACTTCACTCATATGAGGACTTTAAGGTACAAAACAGATGAACATAAGGGAAAGGAAGCAAAAATAATTTAAAAACAAAGAGGGGAACAAAACATAACAGACTCTTTTTTTTTAAATGTTTATTTATTTTTGAGACAGAGAGAGACAGAGCGTGGACAGGGGAGGGGCAGAGAGAGAGAGGGAGACACAGAATCTGAAGCAGGCTCCAGGCTCTGAGCTGTCAGCACGGAGCCCGACGCGGGGCTCGAACTCACGGACCGTGAGATCATGACCTGAGCCAAAGTCGGACGCTTAACCGACTGAGCCACCCAGGCGCCCCAAAACATAACAGACTCTTAAATACAGAGAACAAACTGAGGGTCACTGGAGAGGTTGTGGGTGGGGAGATGGGCTAAATGGGTAAGGGGAATTAGGGAGGACAGTTGCTGGGATGAGCACTGAGTGTTATACATAGGGGATAAATCACTGGAATCTACTCTGGAATCATTGCACTATATGCTAACTAACTTGGATGTGAAATAAATAAATAAGTGAATAAATAAAAGAAATTTCCAGAATTCTGTAGAGAAAAAATTAATAAAAAGATCCAACATTTAAAAGAAAAAAAAAAAGAATTAAATGGGATAATGAGGTAAAGAGACTGGTGCTCACCAAAATTTCTATCTACTTTAAGATTTCCCAACATCACTTGCAATTAGGTGGGTCATGTGGCTTTTCTTGACCAATCAAATGTGAAAGTACTGTGTGTCACTTCCAGAATGAGGCATTAGCAAGTGGATGAGTAATTCCCTAATCTCTTTCTTCCCTTGCTGTGGCAACTGAGAAGATAGCATATTACAGATGGTATGGATACAAGACGGTAGAGCTTTAGTCAGCCTGGGTCCCTAAGTGACTGGGTGGAGCAGAGGCTTAGTTTCTGTGATTAGATAGGTAGCAAAAATGAGAAATAAACTTTTCCATTAGGAAGCCACTCAGGATTTGGATGACTTGTTACTGCAGCATAAGCTTAGGCTATTGTAAATAATATAGATCTTACAGGAAGGAGGATGCTGTTACAATAAAAACATAAAGTATGTATGTTTTAAGTATTGGCTTCATAGCGGGCAAAAGGTGGTAAGGATAGTGATCTCAGAGGTCAGAAGAGGGCAATCCATGTTACGTAGTGGCAAAATGTTTGGCAGTACAGTCATCAGATACAACTTGAAAAGGAGGTCAAGTTCTAATGAACTTTTAGTTCTAGGGGAGAGCCTGGAAAATAGAATATTTTCAGAAAACAAGCTTCACAAAGAACTATAGATGCAGATGTTGGTCTATGGAATTTCTGGCAGTCAAAGAGAAAGAAGCCTAATAAATGTTTTGAGAAGATCAAAGAAGAAACCACAATATAGTAGAGTCTGGGCAGCCCCTTGGTCAGTTACCTGTGTAACTGTGTCGATTAAAACACCCTGCTGATCCTTACTGGATGTGAAATGTGTGCAAGAAATGAACTTTTCTGGGTTAAGTCCTTGAGACTGGGAATTGTTACAACGGTGGAAGTCTTGTCTATCCTGACTAGCGTAGCATCTATCACCTTTAGCACAGTGCACAGAATGAACAGTCAGTAAGTGTTACCCTATAGTTCTTATCATTATGTTTGCTTTTCTTGTTGCAATAACTGTTAAAAGTGTATGATTGTGGTAGTGGAATCTAGATCAGTCTAACAGAAAAAGAGGATTAAAGCTAAGGTAACCAGAGTGAAGAATAGTGTTAATTTTGGTTTACACAGGAATTGCAAAATGAAATATAAATAAGAGAAAGAGAGGCAGTGTAAATAAGAAATAAGTGAGGTGAGCTAGAAATCAGGAGAGCAGGACCCTTTATATGAATTTTCCAAGAGTTTGAAGTGTTGGTAATTATTTTATTTAAGATTTATTTATTGGGGCACCTGGGTGGCTCTGATTGGTTGGTTAAGTGTCCAACTTTGGCTCGGGTCATGATCTCACGGTTCGTGGGTTTGAGCCCTGCGTCGGGCTCTGTGCTGACGGCTTGGAGCCTGGAGCCTGCTTCGGATTCTGTGTCTTCCTCTCTCTCTGCCCCTCCCCTGCTCACACTCTGTCAATCTCTCTCTCAAAAAATAAATAAACATTGGAAAAAAAAAAAGATTTATTTATGTTTGGGAGGGGGGAGGGGCAGAGAGAGAGGGAGACACAGAATCCGAAGCAGGCTCCAGGCTCCGAGCTGTCAGCACAGAGCCCGACATGGGGCTTGAACTCACAAGTCGTGAGATCATGGCCTGAGCCAAAGTCGATGCTTAACTTACTGAGCCACCCAGGTGCCCTGGTAATTATTTAAATATTTAGCAAAAACAGGTGGGCCAGGTATGACTCATGGACTACTAGTTGGTGATCTCCACCAGAAGACTGGCCCTAAGAACCAACATGTCTAATAGCCAACAAGGTCTCTGAGGATAAATTTCATTACATCATAATTTGCAGAATCATAAATAGTCAAGGTTACTGTGTTTGGATTCAACTTCACCCCATCTGAAACTTACTTCCGCCTTTCAACATCTCTGCCAAATTGTCTTCCAGCTAAGGACTGAATACCTCTGGAGGTAGGTGGCTTATTACTTTGTGAGGTATAACATTTTGCATCTTTCATATCAAAATTTTAGGAAGTTCTTTCTATATTTGAGGTAAAATCTGCCTTCCTATGTGGCTCCTCCTATTCTTCGCTTCCCATTGCCCTCCACTGCACCATTGGTTTATACCCTACAATAAAATTTCTAAAGCTGGTGATCAATTCACCTAATGCCACTGCAGTGGGTATCTTTTTATTCTTCTAAGCTATTCCTCTTCTTCCCCTCTCCACCCACTTCTTCTGGCAACAGCACCTTCCTTTGAGTGTTCTGTGTATAGAAGAGCTCCAAGTCACAAAATCTTGTTCCCTGCCTCCTGCCCCTCCCTCACCTCAAACCAGGCTACAGAAGATCCAGGACTGGCTAACTATCATATTTTATCACACAAGCTTTGGAGACTGGTGCAGTGGTGAGAATATGCCCTCAACTGGGCACCTTGGAGCCTTTTCTGTAGATTTAATATAAGGCACTGAGAGAGAAAAATTCTGTCTGTTCTTGGGTGCTCCCAAGACAAAGAATATCTGTAGTCATTTCCTTCTACCCCCCAAACCATGCTTCATAGAGTAAGGTGTCTGTAGCAGGAGAAAGTGATGACAAAATTCAGTAAGTAGCAGAGCAGAAAAGAGAGACAGAAGTGACAAAGAGCAAGAGAACACTTTTTGTTTCTCTGTGACCCTCTTCACCTTGTATCCTTGTGTTTCTTAGTTATGAAAAAAAATAGTGACACTAGTTTGTGTTGAGTTCCTATCATTTGCACCCAAAGGGTCCTGATCTAAACTATGTTGGAGATCATGTTTATAACAGTCCACATGTGATATTACACTTTTACCTCTTCCTTGAATTGTTACTCAGGGCATTTATATTTTCATTAAAAAAATGTTTTCATTTATTTATTTTGAGAGAGAGAGAGCATGAGTTGGGGAGAGGCAGAGAGGGAGAGAGCCCAAGCAGGCTCCGTGCTGGCAGTCCAGCATGGGGCTTGATCTTAAGAGATCATGACCAGAGTTGAAATCAAGAGTCAGACGCTTAACCGACTGAGCCACCAGACGCCCCTCTATTTTCTAGTCAAGCTATCTGCAGTTATTTGTCTTAATTTTATATTTCCAATAAGTTTAAATTATCATGCATTTTAGATAGAGCACATTCATTTTAACTCTCAAGTATTTGTGTATACTATGATTTTAATTTTATTTTGTTGCAAATGTTTTTGCATTTTATGAATTTATTATGTAAACTAATTCTACACAAAATTGATTCCATTTTTTTAGTGAGGTATTACTCTTTGACACTAACAGCAAAAAGATCTGATGGCTATGACTGAAATGCTACATTTCATCCATCGCAAAGCAGTATTATGTCATGAAATACTTATTTGCATTTCCAATAAATACAGTAACTCCTTTGCAGGAAACTGCAGGCACTTACATTTTTTCTTTAGTGTGCTCCCACCTTTATGAGTTGTGGCCAGGAACAGGATTCTGTAGCAGTTTGCTTTACTGCTCTTCCAAAGCAGGTCTTTGTGGTTAAGTACAATTTTCTACAGGAATCACACTCAGGGTACTTCAGTGGGCTATGTCAGCTACATGTAAGGAGTGTGACATTAGTGGAAGTTTAATGTGTTTTCCACCTTGAATAGTCAGTGACTGTCATTCATGCTTTGAGCGTATTTTTAGGTTTCAAACATGATCTATCACAATATTCCTGCCTGTCCAAGGGATGGTGCCATTACTATGGTTACCTTCTGGCTCACTGGCCCCATACAGTTCCCGGTGTTCTTTATTATACACAGCCCAGGTGCCTCTACTTGGAAATTCTAAACACACTGGAAATACGCTGAGAATAATAAGTAGAGCTAAGAAGAGACATAGAGGATTAAGGCAGTAAAGGTTTGACTTCATCCTCAGGTAAAACATCCAACTCTCCCGGGCTGAACAGATTTTCTTCCTCCCTCTGGCTCACATCTGCATGGGATATCGCATGGCATGAAAGCTTCCTACACATCAAAATGGGTTGAAAATGAGATTTTTTTGGAACGGATGTGCCTTCTGAGAGCAATTTTCCAAAGCTGTAATTCTTATTAAGTAAGGGATCCAACAGTTAGGAAGTCCCTAATGCCCAACTGGTTGGGGTTCTCTTTAATTCAGGTTGTCAGTCACCAACTATATATGGTGATGAATGAAGAGAATGGCTATTTTTATTCACATCTTCCATAGTAGGTAAATATGTCCCACGTCATTTTTTACTCTGAGGATGGAACGTTAAGATTTATTCCTTTTGTTCTGTCGCTGTGGATTTGTTAAAGACGTTCTGTTATTTGGTGGAATTATTTTTGAGGGAAGGAAAATACCTTATATCTTACTCTAATTTGTACCAGATGTTGGCAAGAATGTTACAGAAAACAACAGGTTTCGATGAGAATGTAACCGTATTACACCCTATACCATGTAGTACATATTATACAAGTACTGATTATAATAGCAGGAAATAAGCTTATTTTTTTAAAAATGCACTAGTTAAATTTCAAACCCACATTTTAGGCTTTGCACCTCTTGCTGACAAACAAAAGGTTTTTGTTTTTGTTTTTTTAAAGAAAAGATCGCCAATCGCTAGTCACTGTATGAAAGCTAGTATTGCCAAACAGCTTCAACCATACAACCACAAGGAGGAGCTCAAGCATCAAATTAAGAATTAACACATCTGATTAAGTGTGGTGCATGCAGATTTTGGCAATGATTAAGGCAATGTTTATTCTTATATGGAGGTGAGGTGATCTGTAGACCTTTGTCCAAATCAATATCACTCTAGGGTGTTTATGTTGATATCCGGGATATTTCAGAATATTTAAATAAATATGATAATACAGGCTTAATGCAGTCTTCACCCAGCAACCGGATGGATCTTTAAAGGAAAGCATGTGAGATTATGCCACTCCCTGGTTGAAAACCTTCCAGTGGCTTCTTTCCACTTTGAGAATAAACTGTGCGGTCTCTTCTGTGGCCCGTATGGCCCTGCGTTGTCTGGTTGTGACGTCCCTTTCTGTCTCCATCTCATGCTTGTCTCCCCACAGGCCTGCAGCTGTGGCCACATTTGCCTTCTGAACGGTTGTAGAGTAGCTCCTTTTCTGCCTTAGGGATTTCACACTTCTGATTTCCTCCGTTCTTCCAGATCTTTGCATGCCTGCCTCCTTCTCATCCTTTAGGATTCGGCTTCAATGTCACCTTCTAGACTTGTTTCCTGACCACTACTGAATGTAGGCTGGTCTGCCTTCCTGCCTCTCATTATTCCCCAAACTCATTCTCTGTTCATGCTTTCTTAACATTTATCACAAGCTGTAATGCCTTTGGTCATTTAAATGTTTCCCATTTATTACCTGGCTTCTGTGTTTGAATGTATATTAGAGCAGGAACTTTGTCTGTTTTACACTGCAGTATCCACAGTGCCTAGCACAATTCCTGGCATGAAGTATGTGTTCAATAAACATTTGTTGAATGAGTTTTTATAATTGGAACTTAACATGCCTGGGTCTAGTGTGACCCTGAAATTATAGTCATGGAAATGGTTTTTAAAATTAGTCTCCTACCTCTGTCTCTCTCTGTCTAAAAATAAAAAAAAACATTAAAAAAATTTAAAAAAAAAGGGGGCGCCTGGGTGGCTCAGTTGGTTAAGCATCCGACTTCGGCTCAGGTCATGATCTCACAGCTCATGAGTTTGAGCCCCGTGTCAGGCTCTGTGCTGACAGCTCAGAGCTTGGAGCCTGCTTCGGATTCTGTGTCTCCCTTTCTCTCTCTACCCTGCCTCTGCTCATGCTCTGTCTCTCTCTGTCTAAAAAATAAATAAACATTAAAAAAATTGAAAAAAATTAGGCTCCTACCTCAATGACCTCTACTTACAGTTTCAAGGGCCACTCACCAGTCACCCAACAATACACAGGATATTCCTCCTGCCTCCAGGAAAAGGCAGCAAACACCACACAGTGAAATCTAAAAGCTGCCAGGATAGATTGCTAGCAGCATTGATGGACAAACAAAATTAAGCAAAATATGCTCACATCTTCCTCTGTTATCTGTATTATTTGACCTTGACAACATGAGCCTGTTTCTGAGGAACAGCGACTTTGGCCCCATCAGTTGGTACTTCCCTCCAGTGGTATCACTAGCATCACCAGTTTTGGAGGTACTGATAGAGGTGGCTCTTGGTGACCCCATCTGTCAGATGTAAGAGGATATTGGCTTGTTTGGAGCTGCTGGCCTTCCATAGAGAGGTCTTTGAGAAGGTCCTTCTGTCTTCCTTCCTCCAAGAGTCCACTTTCTTTGAATATGGACAAGTAGGTGGCTTTAAGACTAGACCTCATGTTGGGGCACCTGGGTGGCTCAGTTGGCTAAGCGTCCGACTTTGGCTCAGGTCATGATCTCCCGATTTGTGGGTTTAAGCCCCGTGTCAGGCTTTGTGCTGACAGTTCAGAGCCTGGAGCCTGCTTTGAATTCTGTGTCTCTCTCTCTCTGCCCTTTCCCCCATTCATGTTCTGTCTCTTTCTCTCAAAAATAAATACACATGAAAAAAATTTTTTAAAAGACTAGACCTCATGTTCATGTGAATGCTCACAGAAGGTTATCGGCTCTTCTAAAATCATGTCCTAGAACACATTAAGCTTGAGTTTCTGCCAAGTTTACTATTTCAGTAGGTATATAACATATTTCACCTATGTGCGTTTTGTAAATAATTTCTGATTCTTTCAGTAATGACCAGTAATATTCAACCTTACTCATTTTCTCTTTCTTCCCAGGAAACTTATTCAAAGTAGTACATTTATTTATCAAGAAAATAAACACATGCTTTCTGGGAAATGTACTCACGGAAGATCCCCCAAAGAAATATATTTGATCCTTTCACAGGAAGAAAGTTAACACATTCTGGTAGGATGACCATTCCAAAACCCACGTTTACATATTTTTAAATTTGAAGGACAACAAAAAAGTTAATGCGTATATGTCATTTATTACTCTTAGGGATCCCTTTGTCAGGATATGGTATTACAAAATGTTCTTGTATTTCTGGGAGAGTTGTAAAAAAATAAGTACAATTGAAATAGAGTATCAATTTCTTCTCGCAGTTTATTTTATTTTTTTTTTAACGTTTTTTTTTTTTTGGGGGGGGGACAGAGAGAGACAGAGCATGAACGGCGAAGAGGCAGAGAGAGAGGGAGACACAGAATCGGAAACAGGCTCCAGGCTCTGAGCCATCAGCCCAGAGCCCGACGCGGGGCTCGAACTCACGGACCGCGAGATCGTGACCTGGCTGAAGCCGGACGCTTAACCGATGGGGAACAGAAATAACAGCTACATGACTTGTTTACCAGGACCCAATGAGAGAGGATTCTATGACTTAGATATCTTAATCTGTGACATTGTGCTACACAGGAGGTGCTTGATGAAGGTGCTTGGTTAAGATGTATATTGTTTTTGGGTAGTATTAAGCATGTAATGGTGACATACTTACGATGTTAAATATTTGTGACCAAAAGCTAGTGGCATCTGATGGGTCTTGTGCCTTTACCAATTGGTGTCATTTTTAATTCCAAGTATATGTGGTACTGTGTTTCAAGTTATCTTCGGTAGACTGATTACAAAAACGTCCTAATTCTCCATGCATTCCTGGATGTATCCTTTGCATTGGGACTTTGCAGCAGCTACCATTACAAGGCAGATTGTGTCCCGCCCCCTCTTTGCATCTGAGTCCACCTTATTGCTCACTTAAGTGAGCAGAATGTGGCTGAAATGACATTATGTCCCTTCTAAGCCTAGACCTCAAGTGGCCCCGTGTATTTTTGTGCACACTGGTATCCCTCTTCCTTCACCATAAACAAGCCTGGGCTAGCCTGCAGGAAGGTGACAAGTCATTTGTAGTAGAGTTGAGTCATCCTAGCTGAGGACGTCCTTAAGCAGCCAGCCCCTAGTTAACCTACCCGTTGATTGCAGCCAATAAAAAAGTGTGGCTGAGATCAGCCAAACCTGGGCTAGCCCAAAAGAACTACCTCATCCATCCATGGAATCATGAGCACATGAGCATCTTGTTGTTGTTGTTTTTCAAGGCACTTTGTTTTGAGTTCATTTGTTAAACAGCATTATTGTGAAAATAGATGACTTCTATACTACTGCATACGTGTTTCTGGTGATAGTGTCTATATAGGTTTAGATATTGGCAGTTTTGTGGCTCAGGGTTATATTAACTATAGTTGTAAACAATAGTGGTCTTGTGGTTCAAGGTATAGGGTGCTTAATGGTGATGGAATTTGGAGGTAATTATGGCAATATAACTAACATTTATGGCTTGATGATGTTGGCATTTGTACTTTTGATGAATATGATATTTAAACTGTGGGGTGGTTACAGGTGTTGGCAACACCTGTATTGCTACCCATATGATATGTTGGACAACCCAGATATCCTGCCAAATTTTGTAACAGTTTGATAACTAGATGACAGCTCTCAAATGCCATTAAGTTTCCAAGGAAGCTAAATAAACATTGTTCTTAGTTTCTTGCTAAACTGGGAAAGTTGAGATATTGGTGGGCTTCTTCACTTCTTGTATGTGTATGTGTGTACACATGCACACACACACACACACACACACATGCACGCAAACACACACTGGGTGAAGAAGACTATGGGGGATCTTTGACTATGATACTGTATGTGTGGAAGTCACCCTTGGCTATGTCAGTCTAGGTCCCATTGGCACAGATGCCAGAAGGGGACACCTTCTTACACTTATTCTCATGATTTTTCAGAAAACAAAAAACACAACCAAAGAGAACACACCTTCTCTATGCCTCAGTTTAGCTTTTACAAGAAGAGTTGTTGAACTGGTATAAAAATATCTGGTCATTTGTTTTCTTTGGTTAAACATGGCTAGTGATGACAGACAGCTATGTCCGTACTTCAGCAGGTGGAGTAGTCCATGCGTGGCACTCCTTGCAAGGAGAATCCTGGCCCGTCTCTGAAACGATCCTGTTCTTCTAGGAGGGAACTGGTTATTTTTTGTGTTTGTTTTCCACATAATTTCTTTGCCAGTGTATCCTTCTGAACTACGGGGCACCAGAATCTCTTTAAAGATATCTCTGTGTTTTCTGAGGATGTTTCCCACCTTTGTTAACTTTGTGGACAAATGGTTAACAAAACTCTTTCCCTTTCAGAATGAGAATTTGACCTTTAACTTGCTAGCTCAGTTCCCCTGGTAACTTCACAATGACAGAATGTCAACTATGCTTCTAGGCAGGACTGCTTGAGCTAAAAATGATCTTTGGCAAATTGCATCTGGACTAGAAGGGCTATGAATGAACTATAAATACTTGATAGGGAAGCTAAACTTTGGGTGTCCTTAAGCATTGGGACTCATATCTGGGCACGTATCTTGTTGGGAACTTGGAAGCTATGGATCCTTTGGGTTAGCAGATTTTAGGCCAGGATAGATCCTGTACTTGTCTGATATGGGTCTCATCTTCTAGTATCTGAGCTTTTAGACTGCTTTAAGGACTACAGGGAAAACAAAACACCTGAAGCTGTCCTCAGGCAAGCTCTGGTTTTTATCCTGTAACCTAATAGATGGATGTCAAGTGTGGCCTATGGTAGACTTGTGAGTATGAATGTTTATATGAACCTAAAAAGATCTTTACTGGGTATTTCAGACTCAGCATGGGTCCATAGGTCCAATTGCTGTTACACCTGAGGCGTCCTCTGGCCTGAAGAGACTCCATGGCAGATGCTTTGGCTGTGTATGTGTGTTCAAGTGTGATTTATCATGCATGAGGTATGTACCAGGTGATTAAATGGCAGGATGCCTGTCCCCCTGGGGTTTGTAGACCATGGTACTAACATACTGGCAAAAGTGATGTCTAAGCAATTCGCCAACTTGCAACATCTCTAATCTAAGAATATATCAAGAGGGGTTTTCTGGGAAGGAGGCTGAGGATCTTGGGGGATGTTGCTGGCCGTACTGGTCAAGGGTGACTATTTCCTGTTAAAACCAAAGAGCACTCATAACAGGAGGCTCTCAAGATAACACCCCACCCCCTCAACCACTCATAGGAAGAGCAGTATTAACATTCATCTCAGGCATGCTGCTAACCATAGGAGGGCCTTCTTTTGGAAGAACCTGGAGAAGTCCTGGCCTCACTGCCGTGAATGCCTGCCCCTTGCCTAGAGTGTCTATGCAGATCCACACAGGATGATTCAGTTATTCAAGCAATGGCCTCTGAAGTCTTCTCAGTCAGGCTTTCCTTAGGAAGAGGAAGTGATGGCCACAGGCAGCCCCAGGCTTCCATTTTACCAGCTTAGCAACCACAGAGGGAAGAGCTTGCCTTTTTCACTTCATTCCATCAGGTATGCTGTGGTTTGCACTCACTGCCCTGGCTTGGGATGTATGGGCTTCCTGAACAATCAGAGAGGCCATGATCGGGAAAACTCTCATGTGGCTACTGAGGAGAAGGCTATTCAGGACTTTTGAAACATAGAGCCTGAGAATGGAGAAAAGTAGTTTTCCAGAGGAAAATTGGAGGGCTTGGATACAAGGAAGTGGGGCAGGATGCTGGGAAGGCTAAACAATAATTGCCCACAACAGTATCTCTGAACATCTAGAAAGAAAGTGGAAAAACAATTGAGTGCATTCATTTAATATCCTCTTAATCACCTCCAGGCCACTGAATGGTGCAAAGTCAAAGACAAGGTAAAAAACCAGGTCTGAAACATAAAAGTACCTTATTATATGATGGAGTGCAGATGAGAGAGGTTTATGTGAAAATTTTTAGTCAGAGGTAAAAAATGATAAATGCTATGACGTAGGCATAAATCCAGAGTTTCTAAAAAACCAGCCATGATAGTGACAACTCAGAAAACATTGGAGAAAACATTGGAGAAGAATTCTGTCATTCTTGGCTTCCATCCCATACAGCTGAACTCCGCAAACTTTAGAGTGTCCTCTAATCACTTGGAGATCTGGTTAAAAGGCAGGTTCTGATTCAGTAGGTCTGGGGAGGAGCCCAAGCACCTGCATTTCTAACAAGCTCCCAGATGTCTCTGATGCTGCTATTCAGGAACCTTGCACTGAGGAGCAAAGCAGGAGAGGGGTAGGTCATTGCACTTCTGGTCCTACGGTAGAAGTGTTAGCAGCTGCCTCATAGGGACATTTGGGTAGTATTAGGCCAGCCTCCCCAGTGCAGCACAGGGTGTGAGAAAGCTTGTCGGAGGGGGTCTCTTCTGAATGACTGTGCCTGGTGGGGCAGGTTGCATGACCCTGGAGTGCTAACGCTGGCACTTTCTCTTTGTGCTGTGGCAGCACTTGCAGAAGCACTTTATGCTGCTAAATGAATTATACACAGTGAGATAATCATGGGCCTCCGTTGCCAACGGGCAGCTCCCACTGGAATGAATTTGGAGAGGGAGAGTATTAAAAAAATAGCCAAACTGCAGGATAATGTGGAACTAGAAATATTTTTAAAATGAGCCATAAAAGGATGTTTGGAGAAAGTTAATTTTTAAATGTGTGCTTCCATTCTGTTGTAGGGACTCCCTGGAAAGCTGAGAATATCATTCCTCTGTTTCTATAGCTCTCCCCCAGGCTGTATTCGGAAAATATTGATTTGTCTCCTTGATTTGTTAAGCAGCAAATCCAACAACAAGTTTTAACTTGCTGGCTTGAATTTTCATAGCATGGTCATAATCAGATGGTGCTTATCGCAGGGAACCCAGTTGTATTCTATATTGGATCCTTCTTTTATGTTAGAAGAATAAATGGTGGTGCTCCTCAAAATATTCAAGGACCAAATGTTTGCACCCAGAACTAAAAGACGAATGGAACAAAAAAAATCATGGAGGAATATAGCTCTGGGAATTCAGGACAGGCTGCAAATTAGGAGCCAGCTATTTTTCAGGAAGTCACTCGTTATTTATCTTTGAATTCATTGGTCAAAGGCAGAAATTAGAGTTTTTGGTTGAGACCAGTATGTTTAAAAAGGAATTGTTTAATAGTACTTTAGGTTAACTTTTCTCTAGCATCTAATGGCTGTTAAAAAGGATCAAAGGCATGTGTGACCACTAAATCAACAACAGTTTTTCATGTTTCACTTTACTCAAATTAAATGACAAATATGAGGCAGTTGACACAATGCACAGATAATACGCTGAGCTGTAACTCACCTGATGTGTCCTTGGATCTGTTTTTTTTTTTTTTTTGTCTTGTTTTGTTTTGTTTTTTAGAATGGGGAGTGGCTCGGATTATTCCATAGCTAGGAGCTTCATTATACATAATGCCTATTTGTTCCTGACACTGGAGTATAGTGAGAAGGCAGAGTGACTTTAAGGAAGGAAAAGCAATTTGTGACTCAAGGGCTCCAGCTTCAAGCCCTGAGCTTGTTTATGATGGGCTGATATTGATGGGTTCATCTCTTTTCCATTTGATTTTTATCATTCAATAAACATGCAAAACTATGTCAGTGTTTATGTCTCACAAATATAATTTGCAAATACTTAGCAAATAAGGTTAAGAAAATGAGATGGCATCTGGTCTTCATAAGTAGACAAGTTATACTTAAGGAGGTCAGGGCAGACCTGACCTAATATGTAATAGGTAATTACATATTACCCTATGGAATACCTCCACTCTGGGTCCCTGCTCCCCCCAAATCCTGCCTTCCCCTTCTCACTGCAGCCCTAATCTCCCTGCCTCTGAGCTATTTTTTCCATAGTATTTCTCACACAGTTTATCATTTTTAAATTTGTTTCCTCATTGACTATCTCCCTCCTCTATAGTGTTACCTTTTACAAGAGGAGGAACCTTTGTATTGTTCACAGACGTATCCTGCATGCCTCAAACAATGCCTGCCTGGTCCTTGCTCGGTTTTCAATAATGGAATGACTCTCTCTCTCTCTCTTTATATATATACATATATATATATATATGTATATATATGTATGCACATGTGTATATATATATGTATGTATATATGTATATGTATGTGTGTGCGTAGGTTTTAGAATAAGTCTATTCCCATTTTCTTAGACCAGGTTGAAATTAAGACATAAACCATCTACTTATACCATGTCTCAAAAATGATAAAGGCATTATAGATATCATAGAACACTATCTCAAAGAGAGAACATGTTTTTTCCTCTCATGGAACAAGAGACCACTTGATTATGGCATCAATGGTTCATTTGGTCATGATAGAAATTTGTTTCCACATAGATCAATTAGCTTAACCCAAAGCGTTTAGTTAATTATTTATTGGGGGGGGGGGCTGTCCTGTGCATTCTTTAGCAGCATCTCTGTGCTCAACCAAGTAGGGACCAGTATGAACCCTCCCTCACCCCCACCAGTTGTCTTTAAGACATTGCCAAATGTTCCCTGGTTGGAACCACTTAGTTGAACCAGTCAACCTAATTTTAAATAGGCTCCTTAGCTTGCAAAGGTTTATCTCTAACCATTAAAGACATAATAGCTATCTTTCATTAAGCACTTATATGATGGATAGAATAATAGCCTCCAAAGAATGTCCACACCCTAATCCTGGGAACCTGTGAATATGGCAAAAGAGACTTGCAGATGTGATTAAAGCTAAGGATGTTGAGGTGAGGAGATTACCCTGGTTATCCAGGTGGGCCCAATATGATCACATGAGCCTTTAAAAGTGGAGAGCTTTTAAAAAGAGAGAAACGTGATCACACAAGGGTCAGTGAGATGCAGTGTGATAAGGACTCAACCCTCAGGTGCTTGCTTTGAAGATGAAGGAAGGGAACCCAGAACCAAGGAATCTAATATCTCTAGAAGTTGGGAATCTGAATGAGCCAGGAACACATCCTCCTCTCATGCCCAGGTAAAGGAAAGCAGCTCTGTTGACATCTTTATTTTAGCCTGGTAAGACCCATGTGGGACTTAGGACCTGCTGAATTGTAAGATATAAATGTATATTAAGCCACTAAGTTTGACATAATTTATTATAGCAATAATAGAAAACTAATACAATTTATCATGATGAAAGCTTTCCATTCTCCCATTTTATTTATTTATTTATTTATTTATTTATTTATTTATTTATTTTTCCTAACAAGATTTTATTTAAATTCAGATTAGTTATCATACACTGTAGTCATGGTTTCAGGAGTAGAATTTAGTGATTCATCACTCACATATGACACCCAGTGCTCATCACAAGTGTCCTCCTTAATCTCCATCACCCATTTAGTTCATCCTTTCAACCATCTTCCCTCCAGCAATGCTCACTTTGTTCTCTATAGTTAAGAGTCTCTTATGGTTTGCCTCCCTCTCTGTTTTTATCTCATTTTATTTTTCCGTCCCTTCCCCTATGTTCATCTGTTTTGTGTCTTAAATTCCATGTATGAGTGGTCATATGGAATTTTTCTTTTTCTGACTGACTTACTTCGCTTAGTATTATAAATACACTCTAGTTCCATTCATGTCATTGCAAACGGCAAGATTTTATTCTTTTTGATGGCCGAGTAATATTCCATTATATGTACACACATGCACACACCCCACATTTTATTTATCCATTCATCAGTTGAAGGGCATTTGGGCTCTTTCCATAATTTGGCTATTGTTGATAGTGATGCTGTCAACATTGGAGGAGGTATTACCAATGTTGATGCTGTCAACATTGGGTGTGTGTGCTCCTTTGAGTCCATATTTTTGTATCCTTTGGACAGATTCCTAGTAGTGCAATTGCTGTGTCATTAGGGTAGTTCTATTTTTAACTTTATGAGGAAACTCCACACTGTTTTGCAGAGTTCATCCTCCCATTCTATAGATGTTAGTGACTGAACCAAATGATATGTTGAAGTCCAATCTCCCAGTATCTAGACTATGACTACATTTGGAGATAAGGTCTTTAAAAAGGTTAATTAAGATTAAATGAGGTCAGTAGGATGGGCCCTAATACAGTGACTGGTGTCCTTATAAGAAGAGGAGATTAGGACACAGATACATACAGAGGGAAGACCCTGTGAAGACAGGGAGAAGGTGACCATCCATCAGCCAAGGAGAAAAGCCTTCAGAAGAAACCAACCTGCCAGCACCTTGACCTTGGACTTATAGCCTCCAGAGGAAAAAAATTTCTCTTGTTTAAGCCACCCAGTCTGGGGTATTTTGCTATGGCAGCCCTAGCAAACTATACAATTGATGAGGAAGCAAACTGAGGTTACATAAACAAACTTCCCTGGGACATACAGCTAATGTAGCAGACATTAGAATCTTAAAATCCATGTCATTAATCCATAGACTAAGTGAGTTCCTTAGCTGGCCAAGATTATGGATTCTCTAGAACATGCTAACTATTGCCAATTTACGGAGGAAAAGTCTGAGACACGCATTCAGATTTTGACTGTGACTTATTAGCTGTTGTATCTGGAGCGACCTGGTGATCTCAGAAACTCAGTTTGCTCATACGTAAAAGTGTTATTTTCCTTCCAAGATTACTTTGAGAATTAAAATGGACAATGAATGCAAAAGCAGTACTTTGTCATGGGCAAGACACTGTGCAAATATGAGGTGGTATTATTAAAATGTTGCTACTGCTGGGAAAAGAAATTGAGTGAGTGTTGTTCTGATAGCACCTGCAAGACCTTCTTCTAGGTATTTTTAGTAAGTGTCCATTTTGAAACTCAAGAAGCAACATATGAGGTGTTCTTTAACTGAGGGGAATAAGAATGTACAAAAATCATCATTTTCTTTCTATGTTTCCTTCTAAAAGATAATGCACATGTATTTTATTGTTTGAAATTCCCAAAGGAGGTATTACCGAGTAGAGTGTTCAGAAAGCCTGTGGGAAGAACAGTAGCTATTTAAAAAAAGAAGGGGAACTGTCTACTCTGATTTGAACTGTCTACATTGTCTCCTTTCTTATGGGATAAGAAGAAAAAATAAACAGAAAAGGACTATTTACTTGTGCTAAAGTTAACAAGACAGCTTTCCCATAGAAGAGCAATGTGTTCCCTGAGTCTGTGGTTCCATGCAATAATCTTCTAGGGGGAAGCATTTATTTTGGTTTGAAACTCTGTAAGTTTCTCTTTCCATAATATCTACTCTCACAAATGATAATCTTTGTGTAAGATAACAGAAGCTTCAAGTGGCTGAAAAGGATTCCCCAGCCCCATTAAGCTTACCCCAACTGTTCCCTTTAGGAGGGGATTGTATAACTGCCCCCCTCCTGCCATCAGATTCCTTATGAGGGCAAATTATTATCAACATGGGGGAGCTAACATGCTTTCTTGTAGATGTTACAAAACTAATATTACCTACTGATTCTGGCATGTGCAGCTACACATATGCCATTTATGTCCTAGAATGTCCTTTCCTTCTGCCTTGTCTGGAGCACTTCTACAATCTTCAAATCCTAGCTCAAATTTCACCTTTTTTTTGTGAATTATTTTCTTTCTTTTCCAGATATTGTAAATTCCTCTTATTTGGGTGCCTGTAATACCTTATTCAGATCTCAAATATACTAGTTACTGTCTTATAATGATTTATTTACCATTTTGTGTAATAATAGTTTGTGAGGTTTTCAATGACAGGTGTATTTTAGTGTTCCCATCACTGTACCTGGGACATAGCAGGCATACAATATATCAATTTCAGATCAAAAGAAGGGTCTTGGATAGTGTGTAACAATAGCTATTGTAAATAAATAGCTTATTGGCAATTTCTGTAAACTATTAACTTGAGATTATCTCATGTATACACAGCAGTCATATGAGGTGGGTCTTTATGTTCCCCATTTTGTGGATGAAGAGATTGAAGCCTGAGGTTAGGTGATTTGATCAAGGTAATTTGGCTAATAAGGGCCAAAGAGAAGTTTCAAAATTAGGCAGATGATGTACATTTATATGGGCAGTGGATTATGGGTGTGATAAGCTCAAGGCCAGATGAAAGCAGGTACATTTTTTTTTGACCTTAACATCATTTTAGCTTTCTTTCCTGCCTCTTTGATGTGTCTTTTATATACCCACTAAGGCCTGTTGTGGTAGAAGGAATTATTGCTCATAATTCTCACAGTCCTGTGAATAATAAGTCCATGGCTTTTGTCATGTGACTTCGAAGTATCTTCTACTAGAGTGGACAGAGTATTCTTCCCTACCCCATTGATGTTGAACTTGGCCGTATTACTTGCTTTGGTCAATGGATTGTGAATGCTAATGGGAATGGGCCAGTTCTGAGCTGATATCTTAAGAGGTATTGTGTGTTGTACTTCTGCTCACGCCTCTTACGATTCATCAAGAGAAGAATTTTCTCCGAGCACCCACAGGTCCAAGAAAGGTGAAAGATGTGTGTGGGACACATAAGCTTTACCTGAAGTTTGAAACTGAGATGTTTCAGCTTATTGGTAGAATAGACCTAGCACTGAAAAAAATGTTATCTTTATTATAAGCCACTGAGATGTTGGGATTGTTTGCTACACAAGAACTGACTAAAACACTGCCTTCTAAAAGCACTCTAACCAAAAAAATGAAAACGCTAATTACAAAAGATCTATACACCTCTATGTTTATTGCTGCATTGTTTACAATAGCCAAGATATCGAAGCCAATTAAGTGTCCATCAATAGACGAATGAATCAGGAAGAAGTGATACACACACACACACACACACACGCACACACAATAGAATACTATGTAGCCATAAAAAGGATGAGATCTTGCCATTTGAGACAACATAGTTGGACTTAGAGGGCACTATGTCAAGTGAAATAAGTCAGACAAGAAAGACAAACACTATATGATTTCACTCATAAGTACAATGTAAAACAAAACAAAACAAAACAAAAAAGAGTAAACAAGCAAAGAGCATAATCAGATCTATATATACAGAGAATGAATTGATGGATGCCGGAGGGGAAGGGATGCTGGGGGGATGGGCAAAATGCTGAAGGGGAGTAGGAGATATAATCTTCCAGTTATGGAGTGAGGAAGTCATGGGAATTAAAGGCACAGCATAAGGAACATAATCAATGATACTGTAATAAGAATGTGTAGGGACAGATGGTAGCTACTTGTGGTGAGCACAGCATAATGTATAAACTTGTCAAATCCCTGTGTTGTACAGCTGAAACTAATGTAACATTGTGTGTCAGCTATACTCAAATTTAAAAAAAAGTGAAACTTCTCTGTAATCAGTTGTGATCTCTCTCACCTTATCAAAGTGGAAAGAAAATTCCATTTAGTTAGCAGATATGAGTGTAAGCTTTAAAAGGGCATCCTAGGGATGCCTGGGTAGCTCAGTCAGTTGAGCATCTGACTCGGTTTTGGCTCAGGTCATGGTCTCATGGTTCGTGGGATCAAACCCTGCATCAGGCTCTGCACTGACAGCACAGAGACTGCTTGGGATTCTCTCTCTCTTCCTCTCACTCTAACCTTTCCTCTCTCTCTCTCTCTCTCTCTCTCTCTCTCTCTCCCTCTCCCTCTCTGTCTCTCTCAAAATAAATAAATAAACTTAAAAAAAGGAAAAAGAAAAAGGAAAAGGGCATCCTGGAACCTGGCACATAAGATGAGGTGCAAAATGAATACGAAACGCTGCAAGTTTCTCTGAATGCTTGCCTCACCCTCTCCTTGTCTCTCTACATTGCTGCTTTACTGACAGTTTCTTCTTTAATGCCTGCCTTCTAATTCTGGAACCTAGGATACATCTCAAGGGTGTTGCCCAAAAAATATTTGCTCCTTTGTTTTTCTTTTCAGAGAGAAAGACTATCCTTGAAGGTGCCTCTCTTCTACCACTGTGGCTCTGGCCACCACCTAACTACTTGACCCCACATGTGTGTATATGGGTAAACCTCACTTTATTTTTTTTTTTATTTTTTTTTTTAACGTTTATTTATTCTTGAGACAGAGAGAGACAGAGCATGAACGGGGGAGGGTCAGAGAGAGGGAGACACAGAATCTGAAACAGGCTCCAGGCTCTGAGCTGTCAGCACAGAGCCTGACGCGGGGCTCGAACTCACGGACCGCGAGATCATGACCTGAGCTGAAGTCGGCCGCTTAACCGACTGAGCCACCCAGGTGCCCCTAAACCTCACTTTAAAATATGCTTGCAGCCCTTCTCTCCCTGGAGCTCAGACACCAATATGGAGTGATGTGAGGAAATGCCTGGTACATTACCCCCTAAGACAGAGCTTTCCTTCTGTCTCATTCTCCCTATCCCATCATACCCACACCCGCATTCTCTCCTGGTATCCATATCCTCCTCCCCCTGTTCGATCCTGCCCCCTAATTCCTGGTTATAATCACCTGTTTGAAACAAGTCTTATGTTTTACTTGGAATATTTTGCTGCATGTGTGCAACTTTTCTGAGTCCTCATAATGACTCATGAAGTTAGGAGTTACTTTGCCTGATTTTATAGATAAAACTATTCAGCTCATTAATTTTGGAAGTTTGGTCACAATCCCAGTTCTGTCTGACTCTATCTAGTGGATCTGTGACTTTCAAACTTTTTTCTAACAGCTGGGCTCTTCTTTTCCCCCTAAATTAAATCTTACCTTGACTTTCTTATTCACAGAACATCTTGGGCTGCAAGTAATGAAATCCTGATTCGAGCTGGCATGCATGATGAGAAGAATTAAAAGTCTCCCCGAAAAGTCCGGAGGTGGCATGGTGGTTTGGGCTGCAGCCCCACTTCTGTGTGGTTTTCTTGGGTCTGCCTTCCCTTGTGTGATGCTTTCATCCTCACGCTGGGAATAAGGAGGCCACAGTGGTACCAGACATCCCAGCTGCATGGGAAAACCTACAGAATTGGAATTGAGGTGATCTCATCTTATCAGGGAGGAGCATTTCCTAGAAATGTCCCAGCAGACTCACTTTGTGTCTTATTGCCTACACCTGGGTCACACAATAGTTTTAAACAAATTCCCGGAAAAGGGCCATCATGATTGGCATATACAAAATAAGTTTCACTCTGAAGCTGAGAAGAGGGTTCCCCTTGCCACTTTTGGTGGCACAGTTCTAAGATAGACCCTAAGGTTCCCAACCCTTGGTGTACATGTCTTGTATAGTCTCCTACCTTTGTGGGTGGGTGGAAACTGAATATGATAGGATAGTCATTTCCTTGGTTAAATTGTTTTATGGCAATGGTGAAGGAATAATCTCTCTGGGGATTACATTACATTGTATAAGACTCTTGTGGCCGGCTGGAGAGAGATTGCAAGTGTGACAGAGATTCAGCACCTTGAGGGTTCTAAGCCATTAGCTTTGAACATGCAGGGGCCATATGGCAAGGATCTGAGGGTGGCTTGTTGGAGCTGAGAACAGTCCCTGACTGACACCAGTAGCCACCAGGAACTGAATTCTTTCAACAGTCTGAATGAGTGTGGAAGCAGATTCTTCCCCAGAACCTGCAGAAAACCATGTAGTGTGGCTGGTACCCAAATTTCACCCTGTGAAACCCTGAGGAAAGAATCCACACACCATGCCCAGACTTCTGACATATCTAACTGAGATAATTGATGGGTATTGTTTTAAGCCACTAAAGTATAATTTATTTTGCAGCAATAGACAGCTGAAAGAAGCCAAAAGGAACCATATTCTGCCAATGGACTGAATAGATTTGGAAGAGACTAATGTCCCTTGGATGGCTTCTCAGTCCCAGCTGACACCTTGATTCAGCTTGGGAGACCCTGAGCAGAGAAGCCAGTTTCTCTGTGTCCATGCTTCTGACCTGTAGAAACTGAG